>NC_134482.1:9892440-10040817 GCF_964194025.1 Convolutriloba macropyga
TAAAAACGGAGGTAAATGCTCGAACAGAAAGAAGTCAAAATTCAAGTCATGAACAAACTAGCTTTCTGCTAAAAAAAACCTGTAGAATCTCAATACTCCTCTTCGAGTCGTAAAAAAAGACCGACAGGACTAATATAATTGCTACAAACTTCGTTTGAGAGCAATTAATCATTTGAAAATTAGTCCGAAGTTGCTTGGTTAAGAACAAAAATAACAACCAAGCAACGTCGGACAACTGCTCGCGAACAACTGACGGTGGCTCAATTTTATTGTTTTAGTATGCTACCGTCGTGGAGGCCTGTGGGTTTATGTTAACTAAGGGGCTTCAAATGACGCTCTATGATTACTTACAACCTGATAATTAAAGTAAAAAAACCATTTCAGCGCACTTTTCAATTGGCATTTTAGAGTAAACTGTCACAATTTGTAGAGATGCTTAAAATTGTTAATGAGAAAGCAAATTAAAACTAGACCATGCAAAAAAGAAGAGTCAAGGTGAATGAAGTCATCCGAAACAGCCAAGCAAAAATGATGTATTAAAAAAAGACACACACGACTAGAATAATTGCTTCTAACTTCTTTCGAGAGCAGCTTCAAACTAACATAATGAGAACCTCAAACTTACAAAATGCTAATTTACCAACCCCCAACATAAATTTCCGACGTTTTTTTTTTTCAAATTCTCGATGGATGTAAAATAAATCGCAATAGCAAAGCAGTGTTCATTTTCACAGGTCAGAAGCACGATAGTAGCAAAGCCGGAGAATTGCATAGAATGAAAATGGAGACGAGATTGCCATTCGTTGCAATGAGCAAGACATTCTCAACAGACCACCAGGTGCCAGACTCAGCCTCAACCGCATCTGGCATGTTTACAGGTGAGAATAAATCTAAAGTGGTGGTTGGGGGGAGGGGGTGACTAAATAACTATCAACAGTGGTTAACAACGTTCAGTTAGTTTATTTAACAAAACTAAAAAATTGTTGTTTTACACTTTGTTTGAGAGCAATTAGCCTCATAAAACTAACATATAGTTGGCTGAGGTAAATAACATAATCCCAAATTTAGAGTGCACAGTTTTAACGAACAATTTTACACGTTTTATAACAGAAAGTTGAAACTGTATGCTTTTATGAACACTAACCAAGATTCACAAATTCGAAAAGCTTGTTTTTTCTGGCAATCTTGAATCAATCAGTGGTCGAGAAAAATTAACATGACTGTTTAGGAGTGAAAACGGACTCAGGTGTGATGGGATACAGCGGGGACTCAGTAGTAAGAGGCTCATGCGGTACAGGGGGACATCCACTAAAAACTATTGCCGATCACGTGAAACAAAAGGGCAAAAAGGTGGGTGTGGTGACCACTGCCAGAGTGACTCATGCTACCCCCGCAGCGGTGTACGCGAAGAGCGAGGAAAGGTCATGGGAAGGCAGCGCACCTGAAGGTTGTACAGGTAAGAACAAAGGAAAACAGGAAAGCCATGAAAATGCTTCACAGTTTCTGCTGTGTGGTGAATTCTGCTGTGTGGTCAAGAAAATGAAAACAAAGAACTGAAAAAAAATAATTTGTACTTAAAATTGTGTGACTAGAATTTAGAATCTTAACATGCAAAAATTTCAGAATAAAAGTTAAAAAATGCACAACATAAGTGATCAACTTTTACATCCCCCCCCCCCAAAAAAAAAAGCAAACAAACAAACATTTACTAAGTATGTAAAGGATCCATGTTTAGACATCGCTCTACAGTTACTCGAGCAGCAGGATTCAGAGCTGATAGACATCATGTTAGGAGGTGGAATGCGCTCTTTTGTGCCTCAAGGCAAACGCTCCTTATTTGGAGAGGACGATTCAGAACGGAAAGATTTAATGGATTTGGTGGAACTTTGGGAAGTACAAGGTGGAAAAGCAGTTCACGAGCTCAATACACTTTTAGAGGTAATTTATAGACCGGGTCCAACATAATTTAGTGCCCACTCTCCAACACGGAAGAGCCTGAAATTGAAGTAGCAACTGCAACAAACTGATTTTGTAGGTTCTCTTCTTGAGGTGTTTCAAAATGAAAATTTAATTAATATACATAATTTTCCTTAAAAGGTGTGCTTTCCAGATTCAAATCTCAAGTCCTTCAATATTTGCACCCACAATAACAACGAAAAGAGAAATCATGGAGGGGTTTGTCGGCAATGCGGTGGGGTGGGGGAAGCAGGGAAGGAGGGAGGGGGTTAAGAGGGGAAAAATATACACGCTACATTGGTGAATCATTGTTAGGTGGAACCCTTGGATCTGCCCCTTCTGGGACTGTTTGCGGACTCCCATTTAGAGTACGAGGGCAGAGCAGAAAAAAGAGCCTCTGAACCGACACTGTACAACATGACACTTAAGGCACTGGAGCTGCTCAAACACGCAAACAAAGACGGATTCTTTCTCATGGTCGAATCCGGAAGGATCGATCATGGACAACATGCTAACAACCCTTACCTAACTGTTACAGAAGGTAAATATCTTAGGAAAAACAAACCTCCAAAAAATTGCCCTTAACACAATTAACTTTTGGCTTCTCAGCAGCTTCGGCTAATTGTACACGTAGAAACTAGTAAAGCTATGAAAGAGGTGCTTAAAGATGCCGTACCGGCTTCACCATTTTATACCGTTTTTGAGGACAAAAAGGCAAAATCAGACCAAAAGTCCATCAAAAATACCACAGGCCTAATACAATTGGTACAAAAACTAACTCAATTTCAGCCGATGCATTCGACCAGACCATTTCTGCGGTTCTGGACCGCGTAGACTTGGATGAAACCTTAGTCATCGTGACAGCTGACCATAGCCACGCATTCGCAATAACTGGCTACGCTGATCTGAATAACCCTATTTTGGGATACAACCCAGACTGGAAAACAGGGCAGCCTCAAGCCACTCTGACGTACGGGGCTGGACCACTGAAGAACGTTTCTGCACCTCCCACGAACACAAACGAATATCACTCGGGGTTCAGGTAAATTAGGACACTAATCAATCAATTAGATTATGCCTCCTATAAAGTCACTGAATAAAGAATGCTGCTATTATGTCACAAGATTTTAAAAAACAGATTTAGGTGCGTTTAATCTTCAGGATAGCAAAAGTCTATTTCGATGAAAATGAAAACTGAGTACTAGGAGATCTACTCAATTTGATCTATAATTTTAATCGTGAAACCGCAAAAAGAAAACATTTCAGTATTTTTTTTACAAGTATAGGGAAACAGAATAAATGAGAGAGAATAAATGGGAGAGCAGCCAAATTCAGATGACTTGCATTGTTTAAGCAATTGAAAATATTCAAAAACTTAGTTAAAAAACTTAACAAAAATCCCAATTTTCGACTCGAGATTTCATCTTTCCAGATACCCAGTAGCAGTTAACAGCACTCAAGGTCGCCACGGGGGCGAAGACGTCTTAATACTGGCCAATGGACCCATGGCACACCTGTTCCAGGGCATCCGGATGCAAACATACATTGCAGCAGTCATCCAATACGCCACATGTACTGGGAAGTACCAGGATGCATGTGAACTAAAAGAATTCAGCAACAGAGTCACGACTGCTGCTATGATTCCAACTTCAACGTCACTGTTTATTTTTTCCTGTGTCTTCATGCATCAAATGCTACTATTTAAATAATTTGAGAATTAGAAACTGGCCCTATACTAGCTGCTAATTAAATTAAATCTGTCTTGAAAGCACATTCAACTCGAACCACTTTAATTTAATTTTCCAGAAAAGCTTGTGCTTTTTGTGTTACTCAATCCCCCAGACCCCCCCCCCCAAAAAAAAAACTATTTTTTTTACTCAGCGTCAATTTTATTATCAAATTATCGTTATTATTTTTTCGTTTGGCCGTACGGGGCTAAATCATTACGACCGAACCTACAATGTCTCGCTTCCCTCACCTCACTCAAAAAGAAATTGAACGCAGGGAGAAATTTTCAGACTAAGTATTGGAAATATAAGGATTTCAAAAATGCTGAAACAAAGAATTAAAGCGCAGCAGTTGCCTCAACTCCGTCGTGATGATTCTGAGCGTGGCACAGAAAGTTCCCACATAGCCAGCAAACAGCCGCCGTTGACCACCTGGCGTCAATTGGAAATGAAACAGGGAGAAGAGATAAGGTGCAAATTGACAACCTTATTTTTTTTCGAAAAGTCAAAAAGTGTTCTATTCTAATTTAGTGTGTAGTGTTAGACAAATGTGTTGACATCAGCCTCTAAACTGGAAGCTATCAACTTTAATACAGATGCCAATTAGCATTCTCTCCAATGAATTCAAAAAATCTAAAGCACTATGATACGGCTGTTTCGGTTTATCCCGTTTCGTTTGATTTTAGTATTGACCTAGTAGACCGTATCCACTACATTGCGAGAGTTTAAAACCCATTCAGTAGAAAGAGTACGTGAGGTAAGTTAGAAGTCACATGTCGAAGTCGCGACTTGTTAAAAACAAAAAAAACATTGCCAGCAGTCTCCTGAACCGACTCGATGTTAACATTCACTTAACAAGGACCTTTTGAAACACTAACAAGAAACATAACATGAGAAATGCAAAAAACCATTTCTTGAAAACATCGGTTGAAATTTCTTTACAAGTTGCACCTCTCAAACAACAAACGTCAAAAAAATGCAATACAAATAGTCAGTAATCAATAAATGACTATCATCTGATCTACGGCAAAAACAAAAGAAAGGCGAAAACTAAAGAAATTGATAAAAGACAGGAAACTTTGCGAAAGTCAGTAGCATCAAAATGGCTGAAATGGGGACAATCAATGGCTGAAATGGGGACAATCATAGGGACATTTCCAAAACAACGGCGTTTCAGTTAACAAACGTTAGCTAAAAGTCGAAGTCAAAAATTGACCAAAAATACGGCAAAATATAAGTCCAATGAACTGAATTTTGAAACTAAGCGACAAGTCGACCAGAAAACCAAAACATGCAAGACTAAAAAATCGACTATTTTTCCAAAATGAAAAAAAAAACGTAAAACGATCACAATGAACTCAAACCACCATTTACAATCACTTAATTCTCATTAGCAACCGATTGAACTATTGATGTCATGAATGCCAAGAGGATAATTGATAAAAATACAACCAAAACAAAAAAAAATTAATCGAGAAAAACATTTGTAAACGAATAAATTATCAGTCAAAAACGCAATAGTTATGAATTGAAACAATTGATTTGATTAATTTAAGCATCCTTAGCAACCAATGATTCCTGTCATTAGGGAGACTGAGAGAAGACAACAAAGTGAACAATCAAAACTTGAAAAGCTGAAAAATTTGATAACATTTAAAAATAATCTCATGTCAAAGTAATAGAAAGCATTACCTTCGCACCAAAACAAACGAATCGAATAACTTAATCTGTATTTGTAATCAACAAACATGTCCTTAATGAGCTTAAATGATCAGACAACAAAAAGTACAAGAAAAATTTACGGCAAAGCCAAAACGCTAACAATCAGAATTTTTTAATAACAAACAGTGTTTAAGTCACGAGAATTATATCTATGAAAACAAACCATTAATAAGATTAATTGATGCTTCAATAGCAATCAATAAATAACAAAAAATAAGGGCAAAAACAAAAATTGACTAATATTTTATGACTACAAATAGTGCCTAAGTCATAAGAAACATTAGCTGCCCGTTAGAGCAACTGTAGAGAGGCGCAATTAGAACACAGATGTATCACATCAATAGCCCTCAAGGGAAGAAAATGCAGACAGAAATCAAATTGACGCATGTGAAAAACATCCCTCTCAAAAACTTGAAAATTTGATCAAACACAATTTCTCACCGCAATTTCAAGATAGTTTGAGGAAAAATCACGCCACACCAATACAATCTAAAACGTTTGAATTGTTAAAACGAGAGCGTCTCAATAATAGCCTTTTAGAACCTGTCAACGGCTATAAAATTTATCAGCAAGATATTTGTATCTGATCTTAGTCCAACTTTACCAGTTGATTACTGATTTGACATTTTGTTTTTGTGCAAAAAAGATAACCCTGGAAAAACTTCTCTCGAAAATTTTTAGATACTTTATAAACTAGGGCTAGCATTAACATTTATTGCTTAAAACGAGACAAGCCAGAGCACAGCCAGTGTCTAATCAGTTCCTCGTGATTTTCTATCTCCTCCCCCTAAAATTTGTTGATACTCAGGTTTTCAACCCTTTCTTAAACAAGTTAGATAAAGACTAGCTGGACATATCAGACGCATGGGGGCGAAAAAACACACATAACCAATTAACGTCGGATGAATAGCTCTCAAATGAATGGCACGCGGTTGCCTTCATCAGTAGGAATGAGGAGCGGGATGGAGTGAGAAACAGTCTGAACCTCTTAAAACTGACCCTCGGACCAGAAATTTAGACTCCTCCATTGCATACTTAGAGCTTAGTAAGGTTCAATAAAAATTTTCCATAGAAAGAAAGTGCGGCTAGCCCTAGAAGAATATCTAACCCTCGAAGAATTGGAACAAATGGACAACTGGAACAAAGTTTTTTAAAATTGTCTCAAATTATAATATCTCGAACTATCTGAAATTATCCCTTTAGGCCCGAAAAACGTGATGAAATTGGCCAAAACTATGACTAAAAATGTCAAGCTTTCACGGCTCCCTAACTTTAAAATTTTATTTTGAAATTAAACATTGAATTTTCTCTTTGTAGTGATTCAACAGATAAAGAGACTTTAAAATTACACAAAAGTCAGTCTGGGATGCTCTCAGAAAAAGTCAAAAATTATACGGTCAATACAAGTGGGGCTAGCATGAAGTTCTCCCATTATTTCGCTAAAATATGGGAGCAAATTGTTAATGACAGAATTTGGCGAGCTGTTATTTCATATAACTACAAGCTGTCCATTAAAACGACGACTGCCTAAAAGCTAAATTTGTGGAGAAATATTGAATATAAATTGTTTCATCTAAAATTTTGAAACCACCAATCTAAACTCGGAAAATATGAACAGGGTGTCAAATGATATTTCGCAAGGAAAGTCTGGATCCATACCACTGAGCACACTTTGAGCCCACTACACTGAAAAATCTCAGGCGTTACCGGACCGATGGAACAGGAACTGACCTTAATCTGGGCAATCCTCCTTTCAAAATCCTCTTTTTCCTCCGCTTGCCGTCTCTCCTCAACCTCATTTTCCTCCAACTGTAGGTCTTTAGCCACTTGTTCACTTAGTTGATCGCTCACTGTCCTCTCTGTCTCGTACTTAGCATACTCTTTCTCCAGTTGTTCTAGAAGCTTCTTTTTCAGACCCTCAGCGACACCCAGTGCATTTTTGGCACGCTGGAAACATTACCGATTCACATCATCAGATAACCGTTAACGATGTCTGGTTAAATTTCTTAAGCTCTAATTTCATTGTTTGATATCTTGAACCAATGAACGATATAGGTAGCTTCACGTTACAACACATTTCGATGTTTTGTGGAACGTTATGTACGGTTCCATAGAGATCTTGCTTGAACAAAATTTACATTCCTAAATTTTTTGAGACAAGGAGATTATATAATTCTGGCGCTCACTATTCTGTTGATGCTTTAAAAAATTTCGTTTAGACAAGGAGTTAACTCAAGTGTTCACATAGAAAGATGAATCCAATCAGAACAAACTTTCTGAGGAAATTAGATAAATGGGACTGTTTCCGTTTGTGCCCCCTCCCACAAGCTTAGTGGTTGCATATTATTTGCTCCCGCCAGACGCACGTGCCATTTTTTTACAAAACGATTTACTATCTAATGACACGTGCTCCTTAACTGGGTGGTGCATAACATTGTGGGGGGCACAAAGGGAAAAGATCCGATGTTACCTTTTTCAGCAACTTAGTTTCTTCAGGAGTGAGCCTCGAGTATCCCGGGTGCTTCGGAAGCTTCTCCAGAGCCAAGCTGAAAAAAGCCACAAAAAACTATAAAAAAGACCATTTTGCTTCAAAATAACAGCCGATTAAAGTCACACTCACCTGACAAACTTCATGTAAATCACAAATGCACTCGTCAAATTTCTCTCATCCATGTAAACTCCACCCTAAAAATAAACATGAAGCCTCACATATGGTCCATGTCACTGATTTTATAATGTTCAACTTTAAAAGTATGAACATACATTTAGCCGGCGAGTTGTCGGAAAATACCCACGATCAAGACCAATTAAACTTATCAAATGGGGAAAATTTGCCAGATTGGTCAAACAAGAACTCCGTTTGCGTGTTGGATTTTATGTGTATGTTCAAATGAACCGTAATTTAAAGATCAAATACGAATATGAGAGCTGTTCTTGGTATGGTCTTTAATTATATAGGATGACCTCAAATTATATTGTGCAGTGAAATGATGCCACGCATTTTTTTTTCAAAATTTATCTTTGAAGGACCTAACATGTGCGGTATCATTTAAAGCTCGCCGAGTCGGTACTCCTCTTTTCAAACAAGTTAATCAGACATTAACTGCTATAGACCAGCTGTGCCCAAATTCACACATGTTCAGCCGGTCAAATTGCTCATTTTGGATAACTTTGCTAATGTTTCTCATCATTTTTGGCTTTCTCCAGCAGCCAAAGTGTACCAAAAATAGAACGAGCTGTTATTAATTGGTAGCGCAGAGGGACGCGCAGAGGGATTTTTTTGAGCATCCACTTAAAATTATGAGAATTCTGTTTTTAAGTACTCTTCTTTTTTCTTTCTCAAAAAATTTTCGTAGTTCAACGATTCGTAGTTCAGCGACTTAAGATTTTAAGATTCGGAGAACTTTGATTACCTCAAAAACAAGAATTTTTAAACATACCCGATAGATGGCCGGAAAATAACCGCCATTGATTCCCATAACCCCGATTGGGATTGAAAGAACAAAATGAAAAATGATTTTTGTACAAAAGTATTTTTAAAGATCGAACTATTTTGATGTCATTCCACAGTTAAACATAAACCAGTTTTTTGATGATGCGACACGGGGGCTAGTATCAAAAACAACAAGCATTAGAGATGGTAACTAGACTTTTAAGAACAAACTTGCGGCATCTAAAACTGGGCTTTATGGGTTCATCCCGTTTCGATTCCTGATTTTGTTTTATGAGCCCGTTCATTTTTGATTGCTTTGCTGAGCAACTGCTTTTTAAAATCAATTTGAGCAGAATGAATGAAGAACAAAACCAGCCGAGAGAAGTCAGAAAGATTCCACGCAAAATTTTTGAACAAGCTGCGCCTTACGGTAAAGCAAAACAAATATTTATTCGAAGTAAAAAGCATAAAGGGAAAGTCCTGAAATGCAAACCAAAGAATTGAATGAAATTGAACAAATGCTGTATCTCACCTGCAGATCAATTGAAAAATGCCAGCCAAAAAGACAGTCTCCAAAGATCAGAAACTAAAATAATCAAACCAAAAATATATCCATGCTTTCTCTCTAAGCTTTTACCTCGATAGCCAAATTTGATCCATTGAAAAACACCCATTACCGCACGCACAAGCCTTGACTGGAGTTTATTAGACACTAAAAAAAGCAAGACCGCATAAGTGGCCCTTAAAGATCAATAAACTCAAGAAAATAAAAAAAAATTTAAACAATTGAACGCAATTGCAAATTATCTTAAAATGCTGCTTAAATTAGCAACAATAATATCTTCAGAACCATTTCATTGTCTCCAGAAACTATCCAGTAACCTAATTTCCAGCACTGAAAAGTTTTGCTGGCCCATAACGATCGATAAACAAGGAAGACAACAGTTTCCAGAAAATTTGAATTTTTTTAGAAACTTGGATAAAAAAATTGCTAAAATTAGCATCACTTTGCGTGTTTATGTTTGCAGTACCTGAACACATAGCTCAAAAATTGTCATAGAAGGTTATTATGTCTTGCAAAATACCTTTTTAAACGTAAATTTGGGACTGATAAAACAAAAAACTCGAAAAATGAAAAATGGCACCGTTTGGGTCTCAAAAACTAAAAATGACCTTTTAACCTTGAATTAAGGCCTTTAGAGCAGCTGCAACACTCTAGTCACTTAAAGGACTATCAAAGCCAGCTATGGTCCTCTATTGCAATTTAATGCGTGAAAAAGGTGTGGAAGTCTTGCAAAACAAGTGTGCACCAGTTTAATACAAATTCTTTGGATAGTAACAAATATATCCCAAAAATTCAATTTACTAATGACCTGACAACTAACATTTTTACATTATCATCAAACTAAGACCACGATCCTACATGTGCAAAAACTGACTATACTCAACCTTAGATTGAGCACAAAGTACACCAACCCTGTGAGAATAAATGTCAAACAAAATAAAAGCATGCAAAAACCAAAGAAATAGCAAATATCAATTTGGCAATAATTTTTTTTGCAATTCAGTAGCCTCCAAGTCAAAGTAAGAAAATCACAGAACTATATGTCAGAGTCCCTTACGCCAGCGTAACATAAAACCGTAGAGGTCACACAATACCTTTAAGCAGTTCTAATTTCTAAAGGACAATAAAGAGGTCAAGATTCAAAAATTCACCTGATTATTTCTCGAAAACAACGGTATCTCAGTCAATGAAAATACTCGATAAAAGTTGGAGCTAATAAATTGACCAAAAGTACACCAGTTGAAAAGCTAGGACAACTGTTATTTTTGAGACAAAGCGATAAGACATAAGGAAAACGACAGAAACTGGCTAGACTAAAGAATCAACGTTTACTTTCTGAAAAAGTCAAAATCAATCAAATCAAAAGCTACGGTCGCAAACAATTCTTTGAATTCAAATCGTCATTGGTAACCATGAGACCTGTCATTAATGACTATGAGATAAGTCAACAAAGTGGCCAATAAACATGCAAAACCCAAAAACTCGATATTTCTTGAAATAAAATTTTTTGTCAAAGTCATAGAAGGCATTAGCTTTAAACAGAAACAGTTAAATCGATAAACATAACCCACTTAGCATGGACTTATGAGACTTGTCCTCCGACATAAAATGATAGGATGAAAGGTTGAACAAATAGAAGCAAAATTTACCAAAAGGTTTTGAGAAAAAGCAGTGTCAAAGTCATGAAAACCAAAAGCTGTTAACTCTAACCATTAATTATGTTCATTTATGCCGCCGCATTAGCAAAATATGAGATGTCATCGAAGATACTGAGTGATTAGACAACAAAGAATTCAAGCAATTCCAAAACATATGTATCATACTGAAACCAATCAAAAGAAAAACACTGAAAAATTGACGCACGTGAAAAAAGGTCAATCTCAAAAACCAAGTTTGTTCAAACATCAGTTTCGCACTCCAGTTCTAAAAAAGTTTGAAAAAAGTTACCCCTTAAACTTACTTGATTTTTTGCTCCCTTTACTACTTCGACGTGACTAAAATCACCACTCTAATTTGAATCTGTGTGAACAGATCTTTAAAAAAAGACAGCACACCAATACAATAAATACTTTGGATTGCAAAAAAGGAGCGCCTATATATTAGCCGTAAAAAGGCATAGCATGGTAACTCCTGAAAGACAATAAAAATAATTGAATAACTACTTAGCTGCACATCAACATTTTTCCGGTAACATCAAATTTTGCCAGCCAACAAAATATATGACTTGGAATGCGCAAATGTTGGCCAAAATTCTAAAAACAATTTTTAAATATTCATTTCTCCACAGCGCAGTGGCGTTAAAAAACCGGCGAATAAAAAATTTTAATATCTATTGACAATACGGATCTTTAGAATGCGTACAGCATAGAGCAAGCATGCCGAAATCAATGACAGACAAAGTAGTGGCGAAAACAAAGTTAGCAAAAATCCGATACTTTCAATATCAGTGGCCTCAAAGTTAGAAAACATAACACCATATCACAAAAGTTACAATCGCACAACATACAAAAGTTCAGAGTCCAAGAATTTTTTAAATTCCGTTAGGCGAAAGAAGGACGAGAAGAATTCCAATTTGGGCAAGATTCCAAATTTTACTCAAACATTTCAAAAAAAAATTGGTATCTAATTAATAATAATAATTGTGGTTTCAGCGTAATCGCAGCGGAACAGCATTAGGCCTCCAGTAGCCTGTTTTCAGCTGCCCTTTTTCTGATTATTCCCCACATTTCAGACTGATCTTTTTTTGAGCAGCATTGCTCTTTTTTGGTGACTATAGCCACTTTTTTTGCGTCTGAAACTGTCACGTGGTACCATCATTGCAGCCAACATTGGTCAGGCTATGGTCAACCTGAAGCTATGGTTAAGTAAGAGCTCATCCTTACACGGACAGCTTCACGGAGGCAGGGGATCGAACTCTCAATCATTGGCGTGTGAACCACAAACCTTACCTCTCGGCTATCACGCCACCTTAATTAATCTAATAAAATAGCTTAAAACTGAAACCGATAAACTGAAGAAAAAACAACTCATTAAAAGACAACAGAAACTGTTGTCGTTCATACTAAAACAACAGAATTACATGTAAAGAAACAAAAACTTGCAGAACTAAAAAATCCAGCAATAATTAAAAAAAAAAGTGGCAAATAAATGAAATTCACTGGTATAAATTCAATGATTATTTACATTGATTTACATCCCAGTCGCAACAGACAAGGGAATTTAATGATTTATTCATTAACGGAATTTATTGATATGACAACAAACTGCACAAAATAATAAAGGCCAAACTCAGAAGTAGGCAAAAATTTTTTTAGAAAACAAATTGTGTAAAATTTATTGAAGCTACTAGCTAAAAAAAACATTAGGTTCATTTACGCCTCACTATCAATCGATGAGACCTGGACTTAGTAACAATTATAAGACAAGATGAAACATAGCCGGCAGATTGTCGAAAACTAGCCGCGGTTGACGCGCTAGACCCACATCGGGATTGAAATAGAAAAAGAAAAAAGAAGAGACAGAAATTGACAGATTTTACTAAGATTCAAAAATTGTTCTAATTCAGTGTACAGTTTCAGTTAGATTCTAAACCTAAACTTAATTCAACTTCTAAACTGAAAGCTATTACGCTTAATACTAAAGTCAGCTAGCAATTGATCTGATGAACTTTGAAAACCTAATGCACTATGACTTAAGGACCGGACTTTATCAGTTTATCCGGTTTCTTTTGATTTTGCTCTTTTAACATTGCCCGTATTCACTACATTGCGTAATTCAATGCGTGAAAGAAATTAAAATCCATTCACTTGAAACAATGAACGAGAAAAGTCACGAGCCAAACGTAGAGGCGAAAACTAAACTAGCAAAAATCCGATACTTTCAATATCAGTGGCCTCAAGGTTAGAAACCATAACACCATATCACTATTCAGTAATCAGCGCATAACATACAAGTTTAGAGTCCAAGAATTTTACAAATTCCGTCAGGCGAAAAAAGGACGAGAAGAATTCCAATTTAGGCAAGATTCCAAATTTTACTCAAACATTTCAAAAAAAAATTGGTATCCAATTAATCTAATAAAATAGCTTAAAACTGAAGCCGATAAACTGAAGAAAAAACAACTCATTAAAAGACAACAGAAACTGTTGTCGTTCATACTAAAACGACAGAATTACATGAAAAAGAAACAAAAACTGGCCGAAATAAAACCCAGCAATATTTTATTGGAAAAAAAGTGGCAAATAAATGAGTCACGAGACAAACGTGAAAATCAAGAGTTATGTAAAACGAAAAACGTGATCAAAAGGTAAAGCCAAAAAAAAGGAGAGCGCCGCCTAAGTAATAGCCGTTGAGAGGCTGACGACGGCTATTAACAACGCATACACGTAGATTTCAAATATTCGCTGACATTATTTTGAAAACAATAGGTGTTTTAAACATTGAAATAGTTAGCTTTGAACTGATACGATTAATTCAATTGTTAGGCATCATTTGCAGCTGATGAGACCTGCAATTGATGGGACTAGGTGATAAGAGAACAGAATTTGTTCTTAAAATACGGGCAAACAACATATAATTCACAAATACTTTATGGCAATTAATGGTTTCAAATTTTAGCAAAAAATTATCTACCGGTTCAGGGATTCGAGCAATTTCAAATAGGCGCACATATGTGTATCATATTAACATCGCTCAAGAAAAGAAACGCTGAAAACAGCAGCCAAATTGCCCCACGCCAAAAAAAATTCGCCTACTATACGATGACGGTACATTTTTAAAATAAATCTGAAAACATCTAAATGAAAAACCACCACTTGATTATAGCTAAATTCTTGAAATTTATAAATCAAATATTAATTTCTTAAATCAGAACAGATTAAGTTTCGATTTTCTTTAAATAATCTTATTTAAAAAGTATTTGAATCCCGCTCCTTTTCTGTAGACGTTTTGGAAAATAAGGATGAGTTTCGTGACTTCATTCCTTACCATTCTCAGCATTTCCTGTCCACTTCTTAAGTACATTTTAGCATCAATGTGGTTAAACACGGGTACCTCTGTCTGCTTGTGAAGCAAGGCCATAGTCTCAATAGGGGTCAACATCTTGTTTAGACAAGAGATCAAGTCACAATATAGCTACGTCATTTTAATCATCTGAAAGGCAAACGAGTGATTGTTGAAAAGATTATTGAACAGATAGTTCTTACAATGGGAGTTTTCGAATAAAGCCCGGGTAAGACACTTTCATTTTTGTCCCATGTTCTTCATTTTGCATTTAAAGAGTTTCTTTCACTGAAATTAGTTTCGGTTCTTAAAATTCGCCCAACTCTTTACATTTAGACTAAATTTCATTATCAATTGTTAACTAAGTGCTGATATGGAAATAATACTACTTCTTAAGAGAGTAATCTTTAATATTACGTTTGACAGATGCCAAACTTTTAACCATCCAGTATTACGGTTGTTAGAAAAGCAAATGCTATGAAATTAAGGCTAATATTGTTCACGGTTGATAATAACGCTCAGAAAATTTGTAATTTTACTGCTGCAAACATTTCAAAAAATGTCAAGCATAATGAAATTTTCTTTCAAAGACTGTAAACAGCCGAGATAAATCAATAGAATTTAACGCAACATGTCCAGCAAGCAGATCAAGCAAAATAATATTTTGTTTGACGAAATAAAGAACATAGAAGGACAAGTCACGAATTTAAAAAGTTGACTATCGGTCTCTTTGGAAGAGCAGCATCTGCTGGCACGCAATTCAAAACATTGGAAAACAAAAATCATAAGAAAAACATTTTTTTATAGCCGCACAGCGATAGCTGGGGCTATTATTGGCCTTCTCTTGGTTTTTTTTACGACTCGAAGAGGAGTATTGGTTTTCTTAAGGTTTTTTTTTACCGGAAGTACTATTCGTTCAGTCGCTGTTTTGACCTAAAAGCGAAAGTGAGTAAAATTGCCGTGTGAACTAATTTCTGAGCGAGAGAAGTTTTTTGATCATGCGCTGCGTTTATTCAATGACGTTTTGACTTTCAAAAGTAGTTTTTGACTGAATGGTACACATATATAACCGTTTTTTCGTCTAAGTGGCCCATTTTTTGCTTGTAATTTGGCTTTTTTTGTAGAAATAAATTTTAATTGATGCTACGTTGAAATGTAAACCCTGGAATTTGATAGAACAGTATTTTGCATAGCCTGAAATTACGTTTCAAGTTCGAAATTGGCACATATTTCTTGATTTTTTAGTTCATTTTTGGCTTTTTTTTCTATTAATTTCTTCATTTTTGGATCTTTTAGCTGTTTTTTGTCAAGAATCAGTTAATATGGCAACTTCCCTTTGATAATTCATATACTCAATGCCTCTTTCTACCTCGATGTAATTTTGTTTCATAAAATTGTACATTTGCTAATCCGATTTTCGTGGTTTTTTGCCATTTTTTTCAGTTTTTTGTTTGTATTTCGATTTTAATTACTAGAAATAGTATTTTGGGGAACACGAGGGACTTTAATATTGTTTCAAAAAAAATTCAATTGTTTTTTGGAGTTAAGTTTTTGAAAAAACAGAAATTTTTTTCATAAATGCAGTCTTAAATATTTTTTGACCACTTTTTTGCAAAATATTGGATTGTTTCATATGTTAGAATTCTGCTTTTTCTTGTTTTATTCTGTTCAGCAAGTTGGATTTTTGTCTCGAATGACTCATTGTATTTTCTATGTCTCGAATGCTGATCAATCAAATGTACTCGTTTTTCTTGATTTTTTTTATTCTTATTTTTCAAAAATCAACAATTGGTCTTTTTGTTACAGTGTTCCTAACATTGTGTCCGTCTTCTTCACATTCTCGTTTGTATCATTCTGGCACCCATTTTTATATTCGTTATACTAATTGTTAAAAATTGAATGAATTCAGCTTTTTCTTAGATCTTGGTTTCTTCGGTTTGCAATTGATTCAAAATAAGGCAGTACTGGTAGTTTGCTAGAAAGTCTTTTCCGACATTTCTACTTATTACTATTCATTGCAATTTTCTTCCGGGCTTGGTATTGTTTTTAGACGATTTTTTGCCTTTGAATATTATTCTGTTGCTTTTGTTTTTTTATGATTAATTTAAATTTTGAATTAGTATGAAATCATGTTGTCTAGCATATATACAACAAGGAAGAATCATGTATTATATTTGTCTTAATTGCCGTGATTAGAAATCTAATTGTAGTTGTTCTCTGATTCTTAAGTTTGAGCACTCTTTTTTGAATAATTTTGACTTTCCTGTCTTTTTTGAAAAATTTTTATCTGCCGTTTGCTTTCGCGATCTTTTCGAGATTAGAATCATAAATTATCTGAGGGCAATTGATGGCCTTGTCAGCTTTGTGAGGCTATCAGACTTTTGAACATCTTAAAAATTTCAGACTTTTATAACGTTACCGAAGGCTTTCAATAATAAAATTTTTGCTGCGTTTTCTTTCTCTTGGTGACAGAGGTTTAAATTTCACCGATTTTTAGATCAGACACGGGGAGGTAATGAGTTAATGGTTTAATACAAAAAGTAATGGCTTCAGCTTTTTGTGAAGTTTTGGCGCTTCGAGTCGCTTCCGGAATTCTTCCGGCTATGTTTTTTTTTCAGGAAGTAGATTTGTTCACGCGGCATTTTGACCTAAAAGCGAAAGTGAGAAAAGCTGTCTTGGTGAACAGATTTTCGCTAAGCAAGAGAAGATCATGCGCTGCGTTTAGTGAATGAGTTTTTGACTTTGAAAAGTAGTTTTTGACTGAATTGCACAAATAGATGACCGTTTTTAGCCGTTTTTTCGTCTAAGTGGCCCAATTTTTTGCTTTTAATTTGGTTTCTTGTAGAAAAAAATTTTATTCGATACTATATTGAAATGTCAACCTCGGAAATTGATACCACAGTGTTTTGCAGAGCCTGAAAATGTGTTTAAGTTGAAAATCGGCACATAATTCTTGATTTTTTAGTTAATTTTTGGCTTTTTTAATATTAATTTCTTCATTTTTGGATTTTTTTAACCGTCTTTTTGTCAAAAATCAGTTTATATGGCAACTTCTCTTTGATGACTTCTATACTCAAAGCCTCTTTCTACCTCGATGTAATTTTGGTTCATAAAATTGTACATATGCTAATCCGATTTTGGTAGTTTTTTTCCGATTTTCGTCAGTTTTTCCTTTGTATTTTTGTTGTTTTTTTTGTGCAACATGAAGGACTTTAATTTCATTTCAATAAAAATTCAATCATTTTTTGGCGTTAAGTTTTGAGAAAACAGTTAAAACTTTTTCATAAATGCAGTCTTAAAAGTTTTTTGACCATTATATCAATTTTTCGTACTTATGGGTTCTGCTTTTTCCTATTTTTTGTTCTCTTCAGGAGGATAGATCTTTGTATCGGATGACTAGTTATCTTTTCTATGTCTTGAATGCTGAACAATGAAATGTAATCGTTTTTCTTGAATTTTTGAAATTGATTTTCAACTTTCAAAAATCAAGAATGTCTTTTTGTAACGGTGTTCCTTACAATGTGCCCATATTTACATTCTAGTCAGTATCATTCTAGCTTTGTCCTGGCACCTACATTTATTTTCGGTTTATTGATTTTTTTAGTTGTTAAAAATGAACGATTTCAGCTTTTTCTCAGATTTTTGTCATTTCTTTGGTTTGCAATTGATTTCATGCAAAATAAGGCAGTACTGGGCGTTTGATAGCAAGCTTTTCCAAAATTTCCACTTATGGCTAATTACTACAGCTTTATTCCGGCCTTGGTTTTAAACGATTCTTTGCCTTTGAATATTCTGCTGCTTATGTCTTTTCTATGATCAATTTTATTTTTGATTTAGTATGAAATCATGTTGTCTAGCTTATGTACAAGAAGGAACAGGTGTGTGATGTTTTTTGTCCTAATCGCTGTGATTAGAAGTGTAATCATAGGTGTTCTCTGACTGATTCTTAAATTTGAGCTTTTTTTGAAAAGATTTAACTTAGTTTCTAAGATAATTATCTGCCGTTTGCTTTCGCGATCTTTTTCAGATTAGAATCATGAATTATATGAGGGCTATTGATAGCTTTGTCAGCTTTTTCAGACTATCACGTTTTTGACCGCCTCAATTATTTTGGATTTTTAACGTTTCCAAACGTTTTCTATAATATAAAATTTTGCTGCATTTTGTTTCTCTTGTTGACAGGGGTTTCACATTTGTTTTTAGAGCAGACCTGGGGAGATAGTGAGTCAATGGTTGATTAAAAAAGGTAGTGGCTTCTGTTGCAATTACGGTTTTGTTAGTGAACTTCTGACGCTTCGAGTCGCTTCCGGAATTCTTCCGGCTATGTTTTTTATTTCGTCATGATTTTTGTTACGACCATATGACGTCACAGCCACTTTTTGTTCATTCTTTCATGCAATTTCAACTGAATTGCATGTGTGACGTCAGTTTTCGCTCTTAGTGGAGCGAGTTTTTTGTTCATGCGCGTGATTAAATTTGTGGTCACACTTGACTTACCTCACTCTCAAAAATGACTTCCTCAATTTGAAATTGACTTTTATTTACTTTAATTCAAAGAGATAAGGTCAAATGGGTGTGTGTCACTCTAAATGAAGGTTATTTGAGATCAGCTAATAGAGGCAGCAATAACTTATACAGATTTTTAATCAAAATATAACAGATCAGCCTTCGATGAAAAGACAAATTTTTTGGTCTGTCTTTTTTACTGTTTTTTTAGACTGCCGATCTACGAATCTATTGCGGCTATTTTCTGGCAATCTGCCAGCTTTGTTTTTCAAATTTTCATTTAAAAAATAAGGATTCTCAACGTTATATGGATCAAAAACGTCAGCCTAAATAATTTTATACAATGTCTGATTAAAAATATACGAACACTTGCAAAAAAAGTTAAGTGACAACATAACACCAAGTATCACATGCAGGCAACGATCAAAAAGGAAAAATCTTGCAATCAGATGGTGGCCAAGCCAACAAGTTAAATAGCTATAAACTAGAACTGTTCAACAAAATCCAACAGGCATATCTAGTTGAGAGCAAATGAGACTAGGAGGCTGAATAACGAAAAATTAACTAAAAACCGGCGAAAACAAGATCGAAGTTTTTTTTAAAAAAAAAACATTGAGATATGAATGGAAACGAAGAAATAAATTGAGACATGACTCATTAGAGAGCTAATGTGACAAGTCTTTGCTCAGACTAAGTGAAAAGACAGTGAAAACAATTACGTTAACGGCAAAATGCCAAAACTCGAATAGTTTTTGAAAATAAATGGTGTCAAAGTTCGCAAATCTGTTAGATTTGAATTTTCAATCAAACGAAAAGGGGTGATGTGCAAAAAACAACACCTAACTGTTTCGCAAAAAAGTGTCAAAATAGCGTCA
The DNA here is from genome assembly GCF_964194025.1 of Convolutriloba macropyga. Classification (NCBI taxonomy): domain Eukaryota; kingdom Metazoa; phylum Xenacoelomorpha; order Acoela; family Convolutidae; genus Convolutriloba; species Convolutriloba macropyga. The sequence goes on from NC_134482.1 coordinate 9,912,226, forward strand.
AAGTCGATAAAACAGTTCTAAATGAATGGAAACACTCCAATTAAATGAAAAAGCAAAATACAAAAACTGAAATAGTCCTCAGACAGCCAATGAGTCCTTTCATTAGCGCGACTAAGTTAGCAAACAACTGAAACAACTTTGAAAACGGGCAAAATTACCTGCATTAAATAAAAACAAATGAAATACTCGTTACAGACGTTAGATTCGAGCCTGAATAATTTAAAAAACTCAATTATGTTTCAATAGAGATCCCATGAGACCCCTCAAAATTAGGACTATGTGACAAAACAACAAAAATAGTCAAAATACAAACATAAACCGACTAACGTACGACGAATTGCTCCAAAACAGCACAGGGGGTAATTTAATTTAGGAGTGTAGCATAGCAACTTTTCATGGGTACAAGAGGTCTCGACCTTCAGGACTGAAGTCTTACATCTTAACCACTAAGATATAACGTCTTGGATACTCATTCCCTTAATTAAAACTTATCGAAAAAACTTTTTTGGGTATGAGAGCAATTGAGATTGCAAAAATTAAGAACTCAAACGTAAAAAAAATCACTAGAAAGCGAGGAATTTTTCACTTTCTAAAGCATAAAAAACGATCAAGCAAAAAAATTTTAGTATCTTTTTTCAAGGATGCGTATAACATTTTCTAATTTTGGTTGAAGAAAAAAGGCCAGACTAGCATACACCTGCCCTACACTCAAAAAAGTTTGAAAAAGTTACGCGCCAAAAGTTTACTAAAAACAAATAAATACCATGAATTCCCATCATACAGCCACCAGCTCAGCGGTCACATAACGGGTAGCCTCCATCAATCATTGTAATCATAATACAATAGCGACTATAAATTCCTGGAGGGCGGTGGGGTGCTATAAAACCTCAATAAACACTGATTGCAACCAAAACACGCCTATACATTGCATAAGCGTGAGGAAAAAACCGCAAAATACAATTACTTCATAACTTATGTGCCCAGAACAATTTGCGCCAATATAGTGTCAATGGGAAGCGATTTGAAAAGTACGCACTTGAGAAAAAAATATTTCAGTTTCAACAAAATTTTTTGCTACTTCTCTCGCTCGCTCTCTCGAAACAAACAATGAACAAACATAACCGACTAACGTCGGCACGAATAGTTCTCAAACGAACGGCTGGCTTCATCATAAGCTAGCTACGGTTTGGTGAGGCTAGCTTTAGCTTAATTGAAAGGGTGTGAGATGAGCTCAGCCGGCGGGGGGTGCATCGGGGGTGGGGGTTGTGGGGTCAACCTCTAAGAACCGCCCTTCACACCATAAGTATAAGTCTCCAAAACACTCTGTGGAACACATACTTTAAGACTAGTGAGCTGGAAGGCTCTAAGAGAACTTAATGCCCGCTGGGCGCTACCTGTTTATCCCGTTTTTGAGGACGAAAAGTCAAATGGGTCAGACATAAAATCGCTCAAGCGAAAAATCGCATAAAGACCAACAAGACTAATATAATTGCTACAAACTTCGTTTGAGAGCAATTAAAAAGCACTCTCATTTTCTTTTGGCTTTTCTTTGAAAGATTGACTGAAAACTTCTTTCACGTGCGGCATTGGCGTTTACTTCCTGATTCACTGACATCATTTGTTCAAAAAACCAAAGATCATCATGACTCCCCTTCGTTGTGAAAAGACAGTGCCTGAAAACAATTTAAATCTTTTGAATTGTAAAAACCAAGAGCAAACCAATAATAGCTACGCTCAGCTATTCCAGTTGTAGGTAAAATTGTAAAATCTTCAATAATATTCAGAAGTCACACGATTTTCGCGAGGAAGAGAAGGATAAGTATATCTAGTCAAATTAAGAACTAAATTTGAGTTTCATTTGAGGAAAATACGTGAAGTAAATACTTTGGGTATTTATGTCTGCAAAGTTCCTAACATTTTCAAAGTGTTCCATAAAGTTGCTCAGCATACGATTTCAATTTCAGGTGAACGATAAAGTGTAACTGAGTAGTGACAATTTTTCAAAAATTTTTTGTCCATTTTGTTGGTTTCTTTAAAGTCAATTCATGAATGAGCAATTCGTAACATGCTTTGCTATTAGGTTCTGTTGCATTTTCATCAACGGTTAAAATGACGACGAATTTACGTCAATATTTCGTCATAAACTCTTATTGGGAAGAGAAAACATTCTTATTGTGGATAATTAATCTTTAATTTGTTTGTAGCAATCAACGCATCACATTTTTGGTATTAATTCGATTATTTCAAAATTTCGTCAGTTCAAAATTACGAGTTATCGTTTAACTATGATCCAATTCAAGTTGCAAAATCGGCAGCAAGTTAAACGAAGAACTTAGTCTGATGTGTGCATCCCAGTGGCGGCCTTCGAAGCGCCATACTTTTTCCACCTCCAGATTCCATAGCTTGAGCAGTATTTCTGCGGACTCCTAGATAGCCAATCTTCTGAACTCAATTATCGAGGGAAAGCTAGACTTATTTTCAAAATTGACAGTTTGACTGCTATCAACAGGCCGAGTTCTTTCGCTTTAATAAATTTTCAGCTCGTTTTCGCTCTTTTTCTTCTCTCGCTAATCTTTCCTTTCTGAGCTGTTCTAATTTTGACTTTTTGCTGTCCGATTGTTTATCATTGTCGTAACTAGAATCAGAATCTGACGAATATTGTCGTGATCTATGTCGTTGCTTCTTCTTATCTTTTTTCTTTTTCTTCTTATCTACTTTCATATCGACAGAAGATTTCTTGTGCGAGTTATTTAGAGCTTCATATGCCAATTCAGCTGAATATTTGTCCGATTTAGTGTAATCAGATTTGCCATGATCATCTCGCTTCACTTTCATGGCAAATGCATTCATTGGATCTTCGCTACTTTTCCGCTTCAAATCTTTCTGTTGTTTCTGAAACAAATGAAGACGGTAGATTAAAATCCTTATTAGGGTTAATACAATTCTTAGCAAACAACTAATACCAAGAATGATATTTTACTTCTCATGCCCAATAAGCAACTACTTAATAACTGCACTGTTTCAGAGACAAGTAGCTTTGAATCACAAACTCAACAATCATGCTCTAGACATGCAAGGGCCATAATTGGTAATTGAGGCCCAGAATAATTTGGGCACTGGAGAATAATACAAACAATCAACTTTTACTACCACCAGCTGATTATGGAGAAATATTTTTTACACATCGCGAAACTGTTAAAACATAGCTGACAGATAGCCAGAAATTAACCGCAATAGCTTTGTAGATCAGCAGTCTCAACAAGATAATAAAAGAAACAGACAAGCAAATTCTCTTTATTAAATGGTGAGATGTTCGATTTTGATTAATAATCTGTTTAACTTATAGCTGCTTCTACTAGCAGCTCTCAAAGAACAATCAATTATATTGACACACTCATTTGACCTTATCTCTTTGAATTAGAGTCAATTTCAGAGCAAGAAAAGAGTCAAGAAAAGTCAAATTTCAGAGCGAGGAAGTCAATTCTATTTTTGAGAGTGAGGTAAGTAACGTCTGACCAAAAACTTCGAACTTTTATTGACTAAACACAAAATTTGACCAGGAATGAACAACGAACGGATTGGGAAAACCATTTAGAAAAAATCCAATTACGACAATAAAAAACAGTAAAAATCAAATGTCACAATGCTATTTATGGACAAAAAAAAACCACCAGAGATAAAGCGAATTTTTGTTTACACACCGTTTCTCACTTCATTTTGAAATTAGGGCGACAAAATTTTACGCCGCAAAACTACTCGCTTTCTCGCTCCATTTCTTGTTTCGGCGTAACCAAAACCATCACTTTCAGATCTCAAACAGACAGCTCCCGAACACAGTTGCAATTCGTTGAATTGCAAAAAACAGAAGGCCAGTAAGAGTCCCAGCTATCGCAATCACAAAAATTGTGACATGAATCTGGCAAATATTGTTGACGTTACTTATAAAGTAAACTCGTATATCTTTATTTCTCATCTTGACCTTTTAAGACTATAACCACACTTTTTTGATTCCGTAAAAGCTTATAAAAATCAAAAAATCAGAAAAACTAAGAAATCAAAAGAAAAATTAATTTATGCGTACTAACTTTATCGGCGGCCATTTCTTCAACCATCTTCATTTTTGGTTCACTCGAAGACCCCTTGTTAGATCCAAAAAGCCAATGACTAGCGGCCTCTTCTGACTTGTCGTTCAGACCAACAGAAATGCCAACTTTCCTTGCCCATTTTTCAGTTTCATCTTTCTGCTCTTTCTCCCTATGTGTCGCTTTGTTCTTCTCGCTATTGTCAAAGTCACGGTCCCAAAACAGGTTAAGATGACCACCCTCTAAAACATTGATCTCTCAAATGACGGGTGAGAGTCTAATTGAAACTTTGGCTCAATGAAGCCAGTCGGATCTTTTCCGTTTCTGCCCCCGTACGTTATGCAACTCATGATTACATATATATGGTTTGACTTGATGGCAGAAAATTCAATTTTTGTAGCTTGTTTCATATAGGCAGGATCAATTTCAATAGACGTTAGTTTATTGAAAATGAACCACTCCCTCTTGCTGAATATCGCTCGATTTTCGTTTTGTACAGTGGTTCTTTAAAAGAGCAATTTTAACAGTTCCAGTTGTTCTCGCTGATTTGTTGAAACTGAAGATATTGTTACAGAATGATTGCGAGTGATTACTCGTGATTTCTCGCAATACAAACTTCAAAACCTCATAAATATGCAAATCAAGCAGTTAAACTATTCTTCCCACTCATCAAACTTTTAAGATTTTCTTTTGTGATATATAGATTGCTTTAAGCGAAAAAACTGCAACAACAATATACTAATGCAGCATACTGGATGATACTATTAATAATTGTGCTAAAGTAGTCGATCCATTGTTTTCGAGGAACAAAGTGTCTCAGCTTTGCGACCATACCACACTGTTTAGATAATTCTTTTACTCACATATTTAAAGTCGCTACGAAAAGAAAGCTTAGAATGTAATCTTACACCGATATATTTACATTCCGGTTGAACATTTAATATTTGTTGGGAGTTAAATAGCTTAGGCGATTCCGTTTTTATATTCCCTTGCACCGTCTTTCTCCGATTTAAAACCGATTTGTTATTTTCAAACAATCATTAACACTGTTCAGATCAATTTAAATGTCTTCCTGTGAACAGCCTATTGCCTTTTTATTTGCATCATTAGCAAAAAGTATAAAAACATACCCGGCAGATTGCCGGAAAATAGCCGCCGTTGATTCCCATAACTCTATTGGGATTGGAAGAAAAGAAAATATCAACAAAAATTGATTTTTGTATAAAAACATTTTTAAGTGAGATTTATTTTGATGTCATTTCGTAATTGAACATACTCCTGTCTCTCAGTGAGAGGCTACAGGGTCTAGTATCAATACCAATAAGCATTATAGATAGTAACTAAAACTTATGAGAACAAAATTCAAGTACCGGGCGTCTAAAAATGAGCTTTATGGGTTTATCCCGTTTCTATTTCTGACTTTGATTTTTTTTATACTGACTCTCTTCATTTTGAATTGTTTTGCTGAGCAGCTGCTGTTTAGAAGGACTTTGAGCAGAATGACAGAAGAGTGAAACTAGCCTAGAGAAGTCAAATAGATTTCACGCAAAATGAAAAAGCGGCGAAATGGGTAAAGCGAAAAAAAAGTTCGACGAAGTAAAAAAAAAATAGGAGCGCTATAATAGCCGGCTGAGAAGATGAGGGCGGCTATTAATTAACATTATTGGTAGTAAATTTAACTCATTAAGTTGATCTTTTGTTAAAAACTTAATCTTGGAAGTAGTAGTTGTGGTTTCAGATCAATCCATTGGGTTTTCAGATCATATAGCAAGTCCACACTTAATTCAAGTTTAGTTTTGCCACTTATCTTCCGAGAAGCCGATTTTCATTCCAAGTTAGATTTGACAATAATTCAAACCCCAAGATCGCGCTGAGTACTAACTCCTTTAAAAGGTGATTATCGATTGACGTGCTGATAAATTAGCCACCCCAGTTCTGAGTCTCACAGCGAATTAATACCTGAAACCCACCTTTTGCTGATAAATTATCCAGCTTAGGTCCGCCGCCCAGTCTAGCACGAAGCGCTTCTGCCTCTGCTTTTGCATGTCTCCGCTCTATTTCAAGCTTTTTCTCCTCAGCTTCCGCTTCATCACGGCGCACCTTTTCAACGTTTTCTTTTCGTCTGACGTGCCAACTTTTCTGCGGTAAGATATTCATCTCAATCTGTAATAGAAATTCCCTTAATTATATGCAGAGCAAAATTTGGCCGGAACTGAAAAGTATATGCGTCTTTCCAATTATCCCCCCTCCCAGCTTAACGGTCTTTAACTATAACTGGGACTACAGTCAGAAAGCTCAAAGAATACCACCGGTATCTCTAGCAGCATGTGATGATGTACTCCCATTAATGTTTGCGGTTCTTCGGCTAAACTTCTAGCTGTTCAACTTCATGTTTAATTCAGCCACGTTATTGTTGTTGTGGTTTCGAGACTTCCGTCGCAGGGTTATTAGTCCCAGTCATCAAGTTTTAAAATATTGTCCACTTATTTCTACAGAGAAGACAATCACAGAACATTTGCCATGTGCAGAGGGTTCTCTTGATGTTTTTGTTGTAGCTGTCCCACAGAGCTGCAATTCGCAGGCAATATTGGCGGGATACAGGTGCTTATTGCCGTTTTTAATTGGTACCCTAGGTGCATTTGTATCATAATAAAAATGGATAAATTAGTAGAAGTGTGTGACTGCCTTTCAGACGTTCTTTTCAGAGTAACTTTCGTTAGCGAACCGCCATATGATTACTATTATTCTATTTTTCAGTCCAGCTTCGTTCTCAAATTCAACGTATTTATCCACTCTATTTACATGTCGACAATTTTTGAAGACAAAATCACCTCGAACTTTTTCGGTACATTTTTTATCGAGCATAAAGATGACATTCTTCCTTCCTTTTTTGCACTTGCTGCTAGCTCAATGCAGTTCGAGCCTTCGTTCATCATCTTTGACAGAAGCAAGAGATTGTTTAGTTATTGAAATGCGTGAACGTCCTCAGCTTCGGTAATTAGTAACAGAAATTAAAACCCAGTTAGTCTAATTCTAAATTTAAAAACGAACCTTTTTGCTATCACTAGCATCGTCAGGTTTTCAACTTCACTTAAGGAGTGTTACTAGTTCAAATACAAAAATTTGACTTTTGAAATTCAAAAAATATTGGTACATGATCAACCCCAAAGAGTAAAAAAAAAGATAGGGATGAAAGTAAAAATCCCTTATCAGGAATAGAAAGCATTATACCTGGGATATTCATAAAACCCGAAATAAAAAATGATTTGATTTTAGTGTAATAAGTGTAAATAAAATAATGTAAATGTAATTTTAACTGTAAATAATTTCAAAATTTCGATGTTACTTTAACTCATTTCTTAGAATTATAGTCAAAGACAAGGTTATATACTTTGTAAATGATTTCATTTAATTTTTTAAACCTTGCGATGAACGCAGTGTTCGGAAACGTTCGTTTTAGTTAATCAATATAAGTTTTAATTGACAATTACTTCTCTGCATCTTTAATCATTGTCAGTTTAATCTTTAACGAGCCCAGAAAAGGCGAGAGAATGTGAAATTTTAGTAATTTTGTGAAAATATACAGACAGGATGGTTCATATTTTAGCAGCCAGCTCACTCCATCCCGCGGTAAAGAGTGTTCAATACAGTGAAAAGAAGGAACTCCTGACAAAAATAACAACAGTACCTGGACTCTCTTTCAACCCCAATACAAAGAATCGGTTGAAAAACGCACAGAATCTTCTGGTTAAGGGCAGATTGAGCACAAGGACCGATATTGTTGTGTGGCATGATCTAACTAACAACAGTATCTCAAGGCACAAATCGAATACCTACAGACCAAGTAGTGTATAAAAGCTAACAAACTACTTGACCACGAATAACAACAAGTTTAAAGCGCTTGTATACTGTCAGCGCACGGGAACCCTGATATTTTCAAAGAGTTGTTGAGCATTGGGATACTGGTTCAGAGGGTGACAAAGCACCCGATACCGAAACGGAAGGGGAAAACACAGCTAGGAGACTACAGCGTGCTCCACCAGGAACCGGCACGTGAGATCAAATCATTGGACATTGTCCTGCGCCACCAAGGAAAACTGAAAGCTCTGCTCAAAAACGGAAAAGGCAAGAACCTCAGAAAACGACAGAGGAAGGCGGGAGCAAAGGTAAGACTGGTAGAAAGAACACAAAACGAGAGTATAGCTCGTGAACAATCGGGCTTTATTGTACCCTGTCCTTGAGCGAGCTTGCGTGATGTGCGAAATTCTGCCACAACCATGGCTTAGATACATTCTCAGGCACAACAACTGCTTAAAACAATTCCTAAACTATGTAAAATCTTCAAATAAACTGTTAAACTGTAAATATCGATTAGATTTTTTGAAAAACTGTAATAACAATGATATCATTCCGTATTTTTTTAAGGTTCGGAATTCCCAAAAACGAAGTTTTTTCAGATCAAGCGGTGCACAGCTTTCAGATTAAGCTCTTATGGAAAAAAACAAGTCGTGCGGAACAAGGCCGTAGATTATTATATGAAAAACTTGGAGAGAATATGGGAATTCTCAGGAAATAGGCGAAAAAAGAACTATTACCTTTAATTGTGTACAGCAGTAGAAAGGAAATGAGAGATCATTCCGATCATTCCATCAAGTTAGCGAAGCTGTCTGAGAGACAAGACAGGCCTTTGCAGAATGGATCTCATAATAATGTTGTTACAGTGGACGGTGTTGAACTGCCGAAACTTGTCCTGGACGTTTTATCGTTAGGTCCAAAGCATCCAGTCAGGGACCAATTTATTGAAGTGCACTTCCTTGCGGATTTAGCAAGATTAGTTCGGGAGTTAAGGGAGAACAAAACTGATGGTGAAAATTTATTTGAAATAGAATCGTCTGCCAAATGGAACGCCAAGAATGTACTTGAGACACCAATGGATAGAGTGGTTAAAAAAGCTAATGATTTTTTGAAAGAACAAAAACTTCTAGCTGTACTTTTTGATAAATGTTGCGGTTTTTGTGTTATGAAACAGACAACATACTCGGATAAGCTAAATGAAATCCTGAGCACCAGTCAGTTTGAGCCTCGTAATGAAGAAAGTGATGATCTAACAATAAGAACGGAAAAACTGATAAATAGCAGTTTGCATCAATTAATGAAACAGAAAGAGATAAGTGAAAAGATTTATCACAAGCCCAGGACAACTGGATCGCGACCGGCCAGGCTTTATGGAGTTGCTAAAGTACATAAAAACGGTACGCTGCTTCAGATTGTTCTGTCAATACCCGGTAGCAGTTAAGAGAACGTCAATAAATTTCTCTCTCCCTTTTTCGAGAAGTTACCAGGTGCAAATATTGAGACTAATTCGAAAGATGCCAGAGCCGCTCTAGAGGCTACCAAATTGGATCAAGATGAGCTAGTGGTATCTCTCGATGTAAAAAGCTTTTACACCAATGTACCGGTTGAGGAGGCAATTGAAATTAAAAGAACTGTACTCCAGTGACGAGGTACCTGAGAGTCCAAGGCTAGCTATGAAGAGCCTTTTGAGACCAGCCGTAACGAATGTTCACTTTAAGTGTAATAAAATGTGGTACACTCAATCGGACGGTTTAGCAATGGGTTTTTCGCTGGGGGTAATTTGGCAAATTTGTGGATGAAATCCTTTGAAAAATCTTTGCAGAAACCAAAAGAGGGAAAGGAGATCAAAACTCATGACACAAAGGTGATATGCGTTGACTGTAACCGACGCGTTACTTTCCGAGGGAAAGGAATCGAGTGCGAATCACGCAAAAACTGGTTTCATGCAAAATTCCAAGGTATCACTGACACAGAATATAAGACCGTGCAGGAAATTGTTTGGATCTGTTCCTATTGTGCAGAAGAAGGTAGAAAAGAGGACACACTGGAATTGAAATTATTCAAGAGGTATGTGAAAGACATAGTTTGCACGGTAAAGGGGAACCCTCTAAATTACCTTGAGTATGCAAATTTTCTTCACAAGAACTTACAATTCACTCTTGAGACACCAAACGGAAGTGGAGACCTGGCATTCCTACAACTAAACATAAACCTAAACGAAGATAAAAATCAGCTGTCATTGGTATCAAAAATCAACTGATACCGGCATAATCCTACATTTCCGCAGCTGTGCACCGTTACAACATAAGGGAAAGGAGATTCAAGGGACTGTGGGAACGTACATAGTATTTTTAATGCGACCAATGACTGGCAATCCTTTGATGTAGCTCTTAAGAAAAATCAAGAGATCTGGACTGAAAATCAATACCCATCGAAATGGTCCTCCAGTATTGTTAATGGGACGTTTGATAAAATACTCAGAAAGAAAAAGGTCATAACAAAACCCACCCCAAAATGAACTACATCTTAAAAACTTAAAGTTTTAACAATAGGCAGCCTAAACCTAGGTTTTTTGTTCAAAACAGAGGAATTATCACGCAAAGTTTTTCAAGTAGACTGAAAAAAAATGTGTGATATTCAAATCAATTTCACAACAAGAAAGCTAAGAACTTGCTTGACCACCCTGAAATCACCTTTTGATAAGAATCTGAAATCCCATGTGGTATATAAAGTTACATGTAATGGATGCATTTCCATCTATGTTGGCCAAACCAGCCGACATGTTACAGCTAGAGTTTCAGAGCATCAAAAGAAGGATTCCCCTGTTGGACAACACCTGGTTGAATGTTGTGGTACAACGCATAACGTAAAATGGGAGATTCTTGATGCATGTCGCGGGGTTGAAAAACTAATGACGATAGAAGCGATCTACATCAAAAAGCTGAAACCGCAATTAAATACGCGTAATTAAATATGAGTATCGGGGGCGGGAATTCACATTGAAGTACTAGTTCAAGTACAAAAATTTGACTTTTGAAATTCAAAACATATTCTGGTACATGTTAATTCGATATTTTGTCAACCCCAAAAAGTAAAAAATAAAAACAGATAGGAATGAAAGTAAAAATCCCTTTTCAGGAATAGAAAGCATTATACCCGGGATTTTCATAAAATCCGGAATAAAAAATGAATTGATTTTAGTAAGTAAAGATAATAAGTTTAAATAAAATGATGTAAATGTGATTTTAACTGTAAATAATTTCAAAACTTCGATGTTACTTTAACTCATTTCATAGAATTATAGTCAAAGACAAGTTTTTATACTTTGTAAATGACTTCATTTAATTTGTTAACCCTGACGATGAACGCAATGTTCGGAAACGTTCGTTTTAGTTAATCAATATAAGTTTTAATTGACAATTACTTCTCTGCATCTTTAATCATTGTCAGTTTAATCTTTAACGAGCCCAGAAAAGGCGAGAGAATGTGAAATTTTAGTAATTTTGTGAAAATATACAGACAGGATGGTTCATATTTTAGCAGCCAGCTCACTCCATCCCGCGGTAAAGAGTGTTCAATACAGTGAAAAGAAGGAACTCCTGACAAAAATAACAACAGTACCTGGACTCTCTTTCAACCCCAATACAAAGAATCGGTTGAAAAACGCACAGAATCTTCTGGTTAAGGGCAGATTGAGCACAAGGACCGATATTGTTGTGTGGCATGATCTAACTAACAACAGTATCTCAAGGCACAAATCGAATACCTACAGACCAAGTAGTGTATAAAAGCTAACAAACTACTTGACCACGAATAACAACAAGTTTAAAGCGCTTGTATACTGTCAGCGCACGGGAACCCTGATATTTTCAAAGAGTTGTTGAGCATTGGGATACTGGTTCAGAGGGTGACAAAGCACCCGATACCGAAACGGAAGGGGAAAACACAGCTAGGAGACTACAGCGTGCTCCACCAGGAACCGGCACGTGAGATCAAATCATTGGACATTGTCCTGCGCCACCAAGGAAAACTGAAAGCTCTGCTCAAAAACGGAAAAGGCAAGAACCTCAGAAAACGACAGAGGAAGGCGGGAGCAAAGGTAAGACTGGTAGAAAGAACACAAAACGAGAGTATAGCTCGTGAACAATCGGGCTTTATTGTACCCTGTCCTTGAGCGAGCTTGCGTGATGTGCGAAATTCTGCCACAACCATGGCTTAGATACATTCTCAGGCACAACAACTGCTTAAAACAATTCCTAAACTATGTAAAATCTTCAAATAAACTGTTAAACTGTAAATATCGATTAGATTTTTTGAAAAACTGTAATAACAATGATATCATTCCGTATTTTTTTAAGGTTCGGAATTCCCAAAAACGAAGTTTTTTCAGATCAAGCGGTGCACAGCTTTCAGATTAAGCTCTTATGGAAAAAAACAAGTCGTGCGGAACAGGGCCGTAGATTATTATATGAAAAACTTGGAGAGAATATGGGCATTCTCAGGAAATAGGCGAAAAAAGAACTATTACCTTTAATTGTGTACAGCAGTAGAAAGGAAATGAGAGATCATTCCGATCATTCCATCAAGTTAGCGAAGCTGTCTGAGAGACAAGACAGGCCTTTGCAGAATGGATCTCATAATAATGTTGTTACAGTGGACGGTGTTGAACTGCCGAAACTTGTCCTGGACGTTTTATCGTTAGGTCCAAAGCATCCAGTCAGGGACCAATTTATTGAAGTGCACTTCCTTGCGGATTTAGCAAGATTAGTTCGGGAGTTAAGGGAGAACAAAACTGATGGTGAAAATTTATGTGAAATAGAATCGTCTGCCAAATGGAACGCCAAGAATGTACTTGAGACACCAATGGATAGAGTGGTTAAAAAAGCTAATGATTTTTTGAAAGAACAAAAACTTCTAGCTGTACTTTTTGATAAATGTTGCGGTTTTTGTGTTATGAAACAGACAACATACTCGGATAAGCTAAATGAAATCCTGAGCACCAGTCAGTTTGAGCCTCGTAATGAAGAAAGTGATGATCTAACAATAAGAACGGAAAAACTGATAAATAGCAGTTTGCATCAATTAATGAAACAGAAAGAGATAAGTGAAAAGATTTATCACAAGCCCAGGACAACTGGATCGCGACCGGCCAGGCTTTATGGAGTTGCTAAAGTACATAAAAACGGTACGCTGCTTCAGATTGTTCTGTCAATACCCGGTAGCAGTTAAGAGAACGTCAATAAATTTCTCTCTCCCTTTTTCGAGAAGTTACCAGGTGCAAATATTGAGACTAATTCGAAAGATGCCAGAGCCGCTCTAGAGGCTACCAAATTGGATCAAGATGAGCTAGTGGTATCTCTCGATGTAAAAAGCTTTTACACCAATGTACCGGTTGAGGAGGCAATTGAAATTAAAAGAACTGTACTCCAGTGACGAGGTACCTGAGAGTCCAAGGCTAGCTATGAAGAGCCTTTTGAGACCAGCCGTAACGAATGTTCACTTTAAGTGTAATAAAATGTGGTACACTCAATCGGACGGTTTAGCAATGGGTTTTTCGCTGGGGGTAATTTGGCAAATTTGTGGATGAAATCCTTTGAAAAATCTTTGCAGAAACCAAAAGAGGGAAAGGAGATCAAAACTCATGACACAAAGGTGATATGCGTTGACTGTAACCGACGCGTTACTTTCCGAGGGAAAGGAATCGAGTGCGAATCACGCAAAAACTGGTTTCATGCAAAATTCCAAGGTATCACTGACACAGAATATAAGACCGTGCAGGAAATTGTTTGGATCTGTTCCTATTGTGCAGAAGAAGGTAGAAAAGAGGACACACTGGAATTGAAATTATTCAAGAGGTATGTGAAAGACATAGTTTGCACGGTAAAGGGGAACCCTCTAAATTACCTTGAGTATGCAAATTTTCTTCACAAGAACTTACAATTCACTCTTGAGACACCAAACGGAAGTGGAGACCTGGCATTCCTACAACTAAACATAAACCTAAACGAAGATAAAAATCAGCTGTCATTGGTATCAAAAATCAACTGATACCGGCATAATCCTACATTTCCGCAGCTGTGCACCGTTACAACATAAGGGAAAGGAGATTCAAGGGACTGTGGGAACGTACATAGTATTTTTAATGCGACCAATGACTGGCAATCCTTTGATGTAGCTCTTAAGAAAAATCAAGAGATCTGGACTGAAAATCAATACCCATCGAAATGGTCCTCCAGTATTGTTAATGGGACGTTTGATAAAATACTCAGAAAGAAAAAGGTCATAACAAAACCCACCCCAAAATGAACTACATCTTAAAAACTTAAAGTTTTAACAATAGGCAGCCTAAACCTAGGTTTTTTGTTCAAAACAGAGGAATTATCACGCAAAGTTTCTCAAGTAGACTGAAAAAAAATGTGTGATATTCAAATCAATTTCACAACAAGAAAGCTAAGAACTTGCTTGACCACCCTGAAATCACCTTTTGATAAGAATCTGAAATCCCATGTGGTATATAAAGTTACATGTAATGGATGCATTTCCATCTATGTTGGCCAAACCAGCCGACATGTTACAGCTAGAGTTTCAGAGCATCAAAAGAAGGATTCCCCTGTTGGACAACACCTGGTTGAATGTTGTGGTACAACGCATAACGTAAAATGGGAGATTCTTGATGCATGTCGCGGGGTTGAAAAACTAATGACGATAGAAGCAATCTACATCAAAAAGCTGAAACCGCAATTAAATACGCGTAATTAAATATGAGTATCGGGGGCGGGAATTCACATTGAAGTACTAGTTCAAGTACAAAAATTTGACTTTTGAAATTCAAAACATATTCTGGTACATGTTAATTCGATATTTTGTCAACCCCAAAAAGTAAAAAATAAAAACAGATAGGAATGAAAGTAAAAATCCCTTTTCAGGAATAGAAAGCATTATACCCGGGATTTTCATAAAATCCGGAATAAAAAATGAATTGATTTTAGTGTGTAAAGATAATAAGTTTAAATAAAATGATGTAAATGTGATTTTAACTGTAAATAATTTCAAAACTTCGATGTTACTTTAACTCATTTCTTAGAATTATAGTCAAAGACAAGTTTTTATACTTTGTAAATGACTTCATTTAATTTGTTAACCCTGACGATGAACGCAATGTTCGAAAACGTTCGTTTTAGTTAATCAATTTAACTTTTAATTGACAATTACTTCTCTGCAAAAAGATTAAAGTTTTTAAGTTCTTGGAATTGATCACCTTGTTTTGATCAAATTTTTGAACTTTTGAACATCCTTGATTTTCAACTTTCAAAACGTATCGCTGTTTTTTCTATTTCTGAGATTTCGACGAGCTATTTTCCGACACAAGCGTAATTTTTCGCTCTTTCGAATATATTGTTCAGTAAAAATTTTTCCCGAACCAGCCGACTCACATGTCAGACTAAGGTCTGAGTCTCAGCTCCTGCCACTGGTACTCGTCGAGCGTGTTTAAATTCAGTTATCGTTGCCCTATTTGCAATGCCTCCACGTTGATCAATTTTTCAGTGTCGATGCACTGGTCAATGATACGCCAATCAAAAGCCTTTGACGAACCGGAGCAGTCGCTAAGGTGCTGCCCGACCGGCGAAACAAATTTGTTGTGCTCTATCAATCTCGTGGTTAGATGACCGGAGGTCCGGCCGATATAGTTGGATTCACATCCAATACAAGAAATTACGTAAACAACATGAGATTTCAGATTTTTCTCAAATTCGACATGAGCGAAAGCAAATTAGTTTTCATTTTCCTAGTCGTTAAAATAATATTTAACCAAGATATTCTCTGTAGTTATATAGTACCTGGGGTGGGAGCTGACACTCAAATAATAGTTTGGCATTTGAGTCGGCTTGTTAGGGAAAAATTTTTAATGAACAACAAATGCAAGAAGCCAAAAAACACGCTACTGTGGAAAATAGTCCTGCAAAATTTCTGAGATGGAAAAACAATTTAACGGCATGTTTTGAAAGTTGAAAATCAGGGATTTTCGAAAGTTCGAGATAAATTCAAACTCAAAAATTTTAAAACTTTGTAATCATTTTTGATATCTTTCCATTTTGGTTGAAAACACTCATAAAGTGAAGTTGATAACCTTACGATGCTAGTTATAGCGAAAACGTTCGTTTTTAAAATTAGAATAAGACGAATCGGCTTTTAGTTTCTTTTATTTCTATTAAACAAGTTGAATTGTGAATAGCCCTAAAATCGGTAATAGATTTTGTAACCCAAATTCATAGAAAACAGCCCAAAATACTGAAAATTATAGGCCTATCTGTATACTTCCTCGAAAATTACTGCCTTGAACCAAATTTTAATTGATCCTTTATACTGAAAATAGCACAATTAATAATACGATTAGAAATCACAGATCTAATAATTTTAAACCTTGTGACCTCGCGAATACCTGCAGCAAAACAGCTTCCGTTTCGAAGCAGTTGTGAAGTGTACATTTATGATAGCCCGGATTTAAAAATAAAAAAACAGAATCTTGATATTCCGGAGTAAAATTACAACTGAAACATTACTTTGCATATGTTCTTGCAGTTTTCGCAGATGAAACCAAGTCACAAAATGCAGATATCATTGTCATTGAACTGGTGTTTGAAATATTCGAACAGATGTTGGTTATTTGTCATTGGAGCACCGTGTACGATTTTTATCGAAAAAACTTTGCCTACCGCTACTGAGATTCCATTTATATCCAACAGAATTCTGAAGTGGAAGGTCAATTTCAATTTGACGTAATTGACGGCTGGAGTGTTAAAAATGTGTCGCTTCTACAGTTCACTCTGAATCGATGGATAAGACACTTGTAGTTGATGTTGTCCTCGCGTTGGTAGACTTTTGACAATAGGAGGATATCCTGAAGCCCGTGGTACATTGACACAGCGCGGAGTTTTATGTAGCTCAGTCTCTCATTGTACAGTAATTCGGAGCTATTGAGAATCCATTTCGTTGTTTTGAGCCGTACATTCTCAATACATTTCAATTCTGTCTTGCTAGCCTTCCAACCTTGTGAGCCCTCTGAGATTAATGCAAAATTTAGCTAGAGCAAGCGTTCAATTTCAGACTCACGGATGCAGTTTTGACAATGTTTTTCTTTAGCATGAAGAAAGCACTGACTGCATTCTTTGCTCTCAAGGTGGCTTGTTCTGTCCCTGCTAGTGATCTTGAGACCATTTTTCACAAGTTTTTTTCGAAACTTAGTTCCATGTGAGTAGGTTTTCCGACTCAGCAAGCAATATCGTGAAAAACTAGCTGAAATCAGGTAATCTAGTTATCCAGTTAACGAAGCAAATTGTTTCCAAACAAAAACAGCGTTATCATTGGCGTTTGAAGAGTATAACGGAATGTCCAAATAGGTCAGAAGTAGATGTTAGGCAAGATTGGAACGAATTGCAAACAAGGCCAACTTGTTACCTACAGTCTTCTTTGTCCGCAATTCAAGTCCTTGTTTAAATGACTCCAATCTTGCTATCGTGTTGGCTGAAGGAAGTTCTGAAGAAAACTTAAAACACGAATTTTTTTTCCTGATTATCTAAGAAATTTAGAGAAGCAGGAATATGGAATAGGTAGGATTTTGTTCAAAAGTGAATTGATAATGATTTTACATAATCTTCTATTTTTTTGCGTTACAAAAAATGATGTTTTCTCTGATCAGGATGCACGCAGCTTTTAACTAAGGCTACTTATAACAAAACTAAACAAAGCAATTGAAAAAAGGCGATTGTGGACGCAGGGACCGACAGTGAGTGAGAGTGAACGCATAATTTTGAATGCAAAAATGTTTGTTTCCATAGCCTTCCAAATACGCCTTTCAAGGAGCAAAGCTTCGAGTCTATTGAAAAATTTGGCGCCAATACATTACAAATTTTCTTAAAGATCTGCTATCCTATGGCTCAAAATATCCAAAACCGAGATAAGTTCAATGAAGTGTAATGAAGTGTTAATGAAGTGTCAGACAAAGACAGATTAGCTTGCAAGCTCCGGGGAAGCATAACTAAACGCAAAAAATTATGAAATTGAAGCCTCTTTAAGAATGCTACGCGGATGAAGGCGTCTTGATAAGGACAAAATCTCTTAAAAATACGACATCATAGCTGAACCTTTTGAAAGCCTACTGGATGCCATACGATAAAGAGGCAATCGTATCACAAAAAACTGGCGCAGATGCTTGATGACTCGCATTTTCAAGAATTTGCTGGCTCTGGGAATAGCATTGGAATAAATTGGAAAAATATATCAACAATGCGTTGCTTGACATGAAAAAGAGTTCTTTATTAAGCGAAAACTTGATCAAAATTACGTTCAATTTAAGCACACTCCGTCAGACTTATAGCCTAACAAAATTGCACGAAGAAGAACGATCACAACATCCCGTTTTGTCTACAACAGTCGATAATATCACAATTTGGAATGCAAATTGAATTAAATTTTCACACCATTTTTGATAAAGCACCGAGACGGCATCGCTCCATGAGCAGATTAAAACTTGAATCCATAAAATTAGATCCTAGCAAGAGCATATTTTTTGGACATGAAAAACCTAAAACCGAACGTCCAGGTTAATTAAGCAATTGAATTAGCTTGGAGGAGCCTGTATTCAAGTGACAACGCATCCAAAGATCTAGAGAAAACGTGAAATCAATCTTGAAGATATCCGTGATAAATTACTGTCTTAAATGCAATGACATGTGGTGTTGTCACGTGGATGACTTAGCATTGACAAAAGTGATTACAATAACTCTGGAAAAAAACGTGGATAAAATCAATTCAACCTCAGATCAAGTCATCAAAAGAGATTGTCAATAATGACTCTTAAAATTAAATCGAACTCTCCACTGAATGCAACCGTAACGTCGCTAAAAGAGGAAAAGGAGTCAATTTTGAAAAATATGTGAGTTGTGTTCATGAGAAATGCCAATAAATTGATAATTAGCTCTATAAAAAAGGCCTTAGTGTGGTGTTCTACAATTGACAGAAAATTAACTAAATAGACCGGGAACCAGAACTAGAAAGACAGACATTCGAAACACATTTCGACGAGATAATTTGCACTGTTGGCGTGAACCAGATAGTTTACGTAGAAAACTCATCAACGTTCACAAGAAATTGGAATTCACAATCGAAAGGACAGACGAAAACGGTAATCTAGCATTTTTACATATGAACAAAATTGTAAAGAGCTATACAGAATTAAACTAAGAGTGATATCAGAAGCCAACTGATTGCGAGTTATTTTGAGTTTCCGTGGCTGTGCAACAATCCAACAAAAACAAATCGCAGAAGGGACTGCGAATCATAAGAAAGACAATGGGAACTATTATAATTGAAATTGAGAAAATTAACAGAGAAGCACAACAGAAAGGTGTAAAATTCCAAATTAAGAACTTATGCGAATATGTTTTGATGAAGTCATAAAAGTCTAATTAAACCAACTAGAAACTTGACATTATTGTAGGTCTCATTAGAAAGCCAAAAAGTTATAGAGAACACTTGACAAAACAAAACTTGTACATAATAAACTCATTTTAATTTAGTGCAGTGTAATTCAAAAACGATGTATTTAATTTATTTTTGTACTTATTCTGAAGGAAGTTTATCAGAAGTCAGGTTAAGTTCATTTTAGTACCTCAAGTTATTGTTATTTATGTTTTCAGGTGCAACTCTGTTGCCCCCAATCCCGCATAGGGACCTTTTTCGTTCAGGTATTATGTCACTCTTGTTATTCGAGTTTCAATTTGACTCATTCTCCTTATTTTGCATCTCATTTTAGTTGCCAAAGTCAAGTGAACAATCTACAACTGTATCTACTATCAAGTATAGTACACAAGCGAGAGATAGGTAATTCGCTAAACGAATTCTACTTCGATATTGTGTTAATTGTACGCGCCTTGCGAAACTAGAAAATCGATAGACTGACAGTGATTCGGACCTCAAGTTAAATACACAATATTGATTGCGTACGACATGGCGCAGCCACCAGCTCAAAAACGATCTTCATTGGGCTTAGAGCCTTTTTTGGGAGAAACCAAGCTCGGACCACCCTCTCAAATGGGAGAGGAGGCAAATATTGGCGAACTTGGCCCTCCTGGCCAAAGAGAATACCACTGTAAACATCCTACTTGGTTCTCAACCGAAATAGGTACAACTCCCACTCGAATCGATCTACAAAAACACAATTCGAGGATCATCTGCTCAATCAGAACGTGAATGACTGGCTAGAAAGAAGAATTGGGAAAATCGTTGTCAACGATAACTAGAAATTGGGATCAAGTGTTGTGATAATCCTTGAACCAAGCAGAACGCAAAGTTGTCTCCATGCTATACCTCTGCCTTGGAACAAAAGGAAAGAGGATTGTATGTAGCAGCGCCTTTGATAAGTATATGCATTTTACAACAAAACAAATAAGGAGAATCCATTGAAGAAACATTTCTATTGAAATTGGAAGGAATTGTCAGAAAACTATGAACTTGGAAAGCAAGAGAGCTTTTTAATCAAAGACCATTTTCTTGCTAAAAGGCAAGATTTTGAAAATGAGAATGACTTATGAAAGAAATAGTCGAACCTGCCCAAGCATTACTTTTGCCAATCAACATGGAACTTGGTCCGTGAAATCAATTACAAATCACCAACAGTCGGTCTACTCTAAAAGTGAATGCTATAAAACCACAACACCAACTTCGTAACTCGAATCAACGTCCAAAATTTTCCAATACAAACTCGACCGGCAAATCAACTGTGTCGAAACTGCGACCTCACTTGGCCAGCAAATCATAAGGACAAATTTTTTGCTAAAGGCAAAACCATTTTACTCGTGCGTGTCGAAAACCAAAATCCACCGCTACTAGAGCATCCCACTCCAATGTGAACTTTATTAATGGTGACACCATAGAAAATTCTGTTAATGCTGTTTTAAACACGAATTATAAACCAAAAGGTGAACTTGATTACGATAGTTCTGCTGGCAATATGGAGGCCAGCATTGCGAATAACACTCTTCATATTGCACTGAAAAACACAATTCTACAAATTGGAAAAACAAAAGTGAGCCTCCTAAATGACTCTGGTTATGTCAGCAGTATCCTAAACAAATCACTAGCAACAAAAATTATTAACAACTCATCTCTTGCTCGATGGCTGACAACTGCACCCTCTAAAAGCCCCAAAACTTTCGGGAATGAGTCCATTCCTGTATTTGGCATGATGCAGACGCCAATAAAATGTAAAAGTTGGCGAATTGAAGATTCTCATTTCCCTGTATTAAAAGACGTTCTAAAACCACTCATTTGCAGAGATCTGTTTGATGAGCTCGGCATATCAGTTATAAAAACTTTAAACTCAATCGCAGGTAACATGATCAACAATTTCAAAAATCAGTGCCCACTAAAAAATAAAACAAAATATCTATCTCCAAATCTTATTTCTTGTATTGGAAGATCTAAATTACATATTGTCAAATCAAAATTTTACAAACATTTTCAACCAAAACATCAAAAAGGTGGAAGAGTACCTACTAATTCATAAGACAAAGTTAACATCGAAATTTGAAATATTCTCAAAAGTAATCGAAGTTACTTAAAAAATCTATCCACAAAACAATTGTTGGATGCCAAATATTGAAACACTGATAGTTTCTATATCTCAAAAAAAAAATTACAGATCAAAAAATGGAACCATCTGATAAAAATCTCTTCTCCACCATAAAACTGAAAATATGCCTATAGTCAGTTGAATTGTGACCCCGAAACTGCAAAACACCAAAAATTCCATATTATAAGTGGTGACATGACTGACACTTATCGATTCAAAACTAGTTTTCATGGTTTCATCGATATGCCTGCCGAGTTCCAAAACGCCGTAAATTATACTCTCATAGGCCTCAAAAACACTTCTTGTTTTCCTGACGACATACTAATTGTAAGCAAAAGCTCCGAAGAAGGTCATTTTAATTTAGTCACAGAATGTCTTAAAAAGTTAAATGCAGATAACCTTTGCATAAACTTAAAATTCAATTCGCCAAACAAGAATTAGGTTACAATACTACGCAATCAGGAACAACCCCTCTCGAATCTAAAACCTCTGCCATTCTTGCTCTTCAACCACCTAATACACTTTAAATATTTCGTTCTTTTCTGGGCTCCCTACGTTATATTAGTAAATTTATTCCGAACTTAGCTCAACTCTGCTACCCTCTAAGACTATTATTTCGAAAATCAACTAAATATACTTAGAATGAAGTGCAAACTGTTCATTTTAATGCTACTAAAACTCGCATCGCAAATCACGCTGACAGCACTCACTAAAACCTTCAACTCAAAACTTGTGTTAATGTGAGGCTTCCGATTCCTACCTCGGACCAGCACTCGGATAACTGACAGTTGATAGCTGGAAGCCAAAATAATTTGCTTCTAATTTTTTTGAATGGTAATGAAAAACGATACAGTAATAATTAGGTGGAAGAAAGTTTTCAGTTATAACCGACCATCAAGACCTTCCTTCAATTTAAAAAGAATATCCTTCTAACAAATCTTTTAATAGTCGTTTGTCACGACGGAAAGATTGTTTTTTAACTTTCCAATTCAAAATCGAACATTTACCTGGAGCTAGAATTGGCTTAGTGGATTATATAGCTCGTAACCCGTAACAACAAGCAAAAAAACTTTCAAAATTTGATAAAAAATTTTTTATTTGCTACTTTATCAAAAATAAAATCAGATGCTAAATTTCTACAAAAAGACAAATATTTCCGCTTTACATCTCACTAAATTTGGTTTAGACAATATAAATGATACGCAAATTCAAACTACACAAAAACGTACTCCTGATAATCAAATATTAAACATCGATCATTCACCACATGCACATTTAACTCAAAATTTGAATTTACCCGCAAAGCAAATCACTACTTAAAAAATGTCCATGAAATTTTCTCCTCATTCAAAAGCTAATCTTGCTCTGTTGCGGCTGCTCAAGAATCTCAGCGGAACCCAACTTCGCGGCCTGATTCTCGAGTTTTACGCCGGCCTGGTTCTTCACTCGGTTGCTATCGACTAACACTCGCGAAGTAACTATTAGTCGCTCAGTTGTAATAAAGGACTGTAACTTTAATTTTTTGTGATTGAAGTTAAGAAAATCCTTGGTGATAATCTATATCCAATCTCGTGCTGAAGTTTGTAAGGCTTCAGCCCAAAGCTAGTACTGTTGTTAACTTCTTGTTAAGAAAGCTCAACTAACTTATAACGCGCGAGATCTTAAGATCGAGCAAAACTTAGCGCAAAAGACTAAAGTTGATGAAGAATCAAATTATAGTCAATCTGAGAGCCAACTGCTCCCTATGACAGTTTCTAGTGGTTCTAAATACAATATGTTTACACTATTCAGACAATTGGGTTAAAGTAAATAATCCGCTAAATATCATTTATAACATCATTGTCACTGATCTCTGATTGGTTAATCGAATAAAGTGATTTAAGTCAATGTTTACATAGTAAATGTCAAATTACCGCACTATTTGCTTTTGTTGACATAAGCACTGATGGTACATACGTAACTCTAAATGCCTCAAATGTATGACAAATGACCTTTAATAAACACTTAAGGGATCATAGAATTAACAATTTAGCAAAATTAACAATAAATGACAAAATATCCAAAAATGCACTTTTTGCACCATATAAGTGCTAATAGCATCACTTGTAGGTATGATGCAAGGATGTTCGTTGGGTCCATGGATAGCTTAGGGGTTACCCTAACCGTGTGCTAAAACCTTGGGTTGCTCAGGTTTTCCCTTCCCAAAATCGGGGGGGTGGACAAATTTTCGGTCCCAACTTGTAAAAATTTTCAGTTTTGACCTTTTTTTGAGTTTTGGCAAAATTTCAAGTTTCTGAGTTTTGATTTCATTTCTGTTGGTCTGATGGCTCATGCTTCTGTTCACTAGTGGCGCCAACATCACCGGCCCTGTTTTCGATCTCGGAAACACCATCTTAGAAGACTGGCGCCAATTTCACCACCGGCCTGTTAAATTCGCCATGTGCCATCTTGACTCTCGCTGATCGTACGACTCCATCGTTGCCTTTGAAGACTTGGATGACTCGTCCCATCTTGTACTCACATCGTTTCACTGACTCGTCTACCATCCAAACAAGTTCTCCTTCTTTCAGGTTTCTCACATGTTCCTTTGACCACTTTGACCTCTGATTCCATTGTGGAAGATATTCACGAGTCCATCTCTTCCAGATCATGTCCGCATATGCTTGAGCCGTTTTGAATGACTTTCTGAGATCATGGTAGCGTTCACTGGATGGCATAAATGGTGCACTTGCGTTTTCTCGTCCTAGCAGGAAGTGATTGGGTGTAAGAGCTGTCAAATCCTCTGGATCGTCACTTACTGCTGTCAGGGGTCTTGCGTTGAGAGTTTGCTCCACAAGACACATCGTTGTACTGAGTACCTCGTCTGTGAGGCTTCGGTTGTCCAAGATTGCAATCATCACTTTCTTGCAACTTTGAACCAGTCTTTCCCAGATTCCACCAAAGTGTGGCGCTCCAGGAGGGTTGAATTTCCAAACTATCTTTTTCTGAGCTAAGTCACTTTCAATCTTAGCTTTGTCCCATTCGTCCATGAATGCTTTGAGTTCCTTGGCTGCTCCAACGAAGTTCGTGCCGTTGTCGCTGATGATGGTACTTGGGTAGCCACGTCGTGCGATGAATCTTGTCACTGCCGCTAGACATGACTCGGTGTCCAATGACTGTGCAACTTCGATGTGTACTGCTCTGGTTGTCAGACAAGTGAAGAGGCAGCACCATCTCTTCAATGTACGTCGTAGGAAATTCACTTCTATGGGTCCGAAGTAGTCGACTCCGGTATGGGTGAATGGGAAAACATGTTCATCAAGTCGTTCTCGTGGTAGGTCCGCCATCGGTGGGTGGATTGGGTTGGCGTTCCTGTGTCTGCATTTGATGCATCTGGACTTGATTTTTCGTAACGCATTTCGTATTCCAATGATCCAGTATTCTTGTTGGAGCATGTTTCTCACGTATTCTGTGCCTTCGTGTAGGTTGTCACGATGAGCTCTCTCCAACAGAAGTTGTACTACTGGATGCTTTGCTGTCAACAGTATTGGATGTTTTGCATTGTAATCGAGGTTTGAATGCTTCAGTCGACCTTTCACTCGAATTGTTCCATCTTCCTCTATGAAGGGTGACAATTTGGCGATGTTCAATGTTTTTGAGATTTCCTTGCTGTTTGTTATCGACTTCGAAACATTCGGGAAGCTTTCGGCTTGAACAAATCGCAACAGAATTTGTTCTGCTCCATGGATCTCCTCAGCTTTGAGAAGTCCCTTCTGCTTCGTCTTGAACCTCATGCAGTAGGCAATAAAGTTTCTGATTCTATTGAAGCTGCTGTATCGGTCCCAAACAAATGGTTGATGTAGTTTAGTTACTGCGGCTACAGTACTTGTAGCTTGCTCAGCTTCAATTTTGTTCGCTTGGCACCACGGCTTTGGCCATTTTTTTCATCTGTGTGGAGCCATGCCGGCCCGTTTAACCACACGGATTCCTTGAGGCCTTCGATAGACATTCCTCTAGTGCCGATGTCCGCAGGGTTCTCGATGCCTTTGACATGTCTCCATTGATCCATGGAAGAGCTCTCCAGTATTTCAGCTGCTCTGTTTGCAACAAACACTTGTTGCTTCTTGTGAGCTGATTGTAGCCACTGTAACACCGTTGATGAATCAGTCCAATGATAGACTTTGTCGATTTTCACGTCATGTTCTCTCAGTATCTGTCTCTTTAGACGAACTCCGTAAACGGCGGCTTGAAGTTCTAACTTCGGAATCGTCGTGTGTCTGATAGGTGCTACACGGCATTTTCCAATTACATAGGTTAGTTTTAACGTTGCTTCATCTTGCAGGTATGCCACTATGCACATCGCTTCTTCTGATGCATCTGTGAAGATGTGGAGTCTCAAGTTTGTACATCTGTTTTCGAAATAAAGTCGATTTATTGACATCGTCCTTATTTCTCTCAATTCAGAACACCAATCACTGAACAGTTTTGAGTGTTCTGCTGACAATTCTTTGTCCCATGCTTGTCCCATTGCTGCCCAAATGCTTTTGAGCAGAAACCGCATTCGTATCGTGAAGGGTGAACATATCCCCAGTGGGTCAAACACTGCTGAGACAAAGGATAGGACAATTCTCTGAGTTATTTTTGCTGGAACCTCTTGCTCAGTTCCACGACAGACAATGAGACTATCTGTTTCCACATTCCAGTTTAGTCCAAGTATTGATGATGATTGAGGTTCAGCTTCGAAAGTTTTCACAACTTTCGTTGATCTGTCTGTCTCTGGGATCTGTGACTTGACCTCTTCGTCACTTGCTATCCATTTCGTCAGTTTGAATCCACCTTTGCTGAGTACGTCTCTGACTTTCTGGTAGATTTGGATTGCTTCTTGGGGGGTACTGACTGACTTAAGGAAGTCGTCCATGTAGAAGTTGCGTTGAACCGTTCTGACGAGATTTTCGTCGTTGTTCGCGTTATCTTTCGCCACTTGATGCAAAGCGTAGTTTGCACAAGTTGGCGAGCTCTTCGCCCCAAAAACGTGTCGTGTATACTCGTAAACTTCTATTCTCTGTTCTGGATTGTCTCTCCAGAGAAAACGTAGGCATCGGCTGTCAGCGCTTGGGACACCAATTTGAAGAAACATCGCTTCTATGTCGGCTGATAGCGCTATTTGATGTTCTCGGAATCGAAAAGTTATTCCGACCAGACTCTGTAGAAGGTCTGGTCCAGATAGAAGTTTGTCGTTGAGTGCCACACCTTGATACTGGGCTGCCGCATTGCAAACTCTTCTGACTTTCTCCGGTTTATGCGGGTTGATGACGGGGTGATGTGGCAAATACCATTGCAGTTCGTCTCTGGTTTCGTTCAGTTCAGTTTGATCGACTTTGCGAACGTAACCAGCTTTGAAATCGGTGTCAATTGTTTCCTGATAGCGTTGTCGTAACGTATCATCCTTCTGTAGGCGTCGTTCTAGGGACTTGAGTTGCCCCATTGCAGAGTAGAAGTTGTTCGGCAACTTCACTTCGTCCTCTCGCCACAGAAGTCCAACTTCGTATCTTTCACCCGTGAATCGCGTTGTTTGTTCCAACGTCTTGATTGCACGTTGTTCATCTTTTGACTGGCCTGTGACATCGCAGTTGGAGGCGTAGGATTCGATGTCCCACCACTTACTCAACTGGCTCGCTAATTTGTCCTCTGACACTGAGGTTGCTGTAGTAGCAAGAGTTGCCGCTTGCTTCGCTGGTAGGGGACCACTTAAGGCCCATCCTATTTTCGATTTCACTGCCCACGGTGCAGCCTTGTCGTCGGACCTCTTAAACTCTAATGGGTGATGGATGTCATAGCAGTCTTGTCCAAGAATAACTTGAACTTCATTTAGATTGTAGCTCTGATTCGGCAAGTTCTTCAAATGTGGGTAGCGGCCTTTCAATTCCTGTCCACCGTCTGGTCACCCAGTTTCAGTTTCTCGTGCACATAGAACTGCACTGTTGTTAATGGTCTCGACTTCTCGTGTGCTGAAACAGCTATCGGCACTATTTCAGTCTTGACGTATTCAGATCCGTGGATTCCTGCTACTGATAAGGACGCTTTTCTGCCTTGCAGCTGCAGTGTAGATACAATTGACTTGTCCACAAATGAGATTGATGATCCTGTATCACACATCGCTAGTACGCTCAGGCTGTGGTTTCCATTTACGAGCTTAATTCGCACTACAGGTAGTCCTCCTTGTGTGATGTTAGTTGCTAGTGCTGTTGTAGCGTCTGAGACACTCGTTGTAGCCTCCTTCTTTGAGAAGTCACTGTGCAAAAGTTTGTTGTGTCGTCGTCCACAATTGGGGACACTGCAAGTTTTACTTCTGCAATCCCTTGATCGATGACCAGGTCTCAGACAATTGAAACACAGTCTGAGCTTCTGAACTTGCTCTCGTCGTTCATTCAGTTTCATTGATTTGAATTTCTCGCAATTCCAGATCGCATGCTGTCCATCTTTCAGTGGACATTCCAAACTCTTTGGTTTTGTAGAATCTTCAGCATTTGATGCGAATGTACTGGTTTTCGGCTTTTCCCGATTCTGAAACTTAGAGCTTGTCTGAGCTAACAAGTCCTCATGTATGAAAGCTGTTGATTCTAACCAGTCTTTGAAAACAATCAAGTTTGCTGCCAGTAGCTGGTGATCCTGTAGGTGACGTAGCCACTGCTCTTTGAGTTGAAGAGAGAGTTTTCTTGTTGCTGAACTCAGAACTCCTTCCGATTCCAGGTCAGGTTGAAATCCAAGCCTGGTCAAAACGTTTACTGTGTTTGTGACTACGTTTGCAAATCGAACAATGCTACTGGAGTCATCGTGTCTAACTGGTGGATGAGTGTATATCTTCTTAAGTTGAGCTTCGACTATGACTCTCGGTCTGCCAAACTTCTTGCAGAGAACATCCCAGGCTTGATAATATGACTGTGAGCTGAAGCCCAATC
Source organism: Convolutriloba macropyga (assembly GCF_964194025.1). NCBI lineage: Eukaryota > Metazoa > Xenacoelomorpha > Acoela > Convolutidae > Convolutriloba > Convolutriloba macropyga. The sequence continues at coordinate 9,940,731 of NC_134482.1, forward strand.
CCGATATTGCTGCTTTCGCTTGACCCGTGAGGCTGGTCTTCAGATACTGCATCTTCTCAGTATCACTTAGCTTCTTCTGATGAACAATTACATCGAAGAGTTCACACCACTCAGGCCACTCTAGAGGATCTCCTGAAAACTCTGTTAACTTCAGTTTTGGTAATCCTCTTGAGCCATCACTTGGCATCTGATATATAACTTGTGGTGTGGGTTGGCTCAACGTCGTTTGATTACGATTCTCCATCGATCTGTCGCGGGAGTTGTGTTTGGGACTTTGACTTCTCTGCTTGTTTTTCACTGTTGACGTTCCTTGCTGTTGAAACGTCGTCCTGGACAAATGCACTGGCGGATCTGCCACCCTAATTGATGTAGGGATTTCTGATCTCTTTAGAAAGCTTGGTTCCTGTCGTGGGGCTGAGAAGATTCCTACACCCGGTTGGAACAGCGGGGTAGTTTTCGGGTATGCACTGAACCTTTTTTTAGTTCTGTCCTGTGTGACATTCTTAGGAGGGTCGACCACAACGTTTGGTGATAGTGGCCGGCTAGGATCGGACTGCTCGGCTACGGATTTGAGCCAGTCCTGCGATATTGCTGGCTTTCGTCTGGATCTCACACTTTCGATATCACCTGCTTCTGATCCAGATGTTCTTGAGCTTCCCTTAGTCAGTTCCAGTTTTAGAACTCTTTCTTCCTCATCAGCCTCGGCCTTCTTCCTCTCATTTTCAAGCTCTCGCTCATGCTGCCGCAAGCGCAATTCGTCTTCTTGTTGTGTCAGTTGTAAACGCAACTCTTCCTCTTGTTGTTGTTGCTGGTGCTGTAATTGTAAGCGTAATTCTTCTTGCCGTCGACGCAATTCTATTTCCTCACGTTCCTTCTCTAGCTGACTTTGACGCTCTCGCAGCCGTTGATCGGCTTCTTTCTTTGCTCTCATGTTTTCGAGTTCTAAGTTCTCAATCTCGCGCCTCCTTGATGAACGTGAGTTGGCAATACTGGGTTCTTTTTTGCTTCGGTGCGTTCCAGAATGCCTAGAAGTTACTTCAACGTTCTCTTCGACATTTTCTGTCACTCCGTTTCCTGTATCAATTACAGTCTCGTTTGGGTCCTTATCACCTGCCAATGTAGATGACACCAACGATGTTTGATTTCCACTCTCTACGGTTTGCTGGTACTTTTTAAGTAGATCTGTAAGTTTGGCCATTTCGATATGAGTTGACATGCGCTTTTGCTCCGGTTTGACAAGTCGGATCACGTCTTTCCAATTAATGACTTCAGTACGATACTCTTCAATTTCTTTGAGTCCTGGTACCTTCTCGATGAGCCATTGCAGTACCTTTTTCCTTTCGCCCAATTTTCGCTCAGTGTCGGCATCGAAACTCTCTAAGTACTTTGGCTTCAGGAGTTGTCTCTGTTGCTGTCTGTTTTCTTTCAGCTCATCATATGTCTCAAAGAAGCATCGATACACTCTTTCAGCTGTCACTGTTTTATTCTGGGCTAGTTGTGCTTTTACGGCAGTGTCATGCCGGTCAAAGGTTTCCAGCAATTCGGTTTGCTCCTTTTCTAGCTTCTTGAGTTGGCCTGACATCTTGTAGTCAGTCGTTTTCCAATGTCTATCGGGGCTCTTTCCAGCCATCGTAAGGATTTCGTTATGGTCCACCAAAATCGAATCGATTCGTCTCTGTTCGTGTCACTGCTGTCTGGATCACTGTTATCCAGATTACTGCTCTCCGGGTCACTGTTGTCCGGGTATCTGTTCGTGTTGTCGTTGTTGTCCGGGTCGGCGGACCAAATGTTGCGGCTGCTCAAGAATCTCAGCGGAACCCAACTTCGCGGCCTGGTTCTCGAGTTTTACGCCGGCCTGGTTCTTCGCTCGGTTGCTATCGACTAACACTCGCGTAGTAACTATTAGTCGCTCAGTTGTAATAAAGGACTGTAACTTTAATTTTTTGTGATTGAAGTTAAGAAAATCCTTGGTGATAATCTATATCCAATCTCGTGCTGAAGTTTGTAAGGCTTCAGCCCAAAGCTAGTACTGTTGTTAACTTCTTGTTAAGAAAGCTCAACTAACTTATAACGCGCGAGATCTTAAGATCGAGCAAAACTTAGCGCAAAAGACTAAAGTTGATGAAGAATCAAATTATAGTCAATCTGAGAGCCAACTGCTCCCTATGACAGTTTCTAGTGGTTCTAAATACAATATGTTTACACTATTCAGACAATTGGGTTAAAGTAAATAATCCGCTAAATATCATTTATAACATCATTGTCACTGATCTCTGATTGGTTAATCGAATAAAGTGATTTAAGTCAATGTTTACATAGTAAATGTCAAATTACCGCACTATTTGCTTTTGTTGACATAAGCACTGATGGTACATACGTAACTCTAAATGCCTCAAATGTATGACAAATGACCTTTAATAAACACTTAAGGGATCATAGAATTAACAATTTAGCAAAATTAACAATAAATGACAAAATATCCAAAAATGCACTTTTTGCACCATATAAGTGCTAATAGCATCACTTGTAGGTATGATGCAAGGATGTTCGTTGGGTCCATGGATAGCTTAGGGGTTACCCTAACCGTGTGCTAAAACCTTGGCTTGCTCAGGTTTTCCCTTCCCAAAATCGGGGGGGTGGACAAATTTTCGGTCCCAACTTGTAAAAATTTTCAGTTTTGACCTTTTTTGAGTTTTGGCAAAATTTCAAGTTCCTGAGTTTTGATTTCATTTCTGTTGGTCTGATGGCTCATGCTTCTGTTCACTAGTGGCGCCAACATGCTCCGCAGTTATGCTTCCCTGAAGATATTTTAAAAAACGTCCAGCGAAATACTATAAACAAAATTAACACAAAGTTAATAAAAAGTTATCTCTATCTAATCACTCTAATTTTAATAACAATTATGAAGCTCAAGTACGCTTAACTCAAAATCAATTAACACTTGTCCCGCAAAACTCTGGTCAAAAAAGAAAACAAATAATACCAATAACATAAATACCAATATTGCAGTTCACACTTTTTTACAATCAAACAACCCATCACTTGAAGCGTATACTAATAATACTATTCAATCTAGACTACCAAATAAACCTCAAACACCAATTTTTGCGTCACGAAGTCCTAATCAAGCATCTCCCGCTTATCAAATACCAATACAATTTAACGAATTCAAAAACTTTGACCTGTCAATCAATGTTAAAACACACATTCCTTTCTCAATTAACGCTACTAACTCAAATTTTTCAATTTGTTGACGTGCTCAATTGGTAAACAATTGAAAACTGCTTTCAGCCCATTCTAACTCTACAAACCAGTTGGACAGTTTTTTAGCAAATTCGGTCTCAAAGTCCTCAACAATGATCCAAACCTCAGCAACGAAAGGAAAATCCGCACCCAAAGCTTCATCCCGACAACAGACAACATACCAAATACGCCCCTCCAATCACCATCCAATTTAAATCTAAGCACCACTCTCACTGATAGCCCTCAAGTTCAGTCCTTTGAGAAAGTAATCGGCAAAGTATTAAACAAGGATCTCATAGCATCCCTGACGAGCAAAGACGCAGTGCTCAAGGAAATGAGAGACGTATTATACAATCAGACGAGGACAAGTCGACACGATTAAACCCCTACCTACACAGTTTTTGGCGTGACCTTCACTTCAGTAGCGGTTGTGCGTGTATGGACGAGAAGGTGGCCATCCCCAACGCAAACAAAGAAACCATCATCAGGGACCTATATGCCAGTTGCCCGGTCGGCTGCGGAATGGTTTGTATGGCCCAACATTGTTGGTGGCAATACATGAACCGCGATCGCTTTGTCCGTTCAATAGATTGTAAATCCTCCACAGCGTTTGGTAAAAACCTTAAATCAGTCATACCTGCTATACAATATCAATCTAATAAACCACGTAGACTCCCTAACCAAGAAATACAAACAGATTTTGCAGGTCCTATGAATAATGAAAAAAAACATGAAATTCATTTATTAACCTGTATTGACAAATTTTTGAAAAATGCATCCGCAGAAATTTTTGAAATTGCAAACAGTTCAATTGTAATAAAGTTTCCAGACAATTATTTACAATTTCACGGAGTTCTTCGTTATTTTAGAATCGACGAAGCTAGCTTTCTCACAGGTAACCAAGAAAAAAAACATTTAATAGATAATATAAACTCAATTCCAGCCTCAGCAAATGACCACTGGACAATTGGTTCAGTTGAAAGACTTATTAGTATTATAAAACAACGCCTTGCTTTATAAAAGAAGCACATAAAGAAACAAAATCTCTTACCATTAAAGCAGCACTTAAAACAATACTATTTTAGCTTCGCATATGCAAAAACAAAACTACTGGGATTTCGCCCTTCGAATCCCATTTTGGTCCTGGTGCTAACGCTCCGCTTAGCAATATTAGCACAACTCCTAAATATTCTGATTTAAGCAAAAGTAAAATCTAAAATCACTACCTAGACGAGGAAACGGTAATCCCCAATGAACTCCATCCCGATGAGCACTGGGGAGCATACCACAGTGACGAAGATGTGGAACGTAAAATGGGTAAGGCTACACGAGACGGCCAAACGAGAGAATAAATAATTTCGGCGACAGACAATGAATCCCGTTTCCTTCGCTCGTCAAAGCTTCGCCGTGCAGTCCCACTGAAAGATTCTGCAGTTCAGATCAATATATCAAGACGAAACGTCACCTTAACAAAAACAAAAGATCAAGGAAAGTACATGGACTTTACGACGTATTGTCTCCTGAATCTGTAGAACAGAAGACTGATCAATACACCTCCATCATTCATGAGCCCAGAAAGCTAGACGTAAGGGTCCGCAATAGAGATATTGCAAAAGTTGGTACCAGAGATGAAAGAAAAACGAAGCGCCAAGATTATACAAACAGACGAGGTCCTCGTCTTCTTGACAAGTCTACAGAAGCGAAAATAATAAGCCATACAAAAGAATTTACACGTATCCAGAAAGCAGATCGAAAGATGAAGCACCGCAAACGAGATACTGCAAGCTGAGTATCATCGACTAAGTCTAACATCGCTCGCGCAATGCGGGTTCGTATGCCAAAAAGCTCCGGCCAATCTCGCTCCGCAAGTTAAAGTTGCTCAACGGATTATCATAGCGCCACCCACCAATACCACCCAAGAGTTGCCGCTTATGTCTCTTGAATTGCATATCTCATCGACTTCAGCTCCCAGAGAAGCTATTCAACAAGTGCTACTAAAAACTGGCAAACGAACAACAAAAAGCCGCAAATACTTTCAAGATGATTTGTCTGGCAAATCCACAAATTCTTGCCCCCAAATTGATAGCAACCAGGACGAAAACGACAAGTGGGCGATATCGAATCTATCTTGCCTTCAGTAGTGCAATCCATCATCAATACCGTAGCACAAATTGAGCCAATACCCAACCCATATCCCTCGCCAATCATTAGAGTAGTATCACCTACGGACCCACGAGTTCGACCAGTGGATGAAAGCCCGATGATAACTTTTTTATTGATGAGGAAGATTCACATAAGGAATAAAACTTGAACTTTGTTTGATTTAGTTATTATCACTAGCTCTCGTAACCAGTAAATATTTTGTTAGGTATTTTGTAACCGGTGAATAAGTCCTAATATGTTATCAATATCGATATTTAAAAGTTTTCAACAGTGCAACTTAATTTCATCAAAAAAGCGGAAATGTTGTGCATAGTAGACTCAATTCAATTTAGTGAGCTAAAAATCATATACGATGTATTTGTTTTAATGCTGTACTTTTTTTGAAGGACGATTATCAGATGTCAGGTTAAGTTCATTTTATTACCTCAAGTTAGTTTTGTTTTTCACGTATAAGTTATTCCCGCCTTGGGATTTTTTTTGTCCAGGTATTATGTGACTCGTGTTGTTCATGATTCATTGCGATTCATTCCCTTTGTTTTGCTCCTCGTGTTCAGTTGTCAAATTCAAGTAATTAATCTACAACTGTATTTACTATCAAGTTTAGTAGACAAGTGAGAGATAGGTAATTCGCTAAACGAATTCTACTTCGATATTGTGTTGAGTGTACGCGCCGTGGGAAACAACAAAATCGATAGACTGACAGTGATTCGGGCCTCAAGTTAGGTAAACAAAATTGTTTGTGACCGATATCATAAAGGAAAAAAACTGTACGATTTGAAAATTTTAGTTTATTTTAAGAAGTCAGATAACACAAACTTCAAAAATCATTACCTTCCCATTGACATTTTAAATTCGCTTGAAAAATGTTCATCTCATAAACCACGTAGACTCCCTAACCAAGAAATACAAACAGATTTTGCAGGTCCTGTGAATAATGAAAAAGAACATGAAATTCATTTATTAACATGTATTGACAAATTTTTGAAAAATGCATCCGCAGAAATTTTTGAAATTGCAAACAGTTCAATTGTAATAAAGTTTCTAGACAATTATTTACAATTTCACGGAGTTCTTCGTTATTTTAGAATCGACGAAGCTAGCTTTCTCACAGGTAACCAAGAAAAAAACATTTAAAAGATAATATAAATTCAATTCCAGCCTCAGCAAATGACCACTGGACAATTGGTTCAGTTGAAAGACTTATAAGTATTATAAAACAACGCCTTGCTTTATAAAAGAAGCACATAAAGAAACAAAATCTCCTACCATTAAAGCAGCACTTAAAACAATACTATTTTAGCTTCGCATATGCAAAAACAAAACTACTGGGATTTCGCCCTTCGAATCCCATTTTGGTCCTGGTGCTAACACTCCGCTTAGCAATATTAGCACAACTCCTAAATATTCTGATTTAAGCAAAAGTAAAATCTAAAATCACTACCTAGACGAGGAAACGGTAATCCCCAATGAACTCCATCCCGATGAGCACTGGGGAGCATACCACAGTGACGAAGATGTGGAACGTAAAATGGGTAAGGCTACACGAGACGGCCAAACGAGAGAATAAATAATTTCGGCGACCGACAATGAATCCCGTTTCCTTCGCTCGTCAAAACTTCGCCGTGCAGTCCCACTGAAAGATTCTGCAGTTCAGATCAATATATCAAGAAGAAACGTCACCTTAACAAAAACAAAAGATCAAGGAAAGTACATGGACTTTACGACGTATTGTCTCCTGAATCTGTAGTACAGAAGACCGATCAATACACCTCCATCATTCATGAGCCCAGAAAGCTAGACGTAAGGGTCCGCAATAGAGATATTGCAAAAGTTGGTACCAGAGATGAAAGAAAAACGAAGCGCCAAGATTATATAAATAGACGAGGTCCTCGTCTTCTTGACAAGTCTACAGAAGCGAAAATAATAAGCCATACAAAAGAATTTATACGTATCCAGAAAGCAGATCGAAAGATGAAGCACCGCAAACGAGATACTGCAAGCTGAGTATCATCGGCTAAGTCTAACATCGCTCGCGCAATGCGGGTTCGTATGCCAAAAAGCTCCGGCCAATCTCGCTCCGCAAGTTAAAGTTGCTCAACGGATTATCATAGCGCCACCCACCAATACCACCCAAGAATTGCCGCTTATGTCTCTTGAACTGCATTTCTCATCGACTTCAGCTCCTAGAGAAGCTATTCAACAAGTGCTACTAAAAACTGGCAAACGAACAACAAAAAGCCCCAAATACTTTCAAGATGATTTGTCTGGCAAATCCACAAATTCTTGCCCCCAAATTGATAGCAACCAAGACGAAAACGACAAGTGGGCGATATCGAATCTATCCTGCCTTCAGTAGTGCAATCCATCATCAATACCGTAGCACAAATTGAGCCAATACCCAACCCATATCCCTCGCCAATCATTAGAGTAGTATCACCTACGGACCCACGAGTTCGACCAGTGGATGAAAGCCCGATGATAACTTTTTTATTGATGAGGAAGATTCACATAAGGAATAAAACTTGAACTTTGTTTGATTTAGTTATTATCACTAGCTCTCGTAACCAGTAAATATTTTGTTAGGTATTTTGTAACCGGTGAATAAGTCCTAATATGTTATCAATATCGATATTTAAAAGTTTTCAACAGTGCAACTTAATTTCATCAAAAAAGCGGAAATGTTGTGCATAGTAGACTCAATTCAATTTAGTGAGCTAAAAATCATATACGATGTATTTGTTTTAATGCTGTACTTTTTTTGAAGGACGATTATCAGATGTCAGGTTAAGTTCATTTTATTACCTCAAGTTAGTTTTGTTTTTCACGTATAAGTTATTCCCGCCTTGGGATTTTTTTTGTCCAGGTATTATGTGACTCGTGTTGTTCATGATTCATTGCGATTCATTCCCTTTGTTTTGCTCCTCGTGTTCAGTTGTCAAATTCAAGTAATTAATCTACAACTGTATTTACTATCAAGTTTAGTAGACAAGTGAGAGATAGGTAATTCGCTAAACGAATTCTACTTCGATATTGTGTTGAGTGTACGCGCCGTGGGAAACAACAAAATCGATAGACTGACAGTGATTCGGGCCTCAAGTTAGGTAAACAAAATTGTTTGTGACCGATATCATAAAGGAAAAAAACTGTACGATTTGAAAATTTTAGTTTATTTTAAGAAGTCAGATAACACAAACTTCAAAAATCATTACCTTCCCATTGACATTTTAAATTCGCTTGAAAAATGTTCATGCGTTAAACTAATTCCTTGTTGTCGTTTTTCTACTCCAATGTGAGAAAAAAACCGCTGCTCAAATTTGCGTTCTCCTTATTATCCAAAAGCCAAAAAATATGTGACCACATTTAAATAAATTAGAGCCCCAATACAACTCAAACCTTTTGAATTTTGAAAAAATAAGGTCAGCAATTATAGCAAGCTGCGAAGTTGAGTGTGGCTATCAGAAAATGCTCTTAAAGTGTTTTGATAAACAAAAACTCAAACTGTGATTTTTGCAAATGTGCACAAAAGAAAAATAGCTTGCTGAGAGAGACTTTTCTGCCTCTGCTTGAAAAAGGAAATAAGTCAGCCACTCTTTTTCTACTCGAGGAATCGTTCACTGATAATTTTTTTACAAGTCTACTCACCTGAAAGATAATCAAATTTGTCAACGGTCTTATAGCTCACTCACATTGTTTTTCGATCGTTTTGTTTGGCGGCGGTCAGAAACAACTTTACTTTGAGCACGGACTTAATCAGCTGGATCATATCCGAGTTTTGAGATTGCTTAAGAACCACAATCCATTATTGCCAGCGTCCTGATGGCGTCCCGCATTATTGGATTGTATCTCGCGTTGACGTCAACATGCAGTAATGACTCTTTTTCCGCTCCAGGAATTTATTTGCTGAAAGAGGTATTTTTAACTCTGTTCGCCTCTGTTTTGTTACTCGCTTATCAAAAAAACCAATCATAACACATCCCCGAGTAGAAAAAATAAACAATACAACAACAATCGAATCAGACAAATAGGATATAGCCGCAAATTGCCGGAAAATAGCGGCCATTCAAATTGACATTTGTACAAAAAGAGCTTTAAATTGCGATATTTTTATTCACTTTTGTAGTGAGACATACTCCTGGTTTTTAATGAGACGATACAGAGGAATATATCAATATCAATAAGCATAAGCGATGATAATTAAGACTTATAGACGAAGTTTATGTAGCGGGTAGCTAAAATTGATCATTAGGGGTGTGTTCTGTTTCTATTTTTCATTTCGTTTTTATACCTCTAGATTTTTTAAAGTGCTTAGCTGAGCAACTGACGTTTAAGACCTCCTTAACCTGAAAAGTATTGACTTAAGCCGTCCAGAGGTCGAAACAATTTCACACAAGTTGTACGAAAAAGCAGCAAAAAAGGGGAAGCCAATTAAATTAAAAGAAACAGCCTGAAGATTTCCCGAAACTACTCAAAGTAGAAATTTGACCATCTTCCGGACAATCGACTATCCTCTTGACTATCCTTAGGAGTAACAACAGGAAAAACAACATGAGAAAACTAGCTGACAAAATCTGATACAGCATCTTGTAAAACTTAATTAAATTTGCGAATTCAAACAAATTATTGGCAAATGACCGGTTGATCAGGTGGATTCTCAAAAATGATACTAATCGACAACAAATTTCATTAAATTGGCTCATTAAGAGAAAAGAGGACAGTGAAAGTAGATGAGGATGAAAATTAGCGTTCTCCAAAACAATCTCAAATTTCTCTACAAAATGACAGAATACGACTTTATACAGACAAACCAATACTCTGAGAAGAATACAAATGCGTCTTGTCATATATCAGTTACCCATATGGCGGAGAATTTTTAAACAATTAATTAATGCTAAGAATTAAAAACCAGAAAAAAAATTGAAATTCGTTTGAATATTTTAAGAGAAAATTGCTCTGCTGATCTTTGAAGCTTCTTCCCCACCAATATTCGGAAAAATCTGTAAGGTTTCTTCTCGATCCATTACACATTCATTATGTGGCAGAGAAATATTATCAACAACAAAAGTTTTCGAAGAGCAAAAAATCAGAAGCAAAGAGAAAATTGTGTAAATTATTTCAGTAAAAAATGACATCTCTCGATTTCACGTTTCACTTTTTGGAATAAACAACTATAGAATAGCCTGTATTTGAAAATTGACCGTGAAAAACTGGTGCGAGAGGCGTAAACTCAGAAGAACAAAAACAGACAAAATTTGGGAAAAAAGTCGCTCAAAAATACTTAATTTTCTTCAACAAAAATTAAAAAAATAATCAATTTGAAGAACCACCAAAACTGCTTAAAAGAACTAATTTTAGTCAAAAAGTTCGCAAAGTTCTATGAAAAAAATTGTAGAAGAATACAAAAACTGTTTAAAAAAGCTTAAAACAAGCTATGATGGAAATAAAGTTGCTCGAAATTGAATTTATATGTCTAATTCTTGCTTCAGACGATTAACTATTGTTTCCAAATCACTTTTTAATTTTTGTGATAAGTCAGAGAAACACGTTCAACAAACAGTTCTATACAGTTAGTACAAAAAAACGTCTTTGAAAGAACTGCACGTGGTCAAAAAATTTCGCTCGCTTAGCAAACGTTTTTTCACACCTACTTTTCTCGCTCTCTTTTAAAAGTGCCCCTTGATCAAAAACATAGCCGGCAGATTGTCGGAAAATAGCCGCGATAGACGCTTGTGGCGTTACATGAATTGAAGCAACTATAGAAATAAAATAGACCACCAGTCCTTTAATAGATCACTAGACTTTTTGGGTCAGCTTCGGACTGTCAATTTTATGAGACACACAAGCTCTATAAAGAGAAAGCCTTAATAGTGCTTTTCAAAATTAGGATCTTTTCCGTTTGTCCCCTTCAGCTTAGTGGGTGCATATTATTTGCACCCCCCCCCCCCCCCCCCCGATGCACGTGCAATATTTGGGGGGGGGGCACAAACGGAAAAGATCTCCAAAGTTAATATTTGAAATCAATAACTCAAGACTCTAATATTCAAGAATTAGGGCATATGTTTGGCACTACTTAGATGCACACTATTGACCTTTAATAAGTAAATGTTCATAAAATTTTAAGTTTCATAAGTGAGCTCAGAAGTCATTTTTTTGAGTGAGGTAAGTCCTTGAAAAAGTCAATTCCAAGAAGTAACGGTAAGACGTAACAAAAATATGTTAGACGAAGTAAAAAAAACATAGCAAGACAAGTCCTGAAATACAATTCAAAGAATTGAATGAAAAACTGAGACGTACTCTACCTGATCAGCAGATCAATTGAACAATTTCAGCCAGAACACAAACAAAATCATCTCATAAAATTGAGAAACAAACAATCAAACCTAAACAAAAATATACTCATTGCTAAAACTCTTGAGCTTTTAAACCTTTTTGTGTCTGAAATCGTTCCAGTATTATATCAGCAAGACCTGAACAATATTCATTGGCCCTTGAAGATCGATTAACTCGAAAATGACCAAAAAATTTTAAAAAGAAATCAATTGCAAATTATAAGGAAATGTTGCTGAAAATCGTGATATGAATATCTTCAGAATCATTTCTGTGTCTCTAGAGGCTATTCAGTAACCCAATTTTAACCCAAACTTTGAAAAATTCATAGGCTCATAGACAATAATTCGATAGACAATAATTTTCAAAATTTCAACTTTCAAAAAATAGAAATTCGTTCTATTAAACGGATGAAAGCCATTCATTTGCCCCTAGCAACTATTTGATAATATAATATCAAACACTGGATCAAGTTACCTGGCTACTGAGGCAAGAAAAAATAAATAAAATACAAATATTTTGAAAAAATTTGAAAAAATTGCAAATTTTATTAAAAAAAACTTCTAAAAGTCGAAAGGTTAAACTGTTGAAAACAAATCCGTTGAAACTAAAAACCATGCAGTAACTCTTTATAAGAATTTGGAATATGTTTTCTCGCACTTGAGAATATACCGATATCAAAAACTGACAAAAACTTGAGGAAACCTTAAAAAAAATGCAGATTTTATCAAAAAATGCCAAAATTCGAGGCATCAAAATGTTAAAAACAATTCCATTGTTACTAGAAACTATGCAGTGCCCTATTAACAAACCTCAAAAGAGGTTGCCTGGTCCCTGAAGCTGGAAAAACTGAAAAATAACGAAAATTTTCAAAAACCTAAGAAAAATGCGAATTTTGTCAAAAAAAAATCGCCAAGTTTTGTGATATTCAAAAGTTGAAACCTATTCCATGACAAATAAAAAAATTTTCAGTAATTTATTATCCAACTACTGATGATGTTTTCTTGCCCCTGGGACTCAAACAACATGAATAAAGACAAGAAATGTCAAAAATTATGAAAAAGTTGCAAGTTTTGTCAAAAAATGCTAAAAATCAAGATGGCAAAAAGTTGAAAAACATTCCATTACCACTAGAAACTAAGCAGAAATCTATCATCAATTCCAATTTCAAAGCCTAGATGAGGTTTCGTGACACCTAGGGCTAAAAAACTCAAAATTTGACAAAAATTTTCAAAAAACCTGAATAAAATTGCGAAAATTAGGATCATTTTGCGTGTTTGTGTTTGTAGTACCAAAACATGTAGCTCATAAAATGGTCATAACAAGCAATTTTGTCTCACAAAAACCTTTCATAAACTTTTAAACATTTCAACCTAAGACTAATCAGACAAAAAACTCGAAAAAATCACAAAAAAAAAATTGCACCACTTTGAGCCCAAAAACTCCTAAAAATGACCTTTTAACCTTAAATTAAGGCCATCCCAGCAGCAGCACCACTTTGGGCCTCTAATGAAACTTAATGCCCGCTGGGTTTTACCTGTTTATCCCATTTTGAAAGACCAAAGTCATTGAAAAATGTGTGAACACACCTTAAAAAAAAACATAGCAGGACAAGTCCTGACGTACAATTCAAAGAATTTTCATTGACTTAACAAACAACTAGACCTAGAACGGACAATTAGTGAATTGAGAAAACCAATTCTTAAAAAAATCAGATGAAAAAAAGCACAAAAAACAGAAAATCAATTTCAAAATGCTGCTAGGGAGAACAAAAAACCACTAGTGAGATATGTAATTTTGATTCTAACAAAAAACTAGGTCCAGAATCAGCTGTGAATGGATTGGGAAAACTATGTAGAAAAAAACTCGATCTAAAAATCGAAAAAACAGTACAAATCAGAGTGAAGTTGCCGCATGTGGACAAAAAACCACTACCGAGAAACCAAACACCGTTTTCTCACTCTACTTTAAAATTAGAGCGAAAAAAATTCACGCCGCAAAACCACTCGCTTTTTTGCTCCATTTCCTGTTTCGGCGTGATCAAAATCACCACTCCAATTTGACTTCAAAAATCATGAAAATGTGTGAACAGATCTTAAAAAAAAGACAGCGCCCCAATACAATTCAAATTCTTTGAAATGTAAAAAACACAGCGCACCAATACAATTCTAATTCTTTGAATTGTAAAAAAAAAATAGGAATGCTATAATAGCCGCCTAGAATTGAGGACGCGGCTATTAAAAACACAAACCGACCAAAAATTGCTTGCGAATGACCGGCCGGCCGTAAAATTTTCTTCAAGGGTGCAAAAACGTCAGATCAGGATTCCTTCACCTCGTCATGGTCATTAGCTACTCCGCTATCGAAATTTTGTTATCGTATTGCTAACAATCGGTTTTGCTGGATTAAAAATTGTATTCCACAGTTAGAGTACTTGAAACCTCCTAAAATCAAGAAGAATTGCGTGAAACGTCACTTGAGAAGTCAAAAATTATTCTAGAAGAAAAGCTCAAAAATTGCCAACCAAAAAAGTCTGCACCACAAAAGACACACGAGTTTAAAATGATTGCTTCTCATTCGAGAGCAATTGATCATTTTGTTCTGTCTTCTCTTCATTTTGTTCAGTTTTTGACCTAAACACTTAAATTTTTCATGAGGTATTGACTTTTACATCATGTTTTAAAGATAAACGACTAGCGTTGGGCGAATTCCTCTCGAACGACTGGCGAGCGGAGTGGGATTGGGGCTCCGGTGGGGGGTGGAACTTTTTAAGGACAATACACTCTTTTGTAGATTCTATTTATAAACAAAATGTCCAGTAAGACACGTGTAATACAGTCTTATGTATAGTAGCAAAAGAGATTTGAACGGCAATTTTTTTTGATGCTCTTTTACCGGATTTTTGTCTGATGTTATTCACGTCAAAATTGGTTTATAATTGGTCTAAAATTGTTATTAATTACATAAAATTAGGTGCAATGAATCTTTTTCTGCCCTTTCAAACTTTTTCTAACTTTTTCACGTATATCCATATACAAAATACTCGATTCTGATTGTTCAATCTTTTTCTGGCTTACACCTATTTACTTAGTAACAGCAACGGTAGAGGGGGTCTTTGGCTACACGGGGTGAAAAGTTTCGTTGGCAAGTAATAGTCGTTAAACTCAGAAAAGGACAAAAGTAACGAAAAAATTTGGAAAAATTCAAAATTTAACAAAATCTTGCTAAAATTCAAGACATAATATCTTAAGAACCATTTCATTGCCTAAAGAGATTCTCCAGTATCTTTGTTTCAAGCCCGAAATAGTTTCACTGGCTCATAAAGATTCATACGCTTGGCACAAAAAATTCCAAAAATTTGAAAAGTTCAATTTTTATTACTTTAAAACTAAAAGTTTTAAGTTTTTGAATATTGCTTAAACTGGAGTCATAAAATGTTGATCACAATCCCATTAACTCTAGAAACTATGCAGAAGCTTATTATAAAACCTAGGAGGAGGTCCCAGGGCCTCTGTTGCCGGAATAAAATTCAAAAACATGAGAAAATTGCAAATACTTTTAAAATTTGCTTAAATTCCTGATATTAAAATCTTGAAGAACATTCCATTACATCTATAAACTATGCAGTAACACTGCTAAACCCTGGAAGAAAGTCCGTGGCCCTTGAGGCTAGAGAAACTTAAAACATGACAAAAAAATTTCAAAAAACTTCAAAAAAAAATTTCACGTTTAAAAAAAAATTGCCTTGATTCACGTTTAAAATTTCACGTTTAAAAAAAAACTTGATATTAAAAAGTTGAAAATTAAACCATGAGCAACAAAAATTTTCAATAACTTATTCTCAAACCCTAACGAGGGCTTTTTTGACCCTTGAGGCTCAAAAACTCTGAATAATGACCATAAATAATAAAAAAAAAATTGAAAAATGACGAAAAATATCGATTGTATGCTAAAATTCGTGATGATTAAATATTGCAAGACATTCCATTTAATCTAAAATTTATTCAGAAACCTATTTTCAAACCCTAGAGGAGGTTAATTGACTCTTAAAGCCAAAAAAAATCCAAAAAAACGACAAAAAATTTCAAACAAAAACTTTGCTAAAATTTTTGACATTAAAAATGTTTAAAAACAATTCGATTACCAGTAAGAAATTGTCAGTAACTCATTATCAAACCCCATAGGATGTTTTCTGGTCGAATGTTGAAAGCATTGCATTACCACTAGAAACTACGCAGTAACCTATTTTTAAAACCTAAAGGAGGTTCCTTGACACCTAGTGCTGATAAAAATTAAAAAATGTCAAACATTTTCAAAAAGCTTGAAAAAAATTGCAAAATAGTATAAATTTGCGTTTTGAGCAAGCGGCTGTTCGTCAGTAGCTAGCCACGGGAGGGGGAGGGGGGTTGATTGGGGGGCAACACTGGGGTGGTGGGGTGGGGGCAATAGGGGGGTAAAAAGTGAGTGTTTCTTCAACCTCTAAGAACCGCCCTTCTTACCATAAGTTTAAGTATGAGTCTCCATAACAGTTTGAGCTGAAACAGAGCTGAAAAGCTCTAAGAGCACTTAATGCCCGCTGGGCGCTACCTATTTATCCCGTTTTTGGGGACGAAAAGTCTAAAGCGTCAGACGAAAAATCGGTCAAGCAAAAAATCGCATTAAAAAAAGACCGACAGGACTAACATAATTGCTACAAACTTCGTTTGAGAGCAATTAATAACAACATATAGTTTGTAACGGGGGGAGACAAACAGAATAGATCCGGTGCTTGATATGAAAATGATTCGGTACTTAATTCTCATCCACGAAATCAGCACCGGTGTGCGACCCAAATGGTCTGATCAGAGCGGCGGTCTAGGGTCGCACAACTAAACCTGGGCTGTTCACACTAAAGTACAGCTCAGTATTGGTAACATATATGCAAATAGATACCGATCAGGACCTATTGATTTACTTGTTTGAAGAGGGCTTGCTTGTACTATATTTTAATCTCTTAACAACCAGATAAATGATGATCAATTTAGCGTGTCCTTTAAGCAAAATTTTTTGCTGAGTCTTCAGTTGTAATATGCGAATATTCACTGGCTGTGTATGGTTACGTTCTGGCTCATAGTTTTTCAGTATTGTATCAATCTCAAATTAGCATCTGACGTTGTCTCCTTTTCTTGTCTTTATCTGTTTCTGCCTCCCGTACCTAACTCTCAGCCGAAATCAGTACTGAGTCAGCGTCTCATTCAGGTCACATTTTGCTCTGAATTTGTCTGATTCAGAGCTAATTCAGTGATTCATTCTGAATTATCTTCTGATTCAGAAGACTACTGAATACTTTTCCTGAATTTTGCTCTGATTCAAAAATCACTTCACAGTTGGTTCTGAAATCCTTCTGAATCAGTACTGAAACTTGAAATTTCTCTGAGATTATTCTGAATCAGTACTGATTGTTACTGATTTTAGGTACGGGTTCTGTTAAGCGTCGGCCAACAGGGATGGTATGTTTATTGGCGATGGGTACCACCCGCCTGATTCTCCGCTAGAGGGCGTCCCGGAGGAGGCCTGTTTGTCGTTGTGGTCATCCTCCCCTCCATCGTCTGACTTGAGTCTGCTCAAATTCTGCAGTGCATTCAAAGTTGCCTTCACCCCACCCATTTAGATAGACACGGTCATACCCCAGTCGAAAAATAATGGATAATGAATAAATATTTTTAATTTTTTGAATAATTGATAATTTATAAATATTATTTATGAATGTTTGAAAAATAATGGATAATGGATACACCGTCTAGCCAGATTCCTTATCAAAACTTAGTCAAAACTGATCCTTATGTTACTATGTCGAAATTTAAACTACTGCCCGGACCTGAGTCTCATGATATTTCAGTACTGAATCATAAAAATTTCATTATAATTTTCACTATGGCCAGAGTTCTGATCATGGCACTTTATAGAAACTTCAGAGTGAAACTCAAAGTAAAATTTTTTATTTTTTTCTGAACATTATGCGCTTCAATTCTGTGAATACTATGAACATTATGAATTGCACTATTATCTCTTATTCCGCTTTTCTTACATTGGCGTAATTGCAATTGTTCTTTTTACAACCAACTGTGTAATCCATAGATGGAATGAAATTACAATCCTTCCAGTTAAAACATGTAGTGAGATGAAATATGTGAATTCTGAGAAACGAAAAACGTGAAAAAAGCATTGAACAAAATCATCGAATTATCATTAACAAAACAAAAAAACTAAAAATGAACTTTGCGAGCCATTATAAGGAAACCAATGGCTAGACTAAAAAACGGCGAAAACGAAAATTTGGTCGTGTTTTATGAAAAACTTTCCAAAAAAAAAATTTATGAAAATTTATTTCTAACATGAAAATATGTGAGACGAACTTTAATACTTTAAAATTGCTCGATTCAATTGCTCTTTTACTTCTTTTCAATCCGATTAAAACGCACATCGAAAAGTTTACATTAATTGAACAAGCGCTTATGCTGAAGAAAACTAATTGTTGACAACCAAATTTTGTTTTTGAAATCAAGGAATTCTTATGCAAATTTGAAGTTTTTGTTTTAAGAACTATCAATACATCCTTTTAAAAAAGTACAATTATGTCCGCTCCTTTGAATTGAGCAGAGAAATTTCCTCTTATTTTTCTAGTTTTTTTCTAGAAAAAAGATCAGTCTGAAACAAGTTCAACGAAACAACTTTCTAAAACTATGCACAGTTTTGGTCACTTTCCGGGAGTTTCCAACTTGATGGATCCGATTCAACTTCCTGCTCTCCGAATTTTAACTTTCAACTAATTCATGACAAATATCTTCGTAGTCGTTCTCATGTCTAGAGCATACTTGGGTTTTCAATTTAAATAACTCGTGCAATGATTTTGAATCGTGTAATGATTTTGTTTCCATAGCAGATTTTGGTTAAGTGCATTCTAGCAGTAAACCTATTGACTAGGGAGCATTGTGACTTGTTGTTTCTGATCAAATTGTTTTAAGTGGCTCATGAGATAGCATTCTCATGAGTAATTACTTCAGTTGTGTAGTTCAAGTTTTATTTCACACGCCCATAGCACTTCACCTGGTTCCATAAAATGGTAAAATGTTTGCAATTCTTATTGTCGGATAGATTTTCTGAAATCTAATTTGCTTTAGCTCTTTTTATCCTTAAACTGACTTTTAATTTTGCTTCTGCAAGATTTGGCTTTTTTATTTGGGAAAATTGACTTATATGTACTGCTGAATCACAAACTTCAATTTGCAGCGAAAATAAGTATCCGCCGAAAAGCGTGTGTTCCACTAATCGGTTTTTTTAATTGCTTGCTGCTTATTAGTTAATTTTGGATTGAACATTTAAATGATTGCTTCTTGAAGTTGCATTTCTTAATTTTCCAAACAGTTGACCTTTTGTTGCCCTTCATTCTTTTGTGTAAATCTAAGCTGTTTTATCGAATGATCTATTCCATTGATCGAGCAAATTCTCGTAGACACTTTTTTCGGATTGGAGGAGACCTTCATAAATCAAATTTTTCGTGCAAGTTTTGTCAACTAAAACAGCATAAAAGTACTCACATTTAAATCAAACATCCATTCGCAGTTGCAGATTTGGGTCGAATTTTCTGGAATCAATTGAAAATACATTTCAATTGACTCAGGTCATGGCAAAAATTAGGAAAGTTTGCCTCATTGAGGTTTTCAAAGACAGTAGCAGCAGTCGGACCGAACCGTGTTTCGGATAAACCGCGCAATTTTTGACAACCTTCTTCGTAACTAATGCTTTTTTCATGTAGCGCTCCCGTCGTTCATTTACCGAACTTTTAAATTCTCTAAGTGGTTTTTATAATCAAGAAAAAAATTTTCCCTCGTTCTAATTGGCCCGAGATTTTTTCCAATATCTCCGGACTTCAAAGGAAATGGCCGGATACTGTAATGTATGATGAATGAAAAGAGATAATTGTTACACAAAAAACCGTTTTTCTTTTAAAGTTTTTTTCTCACTCCTCGAACTGGTCAACGACCAAATGGGATTAGAAAGATTATTGAGTTTTGTTAAAAAGGCAGTCTCTTGAAAACTCAATAACTTTATTTAAACCAAATGTTGTTAATTATATCTCGTTGGAAATTTTGACACTTGTCAAACTGATCAGACCGAATTCAACCAAATCAATAGAAAAATACAAATGACTCGACAACTTGTAAACCTGTTTTCGTTAGTATGTCTGCTAGAGAAAAAGATGACTTAAGTTCAAGTCTGGACTCGTTTTTGAATTAGACCAGCACTGCTCATAAAAGTTTTGAAACCGACTTTTCATTTTAAAGCTCCCGTTGGTGAATTCATTAGAATCAGAAATGCCACCAGACGTTTCACATCCAAACGTAATGGATGGTTTCTAAGTAAAAAAAATACCATGATTGAAGTTCAAATGTACCTTATTGTGAATGTTGACCTTTAAATGTGGGTATTTGCTTTGAGCGAAAGCATTGAACTTACTCCCTCGTTCATCTTAAGTGGCATACAGCTTTCAGCAAGAGAAATCTTTCCTCCTAAAGTGCAACAAATAGTTATTATTTAAATATTTATTTAACTAAGTAACCAGTTTGTTTGTTTTACGATCTAGTTTAGTTTTTTGATGAAAAAAAACCGGTATAGAACGAAGTATTAGATCTGCACAGAACTTTAAAAGGTATTTAAAAAAACTAAATATGTCATCTATTACCTCTTTGCTGTTTCTTGTAATATCTTTTTTTTTATTTTTTGTTGTCAAACCACTGTGGAGATGAATAGCTGTGTCCATTGATGTGTTTGCATCAGCTTTAAGCTTAGCAATGATCCTATGATGCTTCCCAGAACAGAATTTGTGTTCCTGGTTGAGGTCAATAAATCAACAACCTTATCAGAAAACGTTGTTTCTTAAAAGTCTTTGGATTGTTCATGTTTGTGTCATCTCTATCGCTGGTTAACCGTTTCATTGCTTTGTCTTGTAGATGTTGATGGTAAATATTAAAGACGTCTTCAATTTTTTTTTCGTAATTTTGGATTAAAATACAGATATAACTTTTCGGCATTTTCTTTACGTTAGGGATAGCAATTATGAGTTATGTTGCTCACTAGTTTTGATGTGATCTTAGCTCTCTATTTGAATAGCAATAGAACTTTTTCCAGCAGTTCATCTTTTGCATTTCGAACGAAAACAATCAAAGTTCCATTTAATTCTGTGTGCATAAGTGCAAAACTCGACGAAAGTTTCAAAGGAAGCAAGGTAACTGCATTGTCAGACCATTTTTTCGCTTTTTTAGAGCGTTTTTTCTATCGGGCACATTTATTTGGTTATCAATTTATCTCGTTTTTTTGGTTTGCTCTTTTGACCTTGACTGTATTCACTACATTGCTTAACTTAAATTACTGAAAGGGTTTGAAATCCATTTAGTTGAAACAGTGAGTGAGGTAAATCAGGGGTCACGGGCAAAAGTCGACCCTATGCAAAAAGAAAAACTTGATCAAACGGTAAGCCGAATTTCAAAAAAGGAGAAACCTAAGCCATAGCGGTTGAGAGGCTAACGAAGGCTATTCACTACTATCAAAAATGGTTAACATAACCGACTAGCGTCGGGCGAATTGCTCTCAAACGAATGGTGAGCGCGCTGGGTTACGAGTGCACAAATTC
The DNA here is from genome assembly GCF_964194025.1 of Convolutriloba macropyga. Classification (NCBI taxonomy): domain Eukaryota; kingdom Metazoa; phylum Xenacoelomorpha; order Acoela; family Convolutidae; genus Convolutriloba; species Convolutriloba macropyga. The sequence continues at coordinate 9,962,131 of NC_134482.1, forward strand.
GCACACATGAGGATTTGATGCGGGTTAAAAAAACCGCCGTTTTTCACACCATGAAATTATGTCTCCGCGATAGTTTCGGTGAATCGCAAATTTAGAATGTAAACAGCCAAAAATCGCATAAAAAACAGGACTAATATAATTGCAACACACTTGGTTTATAAAATACAAATTACAGTTACGAGCTTTTTCTGCTCATTACTTGCATGCGAAACCTAAAAACGACAAAAATTTTCAAAAAAACTTGAAAAAAAAAGGGTAGTTTTTTTTATAAAAAAATGCTTAAATTAGTAATAATAAAATCTTGAAAAACTTTCCACTACATCTAGAGAACTATACAGTAACCCATTGTCAAATCCTTGGGGCGGTTCCAAGGCTCTTGAGGCCGGAGAAACCTAAAAACGTCAAAAATTTTCAAAAAATTTCAAAAAATGCTAAAGTTTGTGATATCAAAAAGTTGAACCCTTTCATGGCAAAAAAACTTTTCAGTAACTAATAATCAAACCCCCCAAGGAGACTTTCTGCTCCCTGCGTCTGGAAAGACGCGAATAGTGAAAAATGAATGTCAAAATATTAAAAAAATTGCACGTTCTGTCAAAAGAATTGCTAAAATTCGTGATGTTAAAAAGTTAAAACCAATCCACTACCACTAGAAAGTATGCCGTAACCTACTATCAAACGCTAGAGGAGGTTCCTTGATACCTAGGGCTGATAAAACTCAAAAATTGACAGAAACTGTCAAAAAGCTTAAAAATTGTGAAAGTAAGTATAAAATTGCAAGCGGTTGTTTGTCAGTAGCTAGCCACGGGGGGGGGGGGGGGGGATGCACCGGGGTTAATGGGGGGGGGGGGGGGTGGGTGTAATAACAGTGGGGTGGGAGGGGGGCACAGCGCGGTGGGGGGCAATAGTGGGGGAGGGGGTTAATAGTGGGGGTGTCTTCAACCTCTAAGAACCGTCCTTCACACCATAAGTATAAGTCTCCAAAACAATTTGAGCTTTCTTGAGGACGAAAAGTCAAGAGCGTTAGACGAAAAATCGGTCAAGCAAAAAATTGCATTAAAAATACCAACAGGACTAATATAACTGCTACAAACTTCGTTTGAGAGCAATTAAAAACCTCAGTACAACTCCGTGAGTGCTCCTACTGCTTTGAAGTTTTCACGCTCAAAAAACTGTTCGTTCGCTTAGCTAAAAGCTATTTACCCTCATCTTCCTCAGGTTTCGTCAAGGAAGCGTATAAAAACAGCGACTTCCTTTTTTTTCGCCAGATCATCTAAGCCTTTGACTTTGACGTAGTGCGATAGTACCTAAAAAACCAGCGGTTTCCTTAGATGAGAGCGGTTATTAAAAAGCACAAATCTACAGCTCATGCCGTTTTTGGAAGCCATAAAACAAGATTTTCGGCCAGCAAGTCACGAATGTGTTTAATAAATTTCTAACACCCGTTCATTACCCGGTCGAGGCTTTCTGGTAAATTTTTCTAAGAAATGCGGTGAATGCAGTAAATAATTGTAAAAAATGCGGTGATTGCGGTGAGTGTGGTGAAAAAAATTCACCGCTTTCACCGCAATTCTTACAAAAATCTCTGAATATCTATTTAAATCTAATGTAGAGTATGGCCGAGGTCTGGCCTTGACGAGGCTGCCAGTGGACGGGTTGGATGAGTTAGAGGGTGGAGTGTTGGAGATGACGAAGCAGTCCTGCACGCCTGCCAGTTGCAACAGGTGTCGCTGGGCAATACAAGCTGCACCCACTATTCCCACACCTCGTGGAGCTGGAAGCAGGCGCACTTTCGCATTACCACTCTCTCCGCTCGCCTTAAAATGGTAAACCATAGCAATGAAAATCCTCAGTATATTATAATAATTCATTGCGAACTTTGCCAAACTTCAGAGATAGGACTTCTAGATATCGTTAGAAATCAAATATAGCAGCAACGAGGACATATTCGGCAGATTGCCGGAAAATAGCCGCGATAGACGCTTGTGGCCTTCCATGATTTGAAAAAACTACAGAAATAAAATAGACAGATCGACCACAAGCCCTTTAATAGACCACTAGACTACTAGACATTTTGGGTTAGATGCGGACAGCCATTTTTATGAGACATATACGCTCTATCAGGAAAAAGCCCTAATGCAATTTTTTCAAAATAAATATTAAAAATCAATAACTCAAGACATACTCAAGTATTAGGGATATAAGTTTGGCACAACTTAGTTCCCTAAGTGAGTTCAGAAGTCATTTTTTAAGTGAGGTACATCACGCAATTGACCTGAAAGAAGAAATGACGTCAAATTTTAACTGCAAAGCAGTAGAAGTCACTGAAGTCGTTAAAAAAGTCAATTCCAAGAAGTCAGGTCGTAAGAATCATCGATGGAGACGACGAATTAAAAAAAAAACATAGCAGGACAAGTCCTGGAATACAATCCAAAAAATTGAATGAAAAACTTAGAAGTACTCTACCAGACCAGCTGAACAAGGCCTGCCAGCCAAAACACAAACAAAATCATCTAACAATTTAGAAACTAAAACAATCAAATAAACTGAGCAAAAATATACTCATTGCTAAAAAGTCTTGAAGCTTTTACACCGAATGCAAAATTTGATCCCTTTAAATAGGCCTACTTCAAAATATGTTCAAATCCAATTTTTTTCTGAAATCGGCCCAGGATTATATCTGCAAGACCTGAAAATATTCATTGGCCCTTGAAGATCGATAAACTCAGAAAATGAGAATCTTTTTTTAAAGAAATTAATTGCAAATTTTAATAAAATGTTGCCACAAATCGTGATATTATGATCTTGAGAAAAAATTATGTGTCTCCAGAGGCTTTTTAGTAACCCAATTTCAAGCCCTGAAAAATTCATTGGCTCATAAAGATCCACAGACATTATTTAAAAGAAAAAAATTCAAATTTCAAAAAAAAAGAAAATCGATCTATTAAAATGGTAAAAACCATTCCATTGCCCCTAGGAACTGTGTAACAACATACTGTCACAAACTCTGGAGAAGGTTAACTGGCTACTGAGGCAAATAAAACTGAATAAATGACAAATGTTTTCAAAAAACATGAAAAAAATTTAAAAATTTATCAAAAAATTTCTAAAAATCAAAATCTTGAATTGTTGGAAATTCCATTGACACCAACAACCATGCAGTAGCTTTTTATCACACCATTGAATAAGTTTGTTTCCACTTGAGAATAGACAAACATCAAAAATTGACAAAATTAATTTGACAAAATTGACAAAATTTAAAAAAAATTGCAGATTTTATCAAAAAAATTAGAAAATTCGAAAAATTAAGATGTTGAAAATCATTCCATTGTTACGAGAAAGTATGCAGTATGCAGTGCCCTATAATTTTCTGGCCCTTGAGGCTAGAAAAAAACTTAAAATGACAAAAAGTTTCAACAAATTTGAAGAAATTGTAAAAATTAGTATCATTTTACGTGTTTGTATTTGTAGTACCAAAACGTATAGCTCAAATAATGTTCATAACAATTAATTTTAACTCGCAATAGACCTTCATCAACTTTTAAAAACTTCAACCTAAGACTAATCAAACAAGATACTAAGAAATCACGAAAACAAGAAAAATTGCACCATTTTGAGCCCAAAAACTCCTAAAAATGACATTTTAACCTTAGATTAAGGCCATGCCAGGAGCTGCACCACTCTAAATACTTGAAGCAGTCGGAGCACTAGATTTTACTTAGGGACTCTATTGAAACTAAATGCCTACTGTGCTTTACCTGTTTATCCCGTTTTGAAAGATAAAAGTCAGTGAAAAATGAGTGAAAAATCTTCGAAAACAACACAGCGCCCCAATGCAATTCAAATTCTTTGAATTTTAAAAACCACGATGTCCTCAATAACAATCGCTATTGCTTCGCGGCTATTAAAAATAATTAGGCAAAAGTAAAGAAGCACAGCACGAGTTAACAAAATCTAACGCCGGTCGAACTATTCTCAACGCTTGGCGAGAGGTTGGCTTCGTTAGTAGCTATAACTTCAGCTTCGTAGGGAGGCACCAGGCTGGGGTGTGCGCTCAAAATCTTCCTGATCAGACCATCTAAGACCGAAAGTGCTTCTGATTATACCGTCTCAGACCGAAAGTGCTTTTGATCAGACTCACAAAGTGTGCTGGACAGTTTCTGTGCGCTTGAGGTGTGATCGAAAAAAATTACCGCTTTAAATCGCAAATCTTACAAATATTCATTAATTCAGAAAAAACGTCGTGATCTACAGTAAATTTGAATCCACTAACGGTTACCGGCATTTGATATCAGCAAGACTCTTAAGTTTTGATCAGAGCCATCGAAGTGTATACAAGCCTCTGATCAGAACGCTGCTTCTTTGTTGCCTATTGGCAGCGCAACATGTCTCATTAAATATCCAAAACATTAAAAAAAAAGTAATGTGCCTAAAACCGTTTCTGAATAGACGCAAATGCTTACGAAATCGTTTTTGATTAGACACAGTTGAGCTTGAAATGCTCTCTGATGGAAAAGCGTCGAGCGTAGGATTATGGACTATCTTGTGCTCGAACCGCTTATGATCATACCTAATTACGTTCAAATCGTTTATGATTAAACCTAAAGGATCTCGAAATAGGTTCTGTCCAGATTCAATTTCGCTCAAATGGTCTGATCAGAGAATGGTTATGAACAAATCTCTTTTTCTTATATAAAATATCCATTTCATTAAAAGTGATGTTTGCAGTTATATACTCAACAATGGAAGCGCCAATTCTGAACCTAGTGCTAAGGTTAATAAAATCCAGCTGAATAGAAAAAAATGTTTTCTACCGTTTGTTCATATTCCTGACTCATTGAATTTATACAGCTTTCCATAAAAATTGTCTTTATCTACAGCTGATTAAAATCCTCCGAAGGGGACCTGCATTTGCTATCAACTGGATGCTTTGTTTTGATCAAAGCCCTTAGATTTTAGGAGAAGGCAGATTTGTTGTTACCTCTTGGAAAAAGCAACATCTCTCGGTAAAAAATTAAAAAATTGAAAAAATTTTGGGATCAGAGAGGTTTCTTATCAGAACCAGTTGTGCTCGAAGCGTTTTTAATCAGACCCAGTTTTGCTTGAAGCCGTTTATGATCAGACTCAAGGGCACTTGAAACCGCCTCTGATCATATTCAAGTGCCCTCGTGCTCTGGAAACTGTCCTGTAATTTCGAGCATAAAATGATTAGCTGTGCGCTCGCAATCGTCTGATCAGGACAATTTTGAGCACGCACCTCAGCCTGTGGCTGCCTTAGAATTAACAAAGATGGATTCCGTTGAATTATATACCCGGAGACTCGGAAAAGTTTAAAAAACAACTCAACTTCTTAATGCCCTCTGGGTTCTGTCATCGTATGCCCTTCATTGTTTATGACAAAAATTGTCAGACGAAAAGCAGATCAAGTGCAAAGTTGCAAAAACACAACAAGACAAACATTTTCAACAATCTTTGTTTAAAAACAATTTAAAAATGATCTCATGAAACGCAGTATTTTGACTTAACACAAAAAATTAATTATAAAAAAATAACGGAGCCCCTGGCTGTATTACAGTAATGGCTGCAGAAAAGACCAATTGCGTATAAAGGGTCTAATAAGCGGTAATCGTAGAACTGAAAAGTTAAATTGGCCAAAGCTTCTGTTAGTTTTTCTTATTTTTAATAATCAACGGAAAATATATTACAAATATAGCCGACAGATTGCCGGAATAGCTGCGAAAGAATAGACCTGCGTGCCATATAATAGAGATAGAAACAGACACAGATCTAAATTGAAGAAAAAATCGACGCCGCTCAAAAAACTAGTCTAAAAAAACATTCAGCGATAAATCAATAAAGCTTGTTAAAATTAATTCCACAGAAGCCTCTTATTAGTGACCTTTACTGCCGATATGAGTTCCTTTGACCTTAAACGAATTCAAATTAAACCTAAGTTTTAAAGTGAAAAAGTCATTTTATTGAGTGAGGTCTGATCAAAGTCACGTATGATCAAAATTTAATCACGCAAATAACATAAAATTTTTCACTTAAGCGAGTGAGAAATGACGTCACGCGCGCAAATGCCGTTAGTGAGAAGAAGAAGTCATTCAGAAAATTTGACTTTTTCAGCTTTGCTGTGTAAACAAATGTAAAAAGAATAAAGAGCGTCAGACGACGAAACAAAAAAACATATCAGGACAAGTCCTGACGTACAATTCAAAGAATTTTCATTGGCTAAACTGAAAGAACTAGACCTAGAATGGACTATGAACTAATTGAGAACATAATTTTTTTTAAAAAAATCAGATAAAAAAAGAAAAAAACAGAAAATCAATGTCAAAACGCAGCATGTGAACACAAAAAACCACTAGCCAGAAATGAAAATTTAATTCAAACCAAAAACTAGCCAGAGAATGGCTGTGAATGGATTGGGAAAACAATTTAGAAAAAATCCGATTCGAAAAATCGAAAAAAAACCAGTAAAAATCAGAGTGAAATTGCCGCATGTGATCAATAAACCACTACCGAAAAACCAAATTTTTGTTCAAAAACCGTTTTCTCACTCTACTTTAAAATTAGAGCGAAAAAAATTCACGCCGCAAAACCACTAGCTTTTTCGCTACATTTCCTGTTTCGGCGTGACCAAAATCACCACTCCAATTTGACTTCAAAAATCATGAAAATGTGTGAACAGATCTTAAAAAAAGACAGCGCCCCAATACAATTCAAATTCTTTGAACTGTAAAGATAGGAGCGCTATAATAGCCGGCTGAGAAGCTGAGGCGGCTTTTAAAAAACCAAGAGAAGGCCAATAATAGCGCTAGCTATGGCTGTGCGGCTATTAAATATAAACCTATCCTGAAGTCGTCCGCAATATTATATCCTAGACTGAGCAGGAAAATTGGAGTAGAAAATTGCCCATACTTATAACTATGCAACTAGAAAAACTACTGTCAACCCTGAACTTCCACAAATGCCATAAAAAATTTAAGGAAGAAAAGATACGGCATTCAAAAACAAATTGAACAAAAAAACTAGAAAAACTTAATGAGCTTTTTTAATAGTACAGGCAAAAATAAAGCCGAGTAAAGTTCCTTTACAATTAAAGCAATGAAAAGCTCGCAAAACAATGGGCAAGTCATAATAGGCTAAGAAACTTGTCTGAGATTTAAAAAATAAAGAAAAACTGCAAAAAAATAAGAAAAATTGTTTAAAATTTCTCAATTTTTTTTGTCAATGTTCTTAAGAAAAAAAGATTTATACCTGGAAAATTTCAGTCAATTATTATCTGAGTATTCTTTAACTAACAAGCTTCTATTCAAATCCCACTTAGAGCATTAAAACAAAAAAAACAGGCAAAAATCATTAAATTTTGTCTAAAAATCAGCAAAACTGATCAAAAACCTCCAAATTAGCATTAAACTCAAATTAACTATTTGAAACCTTCAATTCCTATGAAAACAAGCCTAAAACTAATACAATATCATAATCAAACCTCATAACCATCAAAAGTTGCAAAAAACTGCTTTTAAAAGCCGCACGTTAACAAAAAATTTAGCTCGCTTAGAGAAAAATTTTTCACACATCAATTTCTCGCTCTCTCAAAAACAGCGGTAAGAACGAAAACCACTCTCTTTTCTCTCCGCTCTTCACTTTTGTTCAGCACCAAAATCACTCTAAATTTTCAAGCGGTTCATTTCCCGCTTCAAAATTCACTTCAATAAAATTGATTAAAAAAAGGACTTCTCCAATACTCCTCACTCCAGACAGCGCTCCAAATCAATTCAAACTCTTTAAATTGTCAAAGCAATTTCTTAGAAAACCAAGAGCACCGCAATATAGCTACGCTCAGCATACAGCTTCGCAGCTATAAAAACTCTGTCGCAGCTATAAGTTTGGATCTCTTCATCTACTTCTTGCAGTTTCAAAAACTTTCAATCGCTGTCAATAGAGAAGGCGTGGCAGTCATGCGTTTGTTTGGTTTGGTTTAGAGTCGTCACAAAATTACAAGAAATGCTTAACCACAGTAGTCTAAGTTTTCAACAAGAAAAAAAAATGATTGTCTCTCTTTTTCTCGAATTGTACATTTGTTAGGTCGCTAAATAGTGCCATAACACCTCTTTAGCTTAACAGTAGATTTGTATTGCTCTCATGACATCAAAAATTTCTTTGAGGTAGTTAACCCAACCGGGAATAACCAAATAACAGGAGAACCGTGAATCCATCAGGCGGAAGGAACGGAGAGAGCAAATTTGAGTTGTTTTTGGGTTGTTTGTGAGTAGATTCAAATGCGAAAATTTGCTCTTTATTTGGTTTGACTAAAATTTACAAAGATCGAAAAGATATTATAGATGGTGTTTATTTAAAAATAAACTTAATCGCTCCTACTGTGATAGCCATTTTATGTTGCGTAAATTTTGATGGCAAATGAAGAAATCAAGCGCAGAATATTAAGGGAGAATAAAACCGAATTCCTCAGGAGACAGTCGTTTGGAATGAGTTGCGTTTGAATTAGTTCGTGTATGCAATAGGAGGGCTAACCCATCAAGTATATGCAAAGATTTCGGCTTATCAACGTTTTTTACGTCGACGGATCAAATTTGAAGTAATGTTTAATACAGACTGATACAACTAATAATTGTTTATAACATATTTTGTTTCTGCTTCTACTAAATAACTAATTTTAGCGAAAATGATAGAAAGAGGAGAGCAGAAGACGAAAATTTGAGAATGCAGTCTAAAAACTTTTTGTGTGACAATTTGCAAAAAAAAAACATCCGAGGACAAATCAACGATAAGAAATCAAATTTGAAAGCAAATCAATGAATCATCAGAAAACAATTCAATGAAACCAATTCATCCTGAAACCAATTCAATGAAAAAGAATCAAGTGGCTCAGTAATGTGTCCATGAACTTTTTAGGTATGTTTTGCGAAAAGTTCTCTTTCAGCCACGATTAAAATTCCATAGAACTACCACCTTATGTTTGAATTGAATATATAAATTCCCTACAGTTAAGTGAAAACAAATTTATAAAAAATTCCAAACATAGCTGGCAGATGGCCAGAAAATAGCCGCAATAGCTTCGTAAATCTGCATTCTAAAAAAGATAGTAAAAGAGTAAAAGAAAGAGACGAAAAAAAGAAAAAAAGAAGTTTTCATTAAATGCTGAGATGTTATGTTTTGATTGTATATCTGTATAAGTTTTTGCTGCTTATAATAGCTGCTCTTAAATAACCGTCAAATAGAATGACATACACTCACTTGACCTTATCTTTTAGAAATAAAATTAAAGAAAGTCAATTTCAGAGAGAGGAAGCCATTTTAGACAGTGAAGTATGTCACAGGTGACCAAAAACTTAATCACGCAAATGAAAAAAAGCTCGCTCCACTAAGATTGAAAAATGATGTCACGCACTCAATTCAGTTGAAATTGCATGAAGAAAAGAACAAAAACAAAATTGAAGTGGTTGTGGCGTCACATGGTAAAAAAAAACTCTTGACGACGAAATAAAAACATTAGCGACTAAACGTCGCAAAAATTGCTCTCGAACTTTTAGTGGGAGCTCTAATCAATTTCAGCCTGCCTTTAAGAGTTTCAATAGTGGGCTTCAAATAACCGCATTAGAGGCTAAAATATACCACTAGTAAGATTTAGAGTGAAAACTGGCACCAGTTTCGGCGCACTTTTCTTTTAACTTTGAGTATTAAATTGCCACCAATTGAGTTCAGCTGCTTGAAATTGTGATTGAGAAGGAATTTTAGAACCAGGCAAAACGCAGAAAGTCAAGGGCGTAAAAGTCACTAGTGGTCAAGCGAAAATTGTGCATAAAAAATACAAACAAGTTTACAATAATTGCTTCTATACGAGAGCAATTAAAAATATAACATGATGTCCAGTTCAAAGGTCCTGCCATACAGTTCAAAAAACTTTCATTGACTAAATATACAACTTGACTTGGAATGCCCTATGAGTGAATTGGGAAAACCATTTACAAAAAAAATCAGATAAAAAATTAAAAAGAACAAAAAATGTCAAAATGCCTCGTGAACAAAAAACCACTATTGAGAGAATGGACATCTTGTTTAAATAAAAAAACCAGTCCTAAAATGAGATTTGAATGGATTGGAAAATCTATTAGAAAAAAAATCCGATTTAAAAAATTGAAAAAAAACCGTAAAAAATAAAGTGAAATTGCAACATGTGAACAAAAAATCACTTACTAGAATGCGATTTTTTTCAAAAACGTTTTCTCACTCGACTTTAAAATTAGAGAAGAAAATTGTCACGCCGCAAAAACTTTTTTCGCTCCACTACCTGTTTCGGCTTGAACTACTCCAATTTGAAATCAAAAATCATGAAAATGCGCGAACAGATCTTAAAGAAAGACAGCGGCCAAATACAATTCGAATTCCTTGAAATGTAAAAAACCAAGAGAAGGCCAATAACGGCCTCAGCTATCGCTGTGCGGCTATTAATAAAAGATTTCTACATAGAAACTATCATAAAAATTTTTGATACTGTACATTATGAAACTATAACCACATCGTACTGAATATATATACTCAGCATGATCGCTGTTTTTCGCACACTTGTATTAAGATCAGGAAAGTAAACGAGTGCAAAATCTTGACTACGAAATAAAAACATTACCGACTAAACGTCGCAAGAATTGCTCTCGAACGACTAGTGGGAGCTCTAGTCAATTGCAGTTTGCTTTGTTCGGGTGGATCGGACAAAGAGTGTTAATAGTGGGCATCAAATAACCGCATTAGAGGCTAATATATACCACTATTAAGATATAAAGTGAAAAATGGCATCAGTTTTGGCGCACATTTCTTTTGACTTTGAGTTTTAAATTGCCACCAATTCAGTTCAATTGCTTGAAATTGTGATTGAGAGGGAATTTTAGATCACGCAAATGGCAAAAACCAAGGGCGTTAATGTCACTTCTGGTCAAGCGAAAAGTTTGCATAAAAAAAGACACACACTTTTATAATAATTGCTTCGCTACGAGAGCAATTAAAAATAAAAGAGGACGTCCAGTTGAAAAGTCCAGCTGTACAAATTAAAAAACTTTACTGATTAAATATATTACTAGACCTAGAACGGCCTATCAGTGAATTGGGAAAACCATTTACAAAAAAAATTCAGAAAAAAATAAAAAAAAACAAAAAATGTCAAAATGCCTTTTGACCATGAACAACTAGTGAGGAATGGATATCTTGTTTAAATAAAAAAAATTATTCCTAGAAAGAAATTTGATTGGATTGGGAAGCCATTAAGAAAAAAATTCGGTCCAAAAAATTGATAAAAAAAACCGTAAAAGTTAAAGTGAAATTGCCGCATGTGAACAAAAAACCACTTGCTAGAATGTGATTTTTTTCAAACAACGTTTTCTCACTCTACTTTAAATTTAGAGCAGAAATTTGTCAAGCCGCAAAAGCACTCGCTTTTTTTGCTCCACAACCTGTTTCGGCATGAACTACTCCATTTTGAAGTCAAAAATCATGAAAATGCGCGAACAGATCTTAAAAAAAGACAGCCCTCAAATACAATTCAAATTCTTTGAAATGTAAAAAACCAAGAGAAGGCCAATAATGGCCTCAGCTATCGCTGTGCGGCTATTGAGAAAAGATTTCTACTTTAACATAGAAACTATCATAAAAATTTTTGATAATGTACATTATGAAACTATAACCACATCGTACTGAATATATAAACTCAGCATGATCGCGGTTTTTTTTGCACAGATGTATTAAGATCAGGAAAATAAAGGAATGCAAAAAATGCTGACAAGCTCAAAGGCCGGTATATACGTCCGTAAATTTTGGATTCTACGTGAGCGTATAATGGTGACAAGTCTATTGACTTAACTTTTTGATCTTGTCGCATACTCTAATCTAGTTCTTTGATTTGGGGGTATTAGTCACCAATTTACAAATTTCCACAGTCGCTAAAAATGGCATCAAGAATTTAACGACTTTAGTTTCGATTTATTCACAATTCGTCTGCAATTATTGCTTTTGCAAAGAAAAAACATCCGAGGCGTTGATTATTCCAAAAACAAACAAAACGATAAGAAATCAAATTTGAAAGCAAATCAATGAATCATCAGAAAACAATTCAATGAAACCAATTCATCCTGAAACCAATTCATTGAAAAAGAATCAAGTGGCTCAGTAATGTGTCCATGAACTTTTTAGGTATGTTTTGCGAAAAGTTCTCTTTCAGCCACGACTAAAATTCCATAGAACTACCACCTTATGTTTGAATTGAATATATAAATTCCCTACAGTTAAGTGAAAACAAATTTATAAAAAATTCCAAACATAGCTGGCAGATGGCCAGAAAATAGCCGCAATAGCTTCGTAAATCTGCATTCTAAAAAAGATAGTAAAAGAGTAAAAGAAAGAGACGAAAAAAAGAAAAAAAGAAGTTTTCATTAAATGCTGAGATGTTATGTTTTGATTGTAAATCTGTATAAGTTTTTGCTGCTTATAATATTTGCTCTTAAATAACCGTCAATTAGAATGACATATACTCACTTGACCTTATCTTTTAGAATTAAATTTAAAGAAAGTCAATTTCAGAGAGGAAGCCATTTTAGACAGTGAAGTATGTCACAGGTGACCAAAAACTTAATCACGCAAATGAAAAAAAGCTCTGTCCACTAAGATTGAAAAATGATGTCACGCACTCAATTCAGTTGAAATTGCATGAGGAAATGACCAAAAAAAAATTTGAGGTGGTTGTGACGTCACATGGTCGTAACAAAATCTTGACGACGAAATAAAAACATTACCGACTAAACGTCGCAAGAATTGCTCTCGAACGACTAGTGGGAGCTCTAGTCAATTGCAGTCTGCTTTGTTCGGGTGGATCGGACAAAGAGTGTTAATAGTGGGCATCAAATAACCGCATTAGAGGCTAATATATACCACTATTAAGATATAAAGTGAAAAATGGCATCAGTTTTGGCGCACATTTCTTTTGACTTTGAGTTTTAAATTGCCACCAATTCAGTTCAATTGCTTGAAATTGTGATTGAGAGGGAATTTTAGATCACGCAAATGGCAAAAACCAAGGGCGTTAATGTCACTTCTGGTCAAGCGAAAAGTTTGCATAAAAAAGACACACACTTTTATAATAATTGCTTCGCTACGAGAGCAATTAAAAATAAAAGAGGACGTCCAGTTGAAAAGTCCAGCTGTACAAATTAAAAAACTTTACTGATTAAATATATTACTAGACCTAGAACGGCCTATCAGTGAATTGGGAAAACCATTTACAAAAAAAATTCAGAAAAAAATAAAAAAAAAACAAAAAATGTCAAAATGCCTTTTGACCATGAACAACTAGTGAGGAATGGACATCTTGTTTAAATAAAAAAATTATTCCTAGAAAGAAATTTGATTGGATTGGGAAGCCATTAAGAAAAAAATTCGGTCCAAAAAATTGATAAAAAAACCGTAAAAGTTAAAGTGAAATTGCCGCATGTGAACAAAAAACCACTTGCTAGAATGCGATTTTTTTCAAACAACGTTTTCTCACTCTACTTTAAAATTAGAGAAGAAAATTGTCACGCCGCAAAAACTTTTTTCGCTCCACTACCTGTTTCGGCTTGAACTACTCCAATTTGAAATCAAAAATCATGAAAATGCGCGAACAGATCTTAAAGAAAGACAGCGGCCAAATACAATTCGAATTCCTTGAAATGTAAAAAACCAAGAGAAGGCCAATAATGGCCTCAGCTATCGCTGTGCGGCTATTAATAAAAGATTTCTACATAGAAACTATCATAAAAATTTTTGATACTGTACATTATGAAACTCAAACCACATCGTACTGAATATATATACTCAGCATGATCGCTGTTTTTCGCACACATGTATTAAGATCAGGAAAGTAAACGAGTGCAAAAAGTGCTGACACGACACGCTCAAAGGCCGGTATATACGTCCGTAGTTTTCGCATTCTACGTGTGCGTATAATGGTGACATGTCTACTGACTTAACCCTTATATCTTGTCGCATACTCTAATCTAGTTCTTTGATTTAGGGGGATTAGTACCAGTTTACGATTTTTCACTGTCGTTAAAATTAACATCGAGGATTTAACCACTTTAGCTTCGATTTATTCACATTTCATCTGCAATTATCGCTTTATCACTGATTTCTACGAATGTTGTTTTCAAAACAAAATGTTCACGAAATGATCCTCTCAAAGAGAACTTACTAAAAGTTGCGCTCTGAAATTTAAATTTTTGTGAAAAATATTTACCAACAGCTTACAAGAAAAATAGCTACAAGAGAGAAACAATTATGTATTTCATCGAAAAAAGGATTGTATGATCAACGTATCAAAATACACTGGTTGGGTTGCAGTGACGACAACTGGATTTGTTGATGTTGTGAAGAGCGCTTTGGGTGGATAAATTTTTGAAAACGAATTGACGTTTGGTCAAAACCTTATTTTTACCTCGAAATACCATAATGTTTTCCGACAGGATCTTAACAAATAGTAAAAGCGCTAATGGTATCTGTAATTTAAAAACTCAGCTGAATAGCTCAGCTAAGCCGATCGGTTATTTAATTCTGGAGTAACTGTCCCTCAAAACAAAACCCTCGTTATTGCCGATGAATTTTGTATTTCAGATTTTTTCTAGTTTTCATTGTAAACGGTCCTTAACCGTATAGCACACCAAATTTTCCCTTGTTCTTTTGTTGAAACTATTGAGTTCATATAAACGAACGCTGTAAAAGTCAGAACTCTAACTTTGATTGTACATGATTTTCGATGCCAAATCTTTCGCTTCACTGTGATACATGAGCTAAATCGTGCCACAATTATCTTTGAAGAATAGATGGGCCGTGAAGAATTTGGCAAGAATTGATGGTTTAGAGGCTAAGGAGAACCGGCTGAGGGTAAAGAGGTTGCGAGTTCAAGACTGAGTTTGGCCCCCCATTAACCCCCCCCCCCCCCCCAATGATCTAGGAGTTTTGATGGGAATTGGCTAAAAATTCCCCAGATCCCCTAAACTTACATCTTTTTCGGGAACAAATTCGACCCGGGTGTAACAACTAGAATTGTAACCAAATTATAGTGTAACGATTTTTAAAATGTTTATAAAATATAATTTCCACTAACTTTTCCAGCTACAGTGTGGAACAACTGATGATGTTCTGGCAAGTCTGGCTCCGGTTGAGATCCGGACAAGTTTGTTCCTGCCTTGGCTTCCCTGTTTGCTCCCTCTTTCCCCATGTAATCTTTGGCCCAAATTCCACGTATCACCTGCACAATGCTCAACTTCGCGTTGCTAACAGCGCCTCGAATGCCAGAAGCTACCTCTAAATTGTTTAAACGATAACAAACATACAACGCATACAATAAGACACGTTTATTATCGAAAGAAGACACTTGATCTCACAACAACCTCCCTGGTTCTATCATTCGAATCTGTCTTTGATAATGTTAACTTTAGCCGTTGACAAATCTTACACATACCATTTTAACGTCTTCATCTCGAAAAATCCAAAAGAATCAAAAATAACCAAACATAACCGACCCGGGCCGAGGTTTCACCCTTATTCCACTCCTAATTAGCGGGGATTAGGATGTAATGCGTTCACTCCTATTTATTGGGGAAAAGAGTGTAAGAGTGTAATTTTAAAAAATTACACTGTTTTTACAAACTTCTCTCCGCTCTGTTTACACTTTTTTACATTTTTTTCAAAGAACTCCTCGGCCCGGTAAAACTATATAAAAGTAAGGGGGTAATGGAGTGCAAAACGATGCCCCTCAAAACACTTACATGTTTTTGGGGGTAATTCGTTGCAAGAGTGGGGGTAATGGAGTGTAATGGGGGTGGGGGGGGGGGGGGTTAAATTGTGCTGGCGTCATACGATGAAGGAGCGGTTAATGGGGGGTAGGGTGCAAAATGATGCGATAGTAGGTGTAATGGCGATAAAACAATGCGAGAGTAGGGGGTTATCCAGGGCAAAATGATTGTTTATGCTCTTCGGCCTAAGTCTTGCATACCAAGACAACTTTTCATTAAAATGTGTATTTCTGAAAGTCGCAACCATAGTAGCAAATCAAGCTCTTTAAATACATCATAAATCGCGCCATTGGCACACAAGTTGTGGTCAAAAACAGGAAATCCCTTACTATAAATAATATTGAAAGTAAATGTCAACCACTTCTGACTTCTTCAATAAAATCAACTTAAATAAATAGCTTCAATGGAAATAGGTTGGGGGAATGTAAATCAGGAAATTAATGGGTTTTGGAGGACGAAAGTGTAGGTGGGGGAGGAAAATGAGGGAGTGGGGGGAGATAAAATATAAAGGAAC
This sequence comes from Convolutriloba macropyga, assembly GCF_964194025.1. Lineage (NCBI taxonomy): Eukaryota > Metazoa > Xenacoelomorpha > Acoela > Convolutidae > Convolutriloba > Convolutriloba macropyga. The sequence continues at coordinate 9,978,484 of NC_134482.1, forward strand.
TTGGTTCCTTTACACTCCCGGCAACAAAAGCAAGCATTTGATATGAAAACGTAAACAGAATAAAGCAAAAAAGTTTTCATTCTGACATTGAGTTTTTTGTGTGTGTGCGTGTGTGAGTGTGGGTTTCGATGAACTTGTTTCAGTGACCCTCCGGCGCACTTGACGATTGTGGGAACACAGGGCTTAGGGTTACTGCTGGTCTTTGTACCATTCCTGTAGACGTCTGGATGTCGAAACTCCTGGCTATCCCGTCTGAACCTCTGTGTGCTTTCACAATCTTGCCAAGAGGCCAGATGTCTCTGGGTGTGAAGTCCTTGAGAATCCACACAATGTCAACTTCATCCAGCTCCTCATTTGATTTTTGCAACTTCACTTTTTTGTTGAGCCCAGGAACATATTACTTCAGCAACCTATTCCAGTAGTGATCAAGTAGTGTCTGCGTCAACTTGAAGTCCTTAGTGGAAAACCGCTTGTTGCTTTTCACAAGAGGCTTCAAACACATGTGAGTTCTGCGAAGGAGGAAGTGATTCGGAGTAAGGGGTCCCTCATCTGAGATGCTGCAGCCCACACGAGTTAATGGCCTGGAGTTCAAAATTGCCTCGGCCTCTGCCACAACTGGCTGGAAAACCGTGAGTGTTAGTTTCCGACTGCCCAGCACTATTAGTAGACTCCTCCTCGCGGTCTGTATCAGCCTCTCCCAGAGTCCTCCGAAGTGTGATGAAGGGTTGAAAGTCCATTGAATGTTCTGTTGAGCCAATTACAGTCTGATGTAATCGTTGTCTGGCTTGTAGCTTCTCTGGAACTTTAACTTCATTGCCTGGTTGGCTCCAATGAAGTTTTTGCCATTGTGTCTGACAATTAGGTCAGGGTATCCACGTCATGAGACAAATCTGCGGATGGTCATGAGAAGACAATCGGTTGAGAGGTCATGGCATACTTCTAGGTGGACAGCTCTTGTAACCAGGCATGTGACAAGCAGACGTAGTGCATGTTGGTGCCCTCTCTCTTGTCCTCAGCGTAGAAAGGTCCAAACATGTCCATTCCTGTGTTGACGAAGGGGTACTGCTTGTTTACATCTGGAAATCTGAATTCAGGAAGATCGGCCATCTTCGGTGTCACATTGTCGGCCCTCCATCGTCTGCAAATGAAACAGTATTTCCCCAGACTTGGCAGCTCTTTTCTCAATCCAATCATCAGGAAAGTCTATTGCATGTGAGCCTTCACATGTTCCACGCCCTGATTGCCACAGTCGTGGTGCGCCTTTTCAATCAAAATTCTTGCAATTTTGCTCCTGCTATGGAGAACAAAAGGATGTTTCGCACTGTAGGTTAGAGTTGACTTGTTGAGTCTTCCTCCAACCCCCAAGAGTACGTCGTCATCTAGAAAGGGTCTGGAGGGCATCAGCTTGTCTCCTTTCTCAACATTGTCTCCCTTCAACAGTGCAGAAATTGTTCCTGAGAACAACTCGTTTTGGGACATTTTGATGAGGTAGTTCCTTGCCCTTTTCTCATCTGATGCAAAAATGTCAGTGTTGGAAATCTCAGGTGATTCGTTTTGTCTACTAGTTCGGACTTCTGCCTTGAAGCGTCTTATTGCCTGGAACACCATTTGAGTAGAGTTGAGTAGTCGACTCCATGTTGAAAATTTTTCAACCTCAACGACTGGCGTCTGAAGTTGTGTCGCTTGTGTAGCGCATATGTGGGGATCACTCTCTTCGGCAAATTTTCAGAAGTCTTGAGGTGTGCTCAGAAATAGGCCACAGCTTTGTTATGTCTGATGGTTTGAGGCCTCGTGTGCCATGGTCAGCGGGATTTATCTTTCCAGGGATGTGTCTCCAATTTTCCGGGTTGCCGGGTTGGAATTCTCGTGAATTTTGGTCAATCTGTTGACAATATACATCTTCTGTCTCAGCTTGGATTGGATTCATCCAAATGTAGCGGTGCGGTCTGTCCAAAAGTGTTTTGAACTTATGGTTGTTGTCATCCTGCTCTCACAGAAACCAGCTAGCTCTGCTCCAAGTGTTGCCGCTTCCAATTCCAGTCTTGGAATTCTCAGCTGCTTGATCGGCGTCACTTTTGTTCTACTGATCACATATCGGGATGTGGAAGATTCACCGGCCTTGGTTGTCCTCACATAAACTATGGCAGCAATTGCACTGATTGAGGTGTCAGTGAACGTGTGAAGTTGATGGGTTCCACTGGTGCTGGGAATCAAGCACATAGGAATTTCGATTGAAGCCATGCTGTCGAACTCATCCATCCACTCCTGTAGTTCCTGTTGGTAGCATTCTGACACAGGTTGATCCCAGATTTTTCCCTCTTTAATGATTTTTTTGGAGAAGGCATCTAATTCTGATGGCAAAGAGTGAAATCAGTCCGACTTGATCAAACAGAGAAGCTGCCATTGAAAGCACCTTTCTTTGAGTCATCTGTTGTCCTATGTAGAGAAGCTTCGGTTTTGCAAACATCAACTTGTCAGTTTTGGGGTCCCACGTCTTAACAAGGGTTCTTTGGGCTTTCATTTCCGCCTTATCTTCTTCTAGTAGGTTATCTAATGCTGCTGGTCTGTTGCTCAGGAACTTTGTCAGATTGAATCCTCCTGTATGCAACACAGTTTTGGTCTCATCTGCACTTCTGCTGGCATCGTCTTCAGAAAGATAGGTCTGCATGAAATCATCCATGTACAACTTCTGCATGATTGATGTATAGGCCTCTGGATTTTCTTGTTTGCGGTCATTTACACACTTCTGCAGAACAAAGATCGCACAAGAAGGTGAGCTTGTGGCTCCAAAAATGAGTCGATTTTATTTGAAGACCTTTTCACTGCCACCCTCTGTCCACAAAAAAAGAGATAGTCCTGGTCTTGTGGTTGGATGCCAATTTGCTTGAGCATTGCCTCGATGTCAGCTGTTATTGCCACTGAGTACTGTCTGAAGCGGAGAAGAAGGCCATGCAGGTTGCAGAATAGATCCGGCCCTGTCAGTAATGCATCATTGATTGAGGTTCCCTTATATTTGTAAGCAGCGTTTGTGACTCTGCGGATTTTGACTGGTTTCTGTTTGTGGATCACTGGGTGATGGGGAAGGTACCAGACAGAGTGTCTGGAATTGGAGTCTGCATTTGTGATGTAGTTTTTATCCAAATCTTTTTTGATTGTTTCCTCGTATCGGTCTCTCAAGTTTGTGTCCCTCTCCAGCCTCTGCTGCAGAGCGTGCTACTGAACTTTGGGCATGAAGTAGTTGTTAGGTAGTGTGATGTTTTTCTTCCATGGAAATGCGATCTGGTATCTGTTACCAATGTGTCTCAAGGTATCATTGAGGATGAACACAGCTTCTTTGTCATCTGAAGACTGTCCCTTTGAAGAAAACTGATTGAAGTTCACTCCTTCAATTGTCCAGAAGATCTGGAGAAGATCTTCATCTGGATTGTCTTGTCGCCTCTTGATATGATTGAAAAGTGCTATGCTTGTGCTGTTTGATTGTCCGACCCTCTTTTGTGTGTAATTCTGAGGAATTGGCCATCCCTGTCATTGTACAGCCAAGCAGAGTGCTGACTCCGTATGGGGTACCAGTGGTTCCTGTTGTGAACTGTCTGGGAACCGTTGCTGTGAATGCATCTGCTCCAATCAGTATTCCGATCCGGTTGTCCATGATTGTTGGAAATCTTATGCTCTGGAGGTGAGAATGGTCTCTGCAGATCTCAATTTGAACTTTCGGCATCCGAAACTCCTCCATTGCTGTTGCGTACACAGGGATTCTGACCAAAGGACAACTGTTGTACAAAACTCCTATGTCGATCATGACATCTACTGTTTTTTCTGAGTGTTCACCATGAAGTGAAGCTAGTGGTAGGGTTATATCTTTGAGTTGTTGAACTTGAAGTGCGTCGGCAACCTTCTGTGTTATTTGGGTGTTGTCACTGCCACTGTCCAGCAGATTGTAGGTTTCAATGCAAAGATCTCTGCTTCCTGTTGGTTGCTGCAAGTGTACTTTTGTTGCGGAGTAGCTGAGCCACAGTGCGTTGATCGTTACTCTGCTGTCTGCTGTTGTTGTTGTACTGCGTGTTCATCGGCTGAGGGTGAAAACCATTTTTGTTCCAGTTGCTCCTGTGTGAAGTGCTGCTGTTAGATCCACCTTGTCTGTTCATGTTTCAAATTCTGTTGGTTGTAGTTTGTACTCGTTTGCTGCCTTCCTTTGGTTTTCATTATTAAAGTTACGTCCATAGTTTGAATGGTTTTCTTCTGGTTTCTGAAGGTATTGTTTTGTGAGCTTTGATTCCAGTTCCCACTTGGTTGCGCATTTTATTGCTGATGCCTTGCATCAGTCCTATGGAGTGTTGAGTGATGGAAGCCATTGCATCTGTGCACGAGGCACCTTGTTTTTGATTGGCAGAGACCCTTTTCGTGAGCTCTTAGACAGTTAGGGCAGAGATTGAACCTCCTCAATAACCCTGTTGGTCATACACTGACTTTTCCAAGTATTCGGGGGCATCAACCAAGGTTGTGGTTTTGTGAGCAGAGTTGACATGACACATCTTGTGGCCCCTTCAAGAAGCATTATTCACTCTGATTCTCTGGTTCCGTTGTGGGGAGATGTCTTTGCACGCCTCTGCGTAGGAGTCAATCCAATCAGCAAAGTGAGTAAGCTTAGGTTGCAGCAAGGCTTGGCTTCTTGTGTGTTGATTCCATCTGATTATCATTGTAGCGTTCAGTTTGTCTCTGGCCATTCTCAAGACGACTGAAGACTTGAGATCAGCTTCAAAGTTATGAAGCCTGAATGTTTGTACCAGTCTCCTCAAGAAAGATGAAAAGCTCACAAAAGTGTTTGGTTCGTCCAGTCTGGGTTTCGGTCACTTCTCCAATTGATCCAGGTATGCAGTGACAATGTGCTGTGGTTTGCAAACTTTCTGGTCAGTTCAGCGATGACTTCATGGTAGTAGTCCCCATTGTAGGAGTATCCACTTATGGAATCTCTTGCTTTATGTGTTGCAGAGTTTTGGAGGTATGTCTTTTTTTGGGCGTCTGATAGGCCATTGTTGTTGTGAATGATTGCTTTGAAGAAGCTTAACCACTGGTCCCATTTCAAAGGATCACCTGTGAAATTATCAATTGATATCTTCGGCAAACTCACTGTGTTCTGTATCATCAGTGTCTGGTGTTGCATCCAGTCTGGTGGAGAATTCGGGAAACTCGGGAAGCCCTTGTATAGGTTGCTGTTATAGGCGTTGTTTTTGTGTTCAACAGGTCTGGTACAATTGTTCAGTGTTTGATTTTGTGATGTGTACTTATGGCTCATGGTCGGACCAGCTTGGCTATTGATGTGAAAAGAAACTGGTTGTTGCAAATGCCCTGCTCTGTCCTCACTCTCATGTCAGTTCTGTCCTCCAACATGGTTCTATTCTCTCGATCGACTTGAATTTTGCCAGCCCTCATCTGTTCTCAAAGCCCCCGTGAGAAATTCCTTGTTCCTTCCTCTCTCTTCAATGTTCAAAACGGGTTGAGAATTATCAGGGCCTTCTGAGTCGGACGAGTCAGCGTTGTTTGTTTCCTGATTTTTGCGGCTTGCCAACTGATGTTTCATTGCTCTATTGCGTAAAGGGTACTGTGTTCTCATTAGAATAGGGGAAGGTGCTGCTTATGTGTTAAAAGCAGATTCAGTTTCACTTGCATCCGTTCTGTGTGCTTTTGCTCTCTGTTTGCATTTCAGCATAATTATGTTTTTTCAGCAGATTCATTGGCAAGTGTTGTTATTTCTTCACTTGTTAGCTGTAGCTTCATTAGTTCACTGCAACTTCTGTCCAACTGCTCTTTCTGGGACCTCAAGAGTTCCAAAGTTTCACGAAGTATGCTTAGACCTTCGTTACTATAGCTTTGTTCTTCGAAGAGGTCTTTTATTGCGTTCCACTCTATCACTTTCAGCTGAAGTTGTTGCTTGAGGCTGTTCTTTACTGTTGATGATGCTTTGGAATTGTTTGGCATGTTGATTGTGTTAGAAGACTTTTCTAATTTTACCAATTTTATACTGCACTGTTACTGCACTATGTTTTCTTTTAACAGCCCTATTCTAGTTTTTTTTGTTTTGTTAAACCTATTTAAATGAGGCTGTTGCTTAATGTGCTTAGCTAATGCTTTTTTGTTTAATGTTTATTTGCTATGTTTATGCTTGTCGCTATCACTAATCAGTGATGTTTGATACAGATATGATGCTAATCAGAAGTTGTAGAGTTAAACATTTTCGCTAATCAGTGAAATTATTATTAACTTAGATAAATGTGATGTTTGTTTCGTTGCTTTTTTGTTTTTCAAACGCGACTGAAAGAACCCTAACCTGTGGTAGCTAACCTTTGACTATTGTGTGTGTCTACTGACACTGGTGGGGGGATAACTTCAAGTTTCTATAAACCCTAAGGTAGCAAGGGCATACCAGGCCTTGCAACTAATCCTAAACTAATGTGTGTGTTAGTTGTGCTTTCAATTTCAGCTAGAGGAGGACCTACTCCTTTCAAAACTAATGCGGAAAGATACTAAGTTGATCCAACGATAAATAGACGCCTGTTAAAATCTAGCATTCGAAATGAAGATTTTCAATTCTGCAAGTAAGGGTAGCCCATCTGTCGTGACTAGGCATCCCACGCAAGCATCCTTTTCAGGAGAACTTTCATATCAGTCTTCACTTCTAGGGACAGATAAAAAATCAGTTGGATCTTTTCTGATTGTGATGTTTTGATTAAAACTTGTGAAGTTATCAAGACCTGAGTTTATAATGTGCTGAGTGTCAAATGCCTAAGTTCCCCCCTATAAAATCAAAAATTCCCCAGTCTGAGTCGAGCAAGTTTCAAATGTTCTTTTTTGACCCTAGGATACGCCAGAAATGTTTGTGCTCTTCGGCCTAAGTCTTTCATTCCAAGACAACTTTTCATTAAAATTTGAATTTCTGAAAGTCGCAACCATAGTAGCAAATCAAGCTCTATAAATACATCATACGTCGCGCCATTGGCGCACAAGTTGTGGTTAAAAACAGGAAATCCGTTACTATAAATAATATTGAAAGTGAATGTCAACCACTTCTGACTTCTTCAATAAAATCAACTTTCAAATCAAATATATAGCTTCAATGGAAATAGGTTGGGGGAATGTAAATCAGGAAATTATTGGGTTTTGGAGGACGAAAGTGTAGGTGGGGGAGGAAAATGAGGGAGTGGGGGGAGATAAAATATGAAGGAACTTGGTTCCTTTACGATGATAAAACTACGCAAGAGTAGGGGTAAGGGGGCAAAACGATGCAAGAGTAGAGGGGTTGGGGTAGAACTATGCAAGGGTAGGAAGGTAAGTGGTGGAAACGATGCAAGAGCTGTGGAGTGAAGGGGGTAATACGATGCAAGATTAAGGGTGAAAACGATACAATATTACGGTAGTAATGGAGTGTAAAATGATTCCCCTCAAAACACTTGCCACTTTTGAGGGTATAACAATGCAAGAGGGGGGGTAATGGGGTAATTTGGAGGGGGCGGGGTGGTAAAGTGCTGCAAGAAGAGGGTGTAACGATAAGGGAGTAGAGGTCGTGGAGTGTTACACGATGCAAAAGTAGGGGTAAGGGAGTGAAACGATGCAAGAGTGGGGCGCTAAAATGATACAAGCGTAGGAGGTGGGGGTAAGTGGTGGGGTAAAAGGATGCGAGAGTGGGGGTTAAAAAAGAGCGGGAGGGGGTAAGGGAGATAATTTGATGCAAGAGGGGGGGGGGGGTAATGCGAAGAAAAGGATGAAGAGTAAGTGTTGTTACCGAGTAAATTGAATTGAATAAATTATATCACTAGATAGAGAATTTTTGTGCGTATTATATCAAAACTTTCGCTTAGATTTTCCGTTCTAAATGCGACATACGTATTATTTCTGAGAAATACAAAGGCCGATTTCCCACTAAGAATAACTTCCAAAATGGCTCAAAACTGATCGCTTAGCCTAACAAATTCGGTTTTTTGAACAGATTAGTTTAAATCGGTGACCTAGACTAAGACCTGCTAAAAAAGATCAAGCTAGATTTGCCTCCAAGTAAACGATGCTATTGCCTTAACACGTTGTTGAATACAGTTGGATTGTACGTTGAATTGGCCGAACATACGTTTGAATGAATTTACTCATCGAAAGACTGTTTTATCAGCTTTATTTTTGGTGCCGCAACTATACGTTGATGCATATACAGATGATGAATTGACTTTTCCGAACAACAGTTAATATACTGAATTATACCGGCTGAAAAGTTACTGAGGCGACTGAGGCTAATCAGGGATCAAAACTTTAAAACATATTTTATTTCGAAACCGGACGTGGGTTGATGACAATACTTGTCCACATTAAAAAGTGTAGCAGTTCTGTTAATGGTTCATCTTCATCATTGATTTACACTGTCACTAACATCGGGCGCTGAAACAGTGCAAAAAATGTGCGACTGTGATTTACAAACTATTTAGAAGAAATAATTATAAAGAAGTGAAATCCGCTCTTGCAAGGCTTTAGGACGCCAGGCGGAATGAACTATAACAGTCACTGAATTTATTCCAACATTCAGGAACGGTAGACGTTTGTAATCTGATAAAATTATAAAACTGCGCTTCTCATTGATTGCTTCGAACTGATAGACATAAAGCTAACTATTTAGTGAGAATATTTTGCATTGCCAAGTTGCTTTCTTTGACGATTTATTTAGGATATATGTCTAATTTACCCTTATTCAATTGAGCGGATGTAATTTGCAGTTCTCACATACACTATGGTACTCGTATGATGGCGTTTGGATCTCACAACCAAAGAGCACCTCTGGCATCCACGGCACTCCTCGACTCATACAGGGATGCTCCCCGCATATATTCACTACAGACCTGGACTCTAGTCAAAAAAAGATGGCCTGGACAGATTGCTAGCAATGACAATGCAGCCGCAAGTGATAAAACGACCGCTGATTTGACGTAAGATTTTGCCAATAGAAGAGGAATCATCCGAATGGGACAGCTATGAACACAACCGATTGGCTATAAAGAGTATTGACTGGCAAAAACGCCAAAAAACTGTAAGACTCATCCAAAAAACTTGAACGTGACCTTTTTGATAATTTGAAGCATTAAATTGGTTAATTATCCGGCAAATCTAGTAACCCCCTATATTTTTGGTTTCATTTCCTATAATCTGATTTTTTTGAATAACGGTTACCGAAAACCCACCCCATACACATTTTTTTTATTGAAAAAACATCGAATTTGAAAATTTTTGGTCAATTATTTGGAATTGACCAAATCGGGCTAAATACTAGTTATTGGAACGGGTAAAGTCTTATACGAAATAAAATCACGCGAAGCAAGAAAAAAGTTTGAAAAATATGACCAGATTTAAAAAAATTAGGAAAAAATCTATCCGATCATTCTAGCATACTTATATAGTAGTTAGATAGATTAAAACGTTGTAAAAACAAGTTTGGTCAAGTTTTTCAAACTTCACAAAAAAAAGATCAGGTAACTGATTTTTTTTCACAAAAACGCTCATTCTTGGAAAGTTGTGAAAAAATTGAACACCTTTGCATCTAACATCAAGGTTCGGAGTTTGAGCAAAGCTCAAATCAATTATGTTGTAAAAACATTATATGGTTTTCATATTAGCTGCAAGTTCACTTCATCACGCCATAAAAACTGCGCCTCAAGTAACACAAAATCGTTACAAACGTAACGTTTACGCATTACCGGGTTTAAGTTTCAACCCTAACGCTTTGAAAGTCCGAAAAACAGCGCAGTTCCAGTTGAGTCATTTCTTTCATGATAAGAAGCGCCTAGTTATATGGCATGATGTAGTGAACAATTCGCTTTCACGTCATCGCAGTAACAACAACAAGCCTTTAACACCTTCGCAGCTTATTGAAGTGCTTGAAAAGTATCAGGAGCGCATAGAAGCTATAGTGTATTGCCCCAGAGAGGGAACTCCTGATATTTACAGTCAGCTCAAGCGTAGTACTCTAGTTACCATCCATTTAATGAAAGACATTGTGTCTAAACGTAAACAGAAAGATCTTAGTTTACTTAAAGAGTACAGAGCATTACACCAAAGGCCTGCGCTTGAGCTGAAAACACTCACTATAGTCTTAGCTCATAAGAACAACCTCCGGTCCTTGATAACACGCTCCCGACCGAAGAAACTTTCAAAGCGCCGTCGAAAAACGCTTCGCACCCGTCATGCGTTCGAGGAGGTGGAACTCACACAAGCCATTGATAACCTGAATGTCACTTAGTTTTGCGCTGTTGTGGGAGTCTACCCGCTGACTGGCGGTGTGACTTAGTTAACTCACGAGTTACGGGTTAGTTTGTGGTTGGTTCTCTCCGATAGCGCTTTACAAAACGTTTCGCTCTCCCCATTCTTCGAGTTTTTCACTACCGTCCGTTTTCCGCAGGTTATCTGGTTTCATTTTCCGTTTCCGTCCTTTTGTTTCCTTGTCACTTTGTTTCCTTCTATCTCCAGTTTATCTGTTGTATGATGTAGTATGTTGAGTTTCTGCTGTAGTAAAATTTCTCTCTGCTAGGATGCTGGTTTGTTGTGTAGTCTCATTCCTTGCTAGGGTGTGACTTAAGTTCATTCTGGAGTTACGGCTGGTTTGTTTCGTGACTTTCACCACACTGGTTTGCTAGCAATTTGTTGTAGCTTTATTAACTTTTGTAGTATGCACTTTTGTTGTCTGGGTGGGTTGGTTTGCTAGGGTGTGACTTAAGTTTATTCTGGAGTTACGGCTAGTAAAGTTCCTGACCTTTTCGACTTTTGGTTATACTACACTGTAGCCGTAAATTGTTTCATGTTTAATGTTTTGATGCTGTTGATAAAGCCCCCATAATGTTTTGTGCTAGTGTACCTGGCAGTAGCTCGTCTCCTTCTTTCTAGGGTGTGACTTAAGTTTATTCTGGAGTTACGGCTAGCTTGTTTGGTTGAGTTTGTTGCTGTGGTCTGTTAGCATCGATCTTCCCGCCTCCTCGCTTGTGGTTTCCGCCCCGCCCATGCCAGTTTTCCCGTTTCGTTGCGCGCCATCCGCCCGACGTCTCCGCCCCTTCCGTGCCGTTTTCCCGTTTCGTCGCGCGCCATCCGCGCGTCGTTTCCGCCCCGCCCGTGTCATTTTCCCGCTTCGTTGCGCGCTTTTCGCCCGACGCTCTCGTTTGTCCGTCGGTTTCCCGTTGAGTCGTGCGTTACTCGTTCGGCGTCTCTTCCCGTCCGTCCCGTCTCCCGTTCTGCCCCTTTTCGCGCTTCCTGCGCACCGTTTTTTCTTTCTTTCACCGGGTACTATTGTACTCGACGAACATCTTTGCTCTTTGGCGGTTTGCTAGGCAAACCGTCACACTAGGGTTCGGTATAACCCATTTGTGTTGTGCTGTTGCATGTGTGTGTACTCTATATTAGTACCAAATTAAACTTGTGGTTCCTATTTTTCTTAAGATCATGACAACTTTGCAGGACAGATTTAACAAACTTTATAGTGCGAGGGCAAAATTAGAGGCTGAACTAAATAACATCTATGGTGAAATTAACAATGCTGTTGATAAGCAAGATAGGAAAGTTAAGATCGAACGTCTGATTGTGAAGTGCAAAGATGCTTTTACTAGAGTAGTTGATAAGAATGAAGAGCTCTTTGATCTGGCACAAAAAACTGAAGATCCAGACGCTGCCTGTAAGAATCTTGAGAAATGGTTAGAGAGTGTAACAAAGAAAACTGACGAGTTCATTGCTGCTGCTCGAGGGTATATCAATTCGGTCCAAGACAAAGAGACATCAGAGATGTATACCTCTCACCACTCAAGATCAGGTTCGCATATGACTTCCTCAAAAAGATCAAGTCAGCGTCAACGAGACTTAGAATTATCAAGACTAAAAAGGGAGGAACTTGAGAAACAACATGAGGCAAAGCTTCGCATTGCTAGACAACGTCTTGAAATTGAAAAACAAACGAAATTGCGGGAATTAGAAATTGAGCAGCTTGAGGAGGATCATCGCAAGGAAGTAGCTGCTGCAGCCCTTGAGGAAATTGAGCTGATGACAAAATCATCAGTGGACGGGTCTGGTACAGGCAAAATGAGTGGGCTCTTTACGGAAAGAAGTTCAGTCAAGAGCAAGAAACTTGTTCAAGATTGGGTTAATTCGTCACCGGCCGGGAACATGGCAGATGTTGCAAACGAACCAAGTTTGCACTTTTCTGGTTCCATCGCCCAATCCAACCAAGCAATTGTCCAACGACCTTCTTCAGCTCAACTTCGAAACTCACACTTCAATCTCAATACACATGGTCAAGTTGAGGCCAACATCAACCTCCCTGTCCATGAACCAAGAAGTAGAACCAATGTAACCAATGATGCACATGTTGCAAACAACATCATGCAAGAGCAGCGACAGCCTCAATATACGCCTCCATCACCACCAATAAACTTTGGTATGCCAACTCTACTAAACGCCCCAAACACAGCCCGACAATTGTCTCAAGCAACAATGCACTTCGATGGTTTACAGTTAGATCATCAATTCCCTCGCAGGTCGAGCATGCCGGGACAGTTGAATTTAGTCAGCCCTTCGCGTTCACTACCTTTAAACACACTTGTTAATGCTCCGCTAGCACCTAATCCGCAACAAGCACACATAAATGTACCAGCCCCTCCATCCCCCGTCCTAAACCCCGCACCACCGCATTTTTCGTCAATCCCACCATCATTCCGCTTTCCTCCTTCGCCGCCACAAGCACCCCCACTACAAGCCACTAACCCCGTGGCGAATAATGTCAATCTGTTACCCCATTCTCCGCCTGCACCATTCGTTTCCTCCGCAAACGTTTTTGTACCTCAATTAATTCATCCACCACCCCCACAAAAGAGCTTTCAGCCCCAAAGTTTTGTCCCTATAACCCACGCACCTCCTGCTCCTCCAGATCCAAATGTCTGGCGTTTTCCAGCAGCAGTCCCATCTAATGCAGTACCACTTGTACGAACATCCGCAAACTTATACACCGTACAACCGGCCCCGTCAATCAACCCTCATATATCTACATCGCACCGCTCCTCTCATGTACAAGCAGCAGCAGGCGCTCAAAATTACGTAGCATCAGACTTCATGCAAGCGAATCCATTTAGTTCTTCCAAAGGTACCGCCCCCACCTTTGTCACGCCGATCATTTCGCCAACGTATGGAGCTACCGTTCCGAACCCGCTGTGTTGGGGTGGCCCGCCGCATCCCACACCTTCGGCTCCTTCTTTGGACTCTGCGGATTTGATAAAGCAGTTGGCGGAGGCTTTGAACACCTTTGCATCTAACATCAAGGTTCGGAGTTTGAGCAAAGCTCAAATCAATTATGTTGTAAAAACATTATATGGTTTTCATATTAGCTGCAAGTTCACTTCATCACGCCATAAAAACTGCGCCTCAAGTAACACAAAATCGTTACAAACGTAACGTTTACGCATTACCGGGTTTAAGTTTCAACCCTAACGCTTTGAAAGTCCGAAAAACAGCGCAGTTCCAGTTGAGTCATTTCTTTCATGATAAGAAGCGCCTAGTTATATGGCATGATGTAGTGAACAATTCGCTTTCACGTCATCGCAGTAACAACAACAAGCCTTTAACACCTTCGCAGCTTATTGAAGTGCTTGAAAAGTATCAGGAGCGCATAGAAGCTATAGTGTATTGCCCCAGAGAGGGAACTCCTGATATTTACAGTCAGCTCAAGCGTAGTACTCTAGTTACCATCCATTTAATGAAAGACATTGTGTCTAAACGTAAACAGAAAGATCTTAGTTTACTTAAAGAGTACAGAGCATTACACCAAAGGCCTGCGCTTGAGCTGAAAACACTCACTATAGTCTTAGCTCATAAGAACAACCTCCGGTCCTTGATAACACGCTCCCGACCGAAGAAACTTTCAAAGCGCCGTCGAAAAACGCTTCGCACCCGTCATGCGTTCGAGGAGGTGGAACTCACACAAGCCATTGATAACCTGAATGTCACTTAGTTTTGCGCTGTTGTGGGAGTCTACCCGCTGACTGGCGGTGTGACTTAGTTAACTCACGAGTTACGGGTTAGTTTGTGGTTGGTTCTCTCCGATAGCGCTTTACAAAACGTTTCGCTCTCCCCATTCTTCGAGTTTTTCACTACCGTCCGTTTTCCGCAGGTTATCTGGTTTCATTTTCCGTTTCCGTCCTTTTGTTTCCTTGTCACTTTGTTTCCTTCTATCTCCAGTTTATCTGTTGTATGATGTAGTATGTTGAGTTTCTGCTGTAGTAAAATTTCTCTCTGCTAGGATGCTGGTTTGTTGTGTAGTCTCATTCCTTGCTAGGGTGTGACTTAAGTTCATTCTGGAGTTACGGCTGGTTTGTTTCGTGACTTTCACCACACTGGTTTGCTAGCAATTTGTTGTAGCTTTATTAACTTTTGTAGTATGCACTTTTGTTGTCTGGGTGGGTTGGTTTGCTAGGGTGTGACTTAAGTTTATTCTGGAGTTACGGCTAGTAAAGTTCCTGACCTTTTCGACTTTTGGTTATACTACACTGTAGCCGTAAATTGTTTCATGTTTAATGTTTTGATGCTGTTGATAAAGCCCCCATAATGTTTTGTGCTAGTGTACCTGGCAGTAGCTCGTCTCCTTCTTTCTAGGGTGTGACTTAAGTTTATTCTGGAGTTACGGCTAGCTTGTTTGGTTGAGTTTGTTGCTGTGGTCTGTTAGCATCGATCTTCCCGCCTCCTCGCTTGTGGTTTCCGCCCCGCCCATGCCAGTTTTCCCGTTTCGTTGCGCGCCATCCGCCCGACGTCTCCGCCCCTTCCGTGCCGTTTTCCCGTTTCGTCGCGCGCCATCCGCGCGTCGTTTCCGCCCCGCCCGTGTCATTTTCCCGCTTCGTTGCGCGCTTTTCGCCCGACGCTCCCGTTTGTCCGTCGGTTTCCCGTTGAGTCGTGCGTTACTCGTTCGGCGTCTCTTCCCGTCCGTCCCGTCTCCCGTTCTGCCCCTTTTCGCGCTTCCTGCGCACCGTTTTTTCTTTCTTTCACCGGGTACTATTGTACTCGACGAACATCTTTGCTCTTTGGCGGTTTGCTAGGCAAACCGTCACACTAGGGTTCGGTATAACCCATTTGTGTTGTGCTGTTGCATGTGTGTGTACTCTATATTAGTACCAAATTAAACTTGTGGTTCCTATTTTTCTTAAGATCATGACAACTTTGCAGGACAGATTTAACAAACTTTATAGTGCGAGGGCAAAATTAGAGGCTGAACTAAATAACATCTATGGTGAAATTAACAATGCTGTTGATAAGCAAGACAGGAAAGTTAAGATCGAACGTCTGATTGTGAAGTGCAAAGATGCTTTTACTAGAGTAGTTGATAAGAATGAAGAGCTCTTTGATCTGGGACAAAAAACTGAAGATCCAGACGCTGCCTGTAAGAATCTTGAGAAATGGTTAGAGAGTGTAACAAAGAAAACTGACGAGTTCATTGCTGCTGCTCGAGGGTATATCAATTCGGTCCAAGACAAAGAGACATCAGAGATGTATACCTCTCACCACTCAAGATCAGGTTCGCATATGACTTCCTCAAAAAGATCAAGTCAGCGTCAACGAGACTTAGAATTATCAAGACTAAAAAGGGAGGAACTTGAGAAACAACATGAGGCAAAGCTTCGCATTGCTAGACAACGTCTTGAAATTGAAAAACAAACGAAATTGCGGGAATTAGAAATTGAGCAGCTTGAGGAGGATCATCGCAAGGAAGTAGCTGCTGCAGCCCTTGAGGAAATTGAGCTGATGACAAAATCATCAGTGGACGGGTCTGGTACAGGCAAAATGAGTGGGCTCTTTACGGAAAGAAGTTCAGTCAAGAGCAAGAAACTTGTTCAAGATTGGGTTAATTCGTCACCGGCCGGGAACATGGCAGATGTTGCAAACGAACCAAGTTTGCACTTTTCTGGTTCCATCGCCCAATCCAACCAAGCAATTGTCCAACGACCTTCTTCAGCTCAACTTCGAAACTCACACTTCAATCTCAATACACATGGTCAAGTTGAGGCCAACATCAACCTCCCTGTCCATGAACCAAGAAGTAGAACCAATGTAACCAATGATGCACATGTTGCAAACAACATCATGCAAGAGCAGCGACAGCCTCAATATACGCCTCCATCACCACCAATAAACTTTGGTATGCCAACTCTACTAAACGCCCCAAACACAGCCCGACAATTGTCTCAAGCAACAATGCACTTCGATGGTTTACAGTTAGATCATCAATTCCCTCGCAGGTCGAGCATGCCGGGACAGTTGAATTTAGTCAGCCCTTCGCGTTCACTACCTTTAAACACACTTGTTAATGCTCCGCTAGCACCTAATCCGCAACAAGCACACATAAATGTACCAGCCCCTCCATCCCCCGTCCTAAACCCCGCACCACCGCATTTTTCGTCAATCCCACCATCATTCCGCTTTCCTCCTTCGCCGCCACAAGCACCCCCACTACAAGCCACTAACCCCGTGGCGAATAATGTCAATCTGTTACCCCATTCTCCGCCTGCACCATTCGTTTCCTCCGCAAACGTTTTTGTACCTCAATTAATTCATCCACCACCCCCACAAAAGAGCTTTCAGCCCCAAAGTTTTGTCCCTATAACCCACGCACCTCCTGCTCCTCCAGATCCAAATGTCTGGCGTTTTCCAGCAGCAGTCCCATCTAATGCAGTACCACTTGTACGAACATCCGCAAACTTATACACCGTACAACCGGCCCCGTCAATCAACCCTCATATATCTACATCGCACCGCTCCTCTCATGTACAAGCAGCAGCAGGCGCTCAAAATTACGTAGCATCAGACTTCATGCAAGCGAATCCATTTAGTTCTTCCAAAGGTACCGCCCCCACCTTTGTCACGCCGATCATTTCGCCAACGTATGGAGCTACCGTTCCGAACCCGTTGTGTTGGGGTGGCCCGCCGCATCCCACACCTTCGGCTCCTTCTTTGGACTCTGCGGATTTGATAAAGCAGTTGGCGGAGGCAATTACTTGTAAGAAGAACGATCCACTGCCCGAGTGGAAGTTGTCACAGTACAATGGTGATCCACTGCAGTGGCACGAATGGTTCGGACAATTTAAAAGCGCCATAGACGCACAGTCCTTGACTGATGATGTCAAGTTAACATACTTAAAAACTCTTGTAACTGGAAAAGCTAAAACCGCCATCGCTGAGTTCGCATACTGCGGTGTAATGTACAAGGACGCACTTAGGACACTCGAACGTAAATTTGGCCAACCACAGGCAGTAGTCAGTGCACATTTAGAAAAACTCAGCTCTTTTCCACCACTAAAGATGCACAATAGTGATAACATCATAAACTATTCTGCAACAATTTCAAGTCTTGTTGGAGTCTTTAAATCACTTTCATATGACGCAGACCTTAAGAGCGCCTCACTTCTCAACACGGCTGTGCAAAAATTGCCGCCCAATCTGAAAGAATCCTGGTCACTCTTCACAGTGAAGAAACATTGGGTTAAGCCAACACTCCTTGACTTCAACGATTGGTTGAAGGAGAAGGCCGAGGCACATGATTTAATGAAACAAACTTCATCGAAGGCAAGAACTGAGGATAACACCAACTCAGTAGTAAAGACCAAAGTTGCCTCAAGAACTTTTGCTGCTAATACACAAACTAAGGGCACTCAGAGACCAGCCTCAACATCGGCAACGCCTGCAACCCCTCGCTGCATTGTGTGTAAAGGTATCCACCGCATCTGGGAGTGTAGGGTATTTAAAGAAAAGTCTCCCACTCAGCGAGCAAAGGTAGTGGCTGAAGCAAAACTGTGTTTCTCATGTTTGAGAGAAAAGCATATGTTCAGGCAATGCCCAAACCCCAGGAAATGCAGGAAGGACAGTTGCAACAGCTCCCATAACACACTTCTTCATGGAGCTGAGAGGGTGTATCCACCAAAATCCCCTTCAAACAACAACAACATTAATTCTAATGCTGGCGCAAATCAAAGTAAACTTCCTAGTGTCCAATCATCGAGTAAGACCACTACTTTGTCATCTGTGAGTAATGTGAAAGGCCTCCTTCAGGTGACTGAATTACAGTTGAAGAGCTCCTCCGGTAAAGATACCACGGCTTTAGTTTTGTGTGATACCGCTTGCAGCAACTCTTGGGTGTCCAATGATCTTGCAAAGAGACTTGGTTTGCACGGTACAGCATTAAAACTAACAGTCAAGGGTATAAATACCGAGGAGGTTGTAGACACTAAGCTAGTCGAACTAATTGTAACACCACGCGACAACCAAGCATTTGAACCCTTTAAAGTCAGCCCCTACGTAAAGGAAGCTTTGAATGTAGGCGCCGATGTCATCAACGTTAAAGCACTTCAGGAAACATACCCGCACCTAGCAGTTCTAGACCCAGTTACATATTGCTATGGAAGCATTGAGATGATACTTGGACAGGATGTGTATCATGCCATCCGCCCGTTAGAGTACTTCGCTGCCGACGAGAAGTCCTCGCCCTTCGCTGTTCGCTTGCCCATAGGTTGGGTTCTAAGCGGCCCTCTACCGTCGTCTTCAGGTTTAGTCTCGACTTGTTTCAAAGCTAATATGGAGCAGGATTTTGAACTCGCTAGTCAGGTAAAATCTTGGTACGACATGGAGTCGTACGGCGCACTTAAGCAAGTAGACCCACGATCCGCCTCGGATGCGCGTGCGCATGAAATTCTTGAAAACACCACCGTGCATAATGGAAAAAGGTACGACGTAGGAATGCTATGGGCTGAAGATAACATCGAACTGCCCAACAATTATTTCTCAGCGCTTGTTCAATTAAAGTCTTTGGAAAAGCGGCTCACGAAAGATCAGACATTAAGGGAAAAGTACTCGAGTACCATCAAAGAGGACTTAGACAAGGGCTATGTAGTGAGGGTCAAAGATGCTCATAAGGTGGAAAGTCGCTCGGAACGAGAGTGGTACCTACCACACCATCCGGTTGTTAACCCGAACAAGCCGGCAAGGTTCGTAGGGTACTAAACGGAGAAGCAAAATTCCATGGCGCATCTCTTAATAAGTCATTACTCACCGGACCTGACCTACTGCAAAACCTAATCTATGTACTCCTACGGTTCAGACAACATCCATTTGCCGTATCCGCCGACATCGAGGGAATGTTCCTCCAAGTTGGAGTGTTGCCATGTGATCAACCATCATTGCGCTTTTTGTGGAGGGAGGACCCCACATCAAATGTTGTGGTACACCAGTATACGCGCCACATCTTTGGGGCAAAAGATTCGCCCACCTGCGCCAACTACGCACTTCAGCGCACGGCACGCGATAATGCTAAGGAGTACCCAGTAGCTGCGAAAGCCGTCCTTGAGAACTTCTACATGGACGATTACTTGGACTCTGTGGAATCCCCCGAGAGGGCCCTCATTAGGTCGAAGGAATTGGTACATCTTCTCCATCTAGGTGGGTTCAAGCTTACTAAGTTTGTAAGCAATGTACCAGATCTGGCTGACCGAATTGATGGGTCTGCTCAATCCACTGAACCGAAGGTCATCGTTTCATCCAAGGAGGAATCAATGCACGTGCTTGGGCTTAAGTGGGATCACAACAACGATACTCTGGTTGTGAGCAGGGGTACTAACAGCACCATCACGAAAAGTTTAACACAGCGCTTGGTCCTAAGTCTTGTGTCAAAGGTCTACGACCCAATTGGTCTTGTCGCACCGTTCACTGTTGGTGCTCGGTTAATCTTGAAAGACATTTGGCGTGTCAATGGACAAAGTTGGGATGACGAGTTACCTAAAGACACAGTTGACAGATTCCTTGCCTGGTGTATTGAACTGCCGCGGTTAGCTGAGATCACTATACCGAGAAGCTACTTTTCAGGACCATTCCAACATCTTGAACTCCACATGTTTGGTGATAGCTCGCAAGACGTATTCAGTGCAGTAGGTTTTCTTAGGGCTCAAGTAACTTGCCACTCCGGGGAGATTATAACAGAGCTGGCGTTTGTCTTGGGCAAGGCCCGTGTTGCACCTATGAAGAAAATGACAATTCCTAAGTTGGAATTACAAGCCGCTCTCCTCGCTGCCCGTTTAAAAAGGGAAATCTGTCGAGCATTAACGGTTACTGTCGACAAAGTCTTTATGTGGACAGATAGTACAATCGTCTTGCAGTGGATAAACTCAACAAACAAACACCCCATCTTCATTGCAAATCGGGTTAGTGAAATCCTGGAGAACACCAGCGTCGACCAATGGAACCACGTCGCCACTTGTGATAATCCGGCGGACGCTGGCACGCGTGGTATGTCCGCTGAAGTTTTGCAATCAAGTAGCTGGGTGAGGGGTCCTGACTTCTTGAGAACTAAGCAATTCCCTTTTCCGCCAAATACTGACGTCGTTGATAACATTAAGCTCGGCGCTGTAACCAAGGAACAAGATGATGACTCCATCTCATCTTTAGCCGCATCCGTAACCAAGCCCCGTAAGGAACAAAGCATTAATCTGATCCCGTTTGATAAGTTCAGTTCTTATCAAAAATTACTTCGTGTCACCGCATATGTGCTCCGTCTTTTACCAACTCATGAAAGTTACCGTACCGTAGACGGCAGCATAGCCGACCCTGTTGAGCTTGACGAAGCCGAGCGTCATCTCCAGTACTTGGTTCAAGGAGAGTCCTTTAATACTGAAAGAAAGGACCTTCTTGACAACAAATCCGTTAAGAAGAGCAGCCGCATTGCTCAGTTTACTCCGTTTATTGGACCTCAGGGTCTCATCCGTTCCTCTGGTCGACTCCGACGGCTAGTGGAAATTGACTTTGACACTAGGCATCCTATCGTGCTGGATGCGCGTCATATTTTTGTTAAACTGTTTCTGCGGCATACTCATTTGAAGAACCATCATCAGGGCATCGACTACTTAAGGTCAAAGGCACAAGAACGTTATGCCATCCTAAAACTACGTTCCACACTGCGTTCCATCAAATCAAACTGCGTCTTGTGTAGAAAGTTCCGTGCAGCAACCATTCAGCCTATCATGGCAGACCTCCCAAAGGAGAGACTCGCATACCAGTCTCCTCCCTTTACCAACACCGGGGTTGATTACTTCGGCCCATTCTACGTCACAGTTCGTCGGACTACCGAGAAGAGGTGGGGATTTCTCTTCACTTGTCTCACTACTCGTGCTGGCCATGTTGAAGTTGTACAGTCCATGGACACCAGTTCCTGTGTAATGGGAGTTGAGCGGTTCGTCTCCCGTCGTGGTACTCCTGCTATGATTTGGTCGGATAATGGTACGAACTTCATTGGAGCGGAGAAGGAGCTCCACGAATGTGTGGAAAAATGGAATACGCTTAATGTCGCTGCCGAACTTGCACATAAGGGCATTAAGTGGAGGTTCAATCCACCCAGTGCGCCACACCAAGGTGGTGTCTGGGAGAGGTTAGTTCGTAGTTTTAAAAGAGTACTGTACACTATCCTTGGTACGCGTCGCCTCACAGATGAGGTGTTGAACACTACTTTTTGTCTGGTCGAATACGCACTAAACTCACGTCCCTTAACGCCCGTAAGCGCCGACCCGTTCGACCTAGGCGCAATAACACCTAATCATTTTCTACTCGGTAACCAAGCAACCAGAATTCCGTCCATCGTTGGCGTCGACGAGTTTGATCATCGTAAGCGGTACGCCCGTGCACAGTCATACGCCAATGCAATTTGGGTACGTTGGCTCAAGGAGTATGTACCTGCACTGAACCGTAGATCTAAATGGCAGACGCCTGCCGAGCAGCACCCCAAGGTCGGTGATTTAGTTTGGATCGTTGAAGAAAGCAACCCTAGGGGTTACTATCCAACTGCTCGGATTGAAGAACTTCGGTACGGCTCCGACAGCGTCGCCCGCTCCGCCGTCTTACGCACGTCATCCGGATCGCTCGTCCGCCCACTCGTTAAGCTTGTACCAATCCTCCCAACATTTTCTTCCGGGCCGGAGGATGTTACCGAGTAAATTGAATTGAATAAATTATATCATTAGATAGAGAATTTTTGTGCGTATTACACCAAAACTTTCGCTTAGATTTTCCGTTCTAAATGCAACATACGTATTATTTCTGAGAAATACAAACGCCGATTTCCCACTAAGAATAACTTCCAAAATGGCTCAAAACTGATCGCTTAGCCTAACAAATTCGGTTTTTTGAACGGATTAGTTTAAATTGGTGACCTAGACTAAGACCTGCTAACAAAGTTAACTAGATTTGCCAAGGCATTCTGAAGGGCTGTGGCCCTAATACGTTGTTGAATACAGTTGTTTTTCTTGCTAAAACGTTGCTTTATACGATTATGAATTGAAACTTCGAAAGTCTGATTTTATCAGCTTTACTGAATCTGTCATGTCAAAATAATTCGCCACGTCAAATTTACGCTGAAGTTATTCTTAATGGGTGGCCGAATTGTTTCATTTTTTGCTCAATTCACGAACTAATAATAAACCAGTTACTTTTTAAACAAAAAAAAATTCTGATATCGAATCTCTTTCTAATCAAGTGTCTTCCTCGATTTCAGTTTGATAATCGCACCACGTGTCGAGAAGTCAAACAGCTGTTTTTTTGCCGAATTCCAACACTCCGTAGTTGAATTTCTGCTCTTGCCGTCATTTCTTAACGCATTCTGTTTAGGTTTTTGACCAGCTGCTTAATAACATGGTTCGAGTGTTCTTTAAAAGCATTCTTTGAAAACGTATAACTTAAGTAAACCAGATTAAAGTTTACTAATGCAAAATCATAAAAGTTTTTTATCTTGATTTAATATGTTTAAATTCCGGTTCCAAAAATCTAATGGAAGTTGAGTTTCGAATCCCATTTTGTTTGTTTGACAAAATTAGTTGGTTACTTGATCGGGGATTTATTTGCTTCGCTAATTTTCTTGATTTTGATATATATCCAATAAATATTGGAATTGTTCTGCTAAATTTATTTTGCTCTTTACTTTTGTATTCTAGTGAAATGAAAATTTCATAGACTGGTATCGGCCTCACAAGTATATATGACTATCCTAATTGCGTGAGGCAAAAGATAATGGATACAGTGAGATCAATTTTAGGGAAAACCCAGCATATTTCATTATTGTTTCAGCTGTGGCCCACATGGACTCATATCCTAACGCCCGTCACCCATCTCAAACATTCGTACCCGATATTCGCCTGCTAGCCGAGCTGTACGAGAAATGGGGCTATGATTTCCGAGTCATCTTACTGGACAGGAACCCAGAAAACATCTTCATCTCAATTCTTCTCAATCGCAGAAGCCATTTTCAGAAACGAATGCTGTCAATGTGTAAAATGCACCTGTTTGCAATCAAATCTCTAAACTATCAATTAAGAGCAATGGATCCAAAATTTATTGCGGGCGCAATTTCGATCGAAAAAACTCTTGAACAAAATCTCGAATCAGCTGAACGGTTTTTAGGGCCGAATTTGAACCTCACTACAGATCACGTTGACGCGTTCTTTAGTGGGTTCAGACAGTCGACAAGTATTGCATGTATTGATAGCCCGAAAGAAGATCAAACCGCTCTTTTGAAATGTAGGAGAGAATTATATGATGGTCATTTTGAGTATAAACAAATGTTTAATAAATTTTTCCAATAAAAATAATTTTTAAATAATATCCAGTTTTTATTTACAAGCAAACGTGAGGAAAGAACTGAACTGCCTGAAAAACAGTAACGGATTAAGATCATTAAATGATAATATGCGTTAAAAGGTTATAGCGACGGGTAAAAAAGGTAAACTAAGAATAAGCATCGGAGATAACCTGACTAGCCTCTGTACCCTAGTCGAGGCAAAAAGTTTATCTTGTAAGATCTTGCAAGATTCTTGCAAAAAAAGTTTATCTTACAAGATCTTGCAAGAAAAAGTTTATCTTGTAAGATTCTTGCAAATACATAAACCACCTTAAAAAAGCTGGAATATGAAACAACTATCCAACTAAAAGCAAAATTGCTATAAACTGAGTGTATAGACTTGCAAAGCAAGTGTAACGTATGACTTTTTTACAGGTATATCACGATGGCTTTCCATATGACTTTTTTGCGGGAAATCATGGCTTTCCTTAGTTTTTTTAACGTTTCTGCGATAAAATGGAGGGCTAGATATAAGTGAAAGAATATTTTGCTTGAAGCGAAATTGTCCCAAAACAACAAAGAAGGCAGGTTATCAAAAAAATACTTAGAGGCCACTATCATCGTAGAAGTTAAAATTTCGTTTTTTTTTCTGTTAGATTTTTTTTGATAGCAAATATCATCCAACCATGCTTCAAAAAAATCCAACGGTGATTTTTTTAGTTATTGTGTATAATTAAGCGTGATAACTTGAGATTTGTAAGAAAAAAACAGTTTTTGAAAAGTTTCATTAAATGTTTCAGTCTTTTCTTTTAAATGACAAGTAATCCTGTCTTTCCTCAGCTTTCTTTTCACGGTTGTTGCATTCAGACATAACATGCAATGGAGGGCAAGATGTAGTTGAAAGAAAATTTTGCTTGAAAACAAAGCTGTTCGAAACAACAAAGAAGCCAGATTATCTGAAAAAAAAAACATTTATTGGCCCGATGGGCGTAAAAGCGTAGAAGTTGTTATTTTTTTTGTGTTAGTTTGTTTAAGATAACAAATATCATCTGACCATGCCTCAGAAAATCTGGCGTCAATAGTTTTTTTTATAAGTCAGTGTGTACAATTTTGCGAGATAACTCGCAATTTGCGAGAGAAAATTAGTTTTTCAAAAATTTGAGTGAAATTTTTTGTTTTTTTTAAATGAAAACGAACCTTCTCCATTCTCAGCTTTTTTCACAGTTGTTGCAGTCAAACAAAACATGCAATAGAGGGTTAGGTGTAGCCAAATGAAGGCTTTGCTTGAAAAAAAAACTGTTCGAAACAACAAAGAATGCAGATTATAGAATGCGTTTTTCTGTGTTCCTGTTTTGTGCACATTGTGCTCGTTTTTTTTTGCGTTTTTCTGTGTTCCTGTTTTGGGCACTTCGTGCCCGTTTTTTTGCATTTTTCTGTGTTCCTGTTTTGGGCACATCGTGCCCGTTTTTTGCGTTTTTCTGTGTTCCTGTTTTGGGCACATCGTGCCCGTTTTTTTTGCGTTTTTCTGTGTTCCTGTTTTTAAATATTGTATATGTTTTAGAAAAATCATCTTGAAGACGGAAATCACCATGGCCACGGAAGCAATGAAGAAAACAGAAAACCTAGAAAACAGAAAGCCAAGAAAACAGAAAGCCAAGAAAACAGAAAGCCAAGAAACAGAAAAGCAAGAAAACAGAAATGAAAAAACCAGGACAAGTTTTTAAAAAACGAAGATCGAAAGACCATTTTCTGATGCCTTAGATTAATATTTTTCTGATGTTTTTACTTCTCGGCTTACTTTTGTCAATGCCAAAATATGTGTACATTCATATCTTGCAACGTTTTATTTTTTTTTGCAAGTATAGGTCATAAGAATAGGTGCTGGAGGCGAAAAACCAATTTTGAAATAAAAAAGGCTATCTTGTAAGATTCTTGAAAGAAAAAATTTATCTTGTAAGATTCTTGAAAGAAAAAGTGTATCTTGTAAGATTCTTGAAAGAAAAAGTGTATCTTGTAAGATTCTTGTAAGAAAAAAGTTTATCTTGTAAGATCTTGCAAGATTTTGGAAGAAATTCTTGCAAGATGATGCATCGTCTTGCAAGATTCCGCCAGAATCTTGCAAGATCTTGCAAGATAAACTTTTTTTTCCGACTAGGGTAGGTATGTGGAGAATAAGAATGCACACAAAGCTATACATTAATCTGCAAAGCTAGCTGAAAAGTCGAGTCAATTGTTACATGATTTTACAATATATAATTTTGCTTTAAAAAGGACAGTTAAGGAATATCAAAACGTTCAAACGTCTTTCCATGTCAGGCCTTATTTATCCGAATCATTTTAACTTTTCTAATAACAGTTGTGAACCTTTTAACGGACCCTTAAACTATCTCATAATGACCGGTCAAACTGCTTCTTGTAGCAGAAAAACAAATTTTCAACTTACTATCTGTTGATATGCTTCAATGTCGAACAATTTTTTTTTCATTTTCAAACACGAATTTTGTGTGTGAACGCGCATTTCCGATTCTCCTTGTAATTTTTTTTTCAATTTACCCTCTAATACAATTCTGTATTCTTTTTAAAAGGATGTTGTGAACTACTGAATTTCAGTATACTTACCTTTACGAGACAGACATCAATTTTCGCCAAGTTTTTGCTACAATATCCCGACATCCAATATTTAACGATTATCGTTTTGTAAAGTAGAATTTGAAAGAAGGCTCCAGCAAAACCTTACAGTCAGTTAAAGATGCAAGGAGGGAGTGAAAAATCCAGAGGTTGAGATTTTTCTGTCCCAAAAATAGTATTATAGATCGGCCTGCGTACGTTTTCCAGATCTTTTGCGGAATCAATTCTACATTGACAGAATACCAATATAGCAAAGTGACGGCAAAATAGTGACACAAACTTTAGCGTTAATTCTTGTAAAAAGATAAAACAAAAACTTGTGGCGGCAGAATATTCCTTTAACAATTATTTTGATTCTTTTTCTACCTTCTTACCAAACTCACTCTCGAAAACTCATTCTTCAGAGCTGTTAAAGCAGTAATTTGCTCTACTGTATTTATACTAATGTACTAACAGTGTGTGCTAAACAAAGAAGTACATAGGTTTTCATGTTGTAAATAATTATAAAACACAATCAAACTCCCTCGATGGATGTTAGAAACTTCCAATAACAGTCAGTTCCCAGTAAAAAAAATCAAAATTTAAGTTAGCTTTATTTCGGCCAATTCGTCAGCCTTTATCATACATTGCATGTTGTCACTTGGAGCTCAAAACAGAAAAATTGCGAAAAAAGTTTTTTTTGCAGTACTGGCCATGATGTCAAAATGTCCATCATATATAAGATGGGAAGTTCCCCTTTTAGGAAGTTCAACAGAAAAATCGAGGAGAAATTTTTCTATTATTTTTTTTTATTACAACAAGAATCTTTTTTTATTACAACAAGAATTCTGTGTGATTCTGAGTATTGCACACGCTGTTACCACGGCGTCTGAGAGCAAAGAATAGACCACGTTACTGCGTTAACAGTTCTGAAAAATGAAAGCGAGTTTTTTAGGGCAAATTAGGGGAAAATGTACGACAATTGAATTAAACACTAGAACCAAAAATAATTAACTTGGTTAACAAAACGGTGATTGTCAATACAACAGATCAACAGTTTATGAATCTCATTTCGTCGGCATTTTTTTATTTTTCACCTGTAAAATGTATGTTTTTATTCTCCCCACTTTGGTCAGGTAAAAATAAAAAATACTAGAACTGCACATTGATAAGTCTCCCGTTTGTTGTAATCGTTTTGGCGACTTATCATTAAAGGACCAATCTCGACTCTTCTGATTCTGAATTTGTTAAATCTGGCAATAAAGAGCGTGTCAAAATCATTGAGGCAGACCCCTTGATCATATCTGTCGACAATGATTGCAACAGTACTGGATCAACCATCTCCCCTCCGAGCAGTCGAGCACCCAAAAAGCAAAACAGTCTACTATGGAGCCCGTGCCAGCAACATTTCCGCTGATCCCCGAATAGCGGTGATTGACAAGGATTGCATTAGTTTACAGAAAGCTACAGACAATCCCTGCGCTTGGAAGGAACGATTGTCACTTAACACAGCCAACCGCTTGAGTGTTTTCTTGAAGGTTGCCGATATCCCGCCAAGGACTTCAATTGCAAGGGGAACAAATGTGATTCCCATCTTTGCGCAGTTATCGCCGTGGAGACAATATTTTCTTTCATCTGCTGCATCAAGTGCGTATCCTGCCTTTGTAGCCGCATTAGTGAGAGAGTTGGATTGCAGCGACGAAGTAACAGTTACATCAAATGCAGCAGGTTTTCCCGCTTTCCAAGTAGGGACAAAGATGTCTCCAGGGCGTGACTGGCTTTCTGGAATTAGGTTCTTTTTTTCCACTACTCGTGAGAGATTCGCAGATGAGCAAGCAGACACTAATTTATCTCGAACACGGTCATGTCTTGCAATTGCGTCTCCCCGACCGTGACACGCGATGGCATGATCCCCATAGATGTCAAGAACTCCTGCTTTACAGAACGGGCACTTCTTTTGGGTGTCGTAGACAGGGACACCCAACCTGTACTTTGCACTAATTCTAAACTCATTTGGTGCCATATGAAGCCCAAGAGCTGGAATGGGGGGAGCAAACAACCAAGCTCCAGCATTTCGGACAGACAATGAGAGAAGTCGGGCGGATTCTCTCTCACAAGCTAGATTCTCTTTGAGAACATGAAATTTTTCATTATCAAGAGAATGCTGAATCGTCTTTTGTGAGAGGTACACCGTCATCTTAAGGTACACCGTCATCTTAAGGTACACCGTAATGTTAAGAAAAAGAACAAAAACTCAATAAGAAAAAGAACAAAAAGAACAATTTTAAATGACTTTTTTTTACTAGCGCCAACTTCTAGTGTGACTCTTTAAAAAAAATAGACGCCCAGAATGCTGTTATCATGTTACCACCATTTTGCTCTAAATCGATTCTGTTTATATAACTTTTTTTCTGTAAAAGATTCTTGAAACATGCTAACCAATCTCTTACATTTCAATTTCCAACAAAAAGAAAGCTTGTTATCTGAATTTTCATCTCCCTTCTTGTATGTTAAGCTGACGATTGAACAGTTTTTTGGAGCATTTTTTGGGTCTGTATCGAATAAATTAATAAATTTTGAGTATATGATGTCAATAATTAAAATGTTTTTCAGAAAATTTATAACTAAATAGTTTTATTTTTTTTCCGAGTGTGCGAATTGATATAGAGAGAGATAAAGGAGTGATTTATTACATTTTGTTGACTGGTTCGTCAGTTCGCATACATAAGAACAAGTTACAAATTGCGAATCGGTTATTTTTCAAATCATATGCCTGTATGTAATTGCTTGTGCATGTTTAATTATTCCTTGTTCAAGAAGTTGTTGCTTTTAAACGTAAGAAAACCGTCAGTATGCTCGGTTTTATTACGAGAAAAAAGTCAAAAACCTTTAGGTTTTTCATTGGTACCATCGGCATGTTCGGTTTTGAAACGTGAGAAATTGTCGGTAAGTGCGGTTTTACACGTAGAAAACTTCTTGTTTTCTAGCTCCTTACGTTTCACATGTTTGGTTTCAAACTCAGGAAAATACAGGTCTGCTCGGTTTTTTAGCTTTGTTTTTTTGGCTTTAAACGCAAGAGACCTTCGTTGGGTCGGGTTTCAATCTCAAGGAAACCGTTAGAAAACAAGTATGGACTTCATTTTTTTAATATATCAAGATTCAATGGGCGTGATTTAATAAACTCAATCCTGATCAGAATTCCGAGAATTCCGAAATTTTTTGTCATCGGATCTTTTTAGGTGATGCATCAGAAAAATTATGGCAACCTAATTTTTCAATCTTGAAATTGAAAACGGAAACCAAAAACTTAAAACGGGTTTGTAAAATGGTTGTGAACAGAACTATTCAGTGTTGCTGCATTTAGGGTTGTTTAATAACCAAATAGCAGACCAGATGATGTCTTATTGTAGACATTCTACTAACTGATAACTTGTCTGTTCAGAAAGCAAACCTTGTAGGGGGCTACTCTTACTAAAGGTACTAAGAAGTATTTATTCTCTTTTAAACAAGTAATTTAAAAAGAAAAAAAAGGTTGTTAAATATACTTGCAACAAAAAAAATTTTTTAAACACAGTTAAGTAAAAATTTTAAAAAAATTTTACTAAAAAATAATTTCTGAAAGCTCCCAGGATACTAATCAAAAAATTTTTATTCTCTGAGACCAAAAAATATTTCAACGTTTACTTAAATTTTTTTTCATTTCGAGATAACCAAAGCATTTTTGGTAACTTATTCCAATGTTGTACGCATTGGCGTACAATCGAATTGACTCAAAAATTGATTCTGACGTTTTGTCTAGTTTTGAATTGTTTTGTTTGAGCATTTGAATGAAGACTAAAATACCTGTGGATGTTTTCAAAAACTTCTGGCTTGACTCTGTCATAAAGAAAATTGATCTGAGATATTTTGGCTATTATGAGCTCAGCTGGAAGGAGTTTTGTCTGCTTTATTAGATCCCGTGCTCTTTCGTAACTTTTGCGTAGAAAGCACACATTCATACCCAGCAGTTAACCTGTCCATTAATACGTCTCAGATTTTTTTCGGATAAACTTTAAAAAATAATGAAAGCACAATAAAGAAAAAGCTAAAAACACAAGTCATTTAAAAGAAGAATGCGCGTGTTCAGTGGAATTTGATGCTTCATTTGGTAAATTGATCGTAAAGCATGCGTAAATTTTTCGGCATTTCGTTCAGTTGCTTATCATAATTACGATTTCTGTCGATTTGAGTACCCAGGTATCTTTTCCGTTGAAAGGATTTTGTTTTTAAGAAAGAACAATCGCAATCTTCGACTGAGAAAAAAAAAGAGTTTAATTTTGTTTTTATTCAAGGCTAGCTTGTTGCTGTCTGAATATTCTTCTGTTTTCTGTAAAACTTCCTGGAATTTTTAGTGTATAAAACTTTTCCTGAACAGAAAATACTTGTCTGATCTGCGAATTGACTTTTTTTCCGTTGTGTTTTTTGTAGATAAAAGATTGTGCACCTTTAGAAGATCGCCATTTCGCATACACAAGAACAAGTTACAATTTGTGAAACGGTAATTTTTTAAATTATTTGCCTGTATGCAGTGGCTTGAGCATGTTTTATTGTTCCCTGTTCAAGAAGCTGTTGCTTTTAAACGTAAGGAAAACCGTCGGTATGCTCGGTTTTATTAAGCGAAAAAAGTTAAAAACCCTTAGGTTTTTCTTAGGTACCACCGGCGCGTTCGTTTCTGAAACGTGGGAAGTCGTCGGTAAGTGCGGCTTTACACATAGAAAATTTCTTGTTTTATAGTTCCTTACTTTTGGCATGTTTGTTTTCAAACTCAGGAAAATGTAGGTTTGCTCCGTTTCCTAGCTTTTTTATTTTTGGCTTTAAAAGCAAAAGACATTCGACGGGCCGGGTTTCAATCTCAAGGAAACCATTAGTTTGCAAGCATGGACTTCGCTTCTTTATTTTATCAAAATTCAATGGGCGTGGTTTAATAAACTGAATTCCGATCAGATTTCCGAATTTTTGTGTCATCGGTTTTTTAAGTGGTGATTGAGAAGAATTATGGCTGCGCAACCTAATTTTTCAATCTTGAATTCGAAAAAAGAAACCAAAAACATAAAACGGGTTTGTGTTTTGTAAAATGGTTGTGAACAGAATTGTTCATTGTTGCCGCACTTAGGGTTGTTTATAGACCAAACAACAGACTAGATGATGTCTTATTGTAGACATTCTACAAACTGATAGCTTGTCTGTTCACAAAGTAAACTTTTTAGGGGAGCTACTCCTGCTTAAGGTGCTAAGAAGTATTTATTCTTTTTTAAACAAGTATTTTAAAAAGAATAAAGGTTGTTAAATTTACATGCAACAAAAAATAATTTTTCGTTCCAGTTAAGTGTAAGCTAAACAACTTTTTTTCTTAAAAAACTTTTAATAGCTCCCATTGAATGATTCAATGGGCATGGTTTAATAAACTGAATCCCAATCAGAATTTCGAATTTTTATGTGATCGGTTTTTTAGGTGATGACTGAGAAGAATTATGGCTGCGCAACCTAATTTTTCAATCTTGAATTCGAAAAAAGAAAACAAAAACATAAAACGGGTTTGTAAAATGTTTGTGAACAGAATTGTTCATTGTTGCCCCACTTAGGGTTGTTTATAGACCAAATAGCAGACTAGATGATGTCTTATTGTAGACATTCTACAAACTGATAGCTTGTCTGTTCACATACTAAACTTTTTAGGGGAGCTACTCCTGCTTAAGGTGCTAAGAAGTATTTTTTTTCTTTTAAACAAGTAATTTAAAAAAAGGTTGTTAAATATACTTTCAACAAAAATATTATTATTTTTGTTGAAAGTATTATTATTTAAATATAAACAAATAGGCATTTGTGGTAACTTATTCCAATGTTGTACGCATTGACGTACAATTGATTTCACTCCAAAGTTGATTTTGACCTTTTGTCTAAATTTGAATCGTTTTGTTTGAGAATTTTAATGAAGATTGAAAAACCTGTGGATGTTTTCAAAAACTTCTGGCTTGACTGTGTCATAATGAAAATTGATCAGTGACATTTTGGCTATTATGAGCTCAGCTGCAAGGAGTTTTGTCTGCTTTATTAGATCCCGTGCTCTTTCATCACTTTTGCGTAGAAAGCACACCTTAATACACAGTTAACCTGTCAATTACTGCGTCTCAGATTTTTTTTCAGATAGATTTTGAAACAGAATAATGCAAAATAAAGGATAAAAGCTCAAGTCATTTTAAAACAAGAATGCGCGTGTTCAGTGGAAATTGACGCTGTATTAGGTGAATTGATCGTAAAGCATGGGTAAAATTTTAGGCATTTCGTTCAGTTGCTTATCATAATTAAGGTTTCTGTTGATTTGAGTACCAAGGTATCTGCAGCGTTTTTCTGTAGAGTGGATTTTGTTTTTGTGAAAAAAACAATCCCAAATCGGAATCTTCGACTGGGGAAAAAAAGTTTTATTTTATTTTTTTTCAAGTTAGCTTGTTGCTCTCTGCATATTCTTCTGTTTTCTGTAAAAGTTCCTTGAGTTTTTCGTCTAAAATACTTCTACCGAACAAAAATACTTGTCTGATCTGCGAATTGACTTTTTTCCTTTGTGTTTTTGGTAGATGAAAGATCGTGCACATTTAGAAGAAAAATGACAAGTCATAAAACGGTTCCCTGTGGCAGACCGTGATTTATAATTTCACGATCACAAAACACGCCATTAGGGCGGTTAACAAATAATGAAGACAGCATTTTTTTGCTTCCTGAAAAAAACTATAAATCTCATTTTGGTTGGGGAAAATGCATTGCAAAATGTAATTAAAAAAGTTTGAGAATCCTTTTGCAAGACCTAGAAAACTTTCAACAATTTCTTTCTTTTGGTCTAAATTAGACAAAACTAATTGAACTATTTATGCAGCTACGTGAGTTGTTGACTTTTTTCTGAAATGCGGATTTCTTTTTTTAAAAGAATTTTGTGGTTATCAATGAAATCCGTCATCTGAGTCAATAGGAAGCGCTCAAACCCTTTTGCAAAATTTGTGTTACATAAACTGAACTATCCAATTTATCGCATTTTTAAAATTTGGTGCTTCATAGGTGTTTAAAAATTGGTGTTACGTAGTTTCATTTTGGCTTGGAAAATTTTCTCCCTATTGCACTCATTTAAAGTGAACTGTAATTTTACGCCAGTAGCTAATTTGCTTGACTTTATGAGAGAAATTGTTAGTTTACCAGGTCCGGCTGCTTAGTTATCGTCCAGCGATTTCATGACTGAAAACAGTTTGTCTGTGACTGACTAATTTGTCTATAACTTACCATTTTGATAAACAGCTAACTTGTTCTTATAGAGCTAACTAGGATCGATAAGAACTACCTATCCAATTTCATCGTTTTCACTTAAAACGGGGAAAGTACTTCCACTTCATTCGAGAATGAAGAAACACTTTCTGCAGTGGAAAAAGTTTCGTCAACTTTGATATTATCTTTACGATATTGTACCCATTGTTCTATTTTCATTTCGTTTAAACTGAAAACTACATCAGAAAAACCTAGCCTGCCGACCTAAACTTACCCGCAGTAGACCATAGATAAAAATGCTCCAGAATTGAGATGGAGTTGCCAATTCAACATATCAAACTTAAAAAGAACATTCAAAAACTTTCATTTTTTGCACTAAATTTGCCTATTTTTGTATTATTTGCCATGCCTTCCTAATAAAAACCTCATAATACGTTAAATTTTATCGACCTTCAAAGTGTTTATAGTGAACTCAAATAACTTTTTCCGCTATCAGTCATTTGGTGAGTGACGGAAATCGTTTGTGATCAAAAATTAACCATTTTTCAAAATCACGGTTAAATTTTGAGTATCTAAATTGTGTCACACGTGTAAAGAAGGCGTTACGTTAAGCAACGGCATAAAAATTTGAACAAAAGAGCTCATTTCAACTTTGCGGCATGAATGAATTTAAACTTAAAAGCTCTGAAGATTTCACCAAAACGAGTTGTGGAAACCAATTGATAAAAAGATTCTTCTGGGTTTGTTTTGAATGAAGCAAATAAATTTCATCCCAAACAAATTTTCAAAACAATTTCGGTGAAAAAATGTTTTGTTGGAAAAAGTTTTTTGAATTTTTAGCGCATAAACAATATTCTTAGCTCTTATCTGATTTTCTACAATATGTCTGTTGCTCCAGATAGCTTAAAGCATACTCATTTGAATTTTATTCAAAACTTGGATGTATTCTATTTTGCCCCCCCCCCCCCCAGCTTAGTGGGTTTATATTTTTCACGCCCCCAAGCGCACGTGCTATTTATTTTTACATAGTATCGTGCTATATAACAACATAAAATTTGTAACTGAGGGCGTAAAAAACACTGGGGGGGGGGGCGAAACAGAATAGATCCCAAACTTTTTTTGGTTAATTATTTTGGAGAAAGTAGCAATTATCTGTTTTATTTTTGTATTGTTTCTGATGCTTGAGAGGAATTTTAGTTGTTTTCCGAGTGGTAAAAGTTAAAAGAAGGTTATTTGCCCAGAGATTTCTGGGCCACAGCTGTAAGCTCAATATTTTCTAACCAAAATTGCAAAACTCAAATTGAAATTGCAAACTAAACAAAATATGTTAATACAAATCTACAAAACTCATACGATTCAAGGCATCCACTTAATCAAAAATTTCTCTGTTTTTCAATAGTATCAAATTTCAGAATGAGGGCTTTATTCTAAACAAAATATGAGTTTGAATTTTTTTAGCTTCTTCTAAAGCAGATGATTCATTTTCGACCCAAAACTCTTCATGTTTGTTGTTTTCTGTTGTTGTTGTTGTTGTTGTTCAGGTTGTTGTTGTTTTGGTTGTTTGCCTGCTTGGTTTGCGAATTTCTGAAAGTTAAAACCTCGTTAAGATTTCTAAATATTCATTTGTCAGTGAATTTTGTAAGCTTTAATTAAAAATCTGTTTAAGATTAGCCAAAATGGTTAAATTTTTTTTTACAATTCTCTGGTTGCTTTTTAGGATATTTTGCGTTTCTGAACCCCTCCTCCCAGCGGGCCGTAATACAAAAATGATTTACTATGCAATGCCACGTGATCGCAATCTGGGGGTGCATAACATATTTGATGCGGGGGGGGGGGGGCACACAAAAAAAATTTCGACGGAAATAATTCAAGAAATATTTCAAGCGCAAGCGAGTCAAGAAAAGGTTCATAAAAAAGCTGAAATTTCTTTACTTTTAGAATCTGACAAAAACTGTCACGTATTATTGTCACGCCAATTTATTACGTAACTTAGAAGAACTGCGACCACTTTTTCAATTTATGACGTAACTCACATTGCGTAACTTTGCCACGGCTTGTTTTTCGTCCGATTTCTCGGCATTAAATTCCTCGTTTTGCTCGTTTTTGTCACTTCTCGGAAATTGACTTTTAGGAGGGAAATTTCCACTGTTGCGTGAAGATCTGCCGACAGTAGCAGAATACTGTTCGGGTTCTTCGAGATCGTTCTCCGGGTTTTGAAGGTTGATTTTGCCCTGATTTGGGTTTTGATTGTTCTTTTTGTACCTCAAAGCCGGTCTTGGACTTTCTAGAAAGCAAGAATCAATAGTTAACTGCGTTGATTTTTTAAAACTTTTACTATTAAAATTGGGTCTTTCCCATTATAGCCCCCCCCCCCCCCCATGAAAATATAGCCCCCCCATTATGGTATATTTACAATGATTGGGGGGGGGGGGGGCTATAGGTTATCTGACCACTAAGCTGGGGGGGGGGGGGCTATAATGGGAAAGACCCTTAAAATTACCTGAACTGTAAAAATTACCTGAACAGTTCAGGTGCTTTTTTTTCAGGTAAATTTCAGGTAAGTTCAGGTAAAAGTTCAGGCAGTGATACCTGAATTATTCAGGTAAATTTCAGGTAAATTTCAGGTAAATTTCAGGTAAATTTCAGGTAAATTTCAGGTAAATTTCAGGTAAATTTCAGGTAAATTTCAGGTGTGTTCAGGTAGATTCAGGTGTTTTTTCCTAAATTTACCTGAACTTTTTTAGAGTGATGAAATTTGAGGCAATTTATCTAAAAATGAATATAAAAAGTTGCCGGACAAGTGATGAAAAACAATTTTTACCTCTCAATTTTGAAAATTTTATCCCCTCTCCATAGGCTATGGTAATAACATTACACAATATACATACGTTTCAAATACATGCAACAGTTTGCTTTTAATTCAAATTAAAAACATTTTTTAAAAAAACTGGAACACTTGAGCAAAGAAAAAATAAACAATTACCATCACCAGCAGCCCAAACTAGGTCACTGGTTGAAGCGGCTTTAACCATTCGCTGTTTATCTCCGTTTTTGTTCAAGTGCGAACCATCGTGAGATTTTCTCACTCGGAAATTGTTCAAATTCGTATCATTATAAGCCTCGAACAACGCTCGTTTTGCCTTAACCGCGCCGGGAACAATCTTTTTCGGGGATTTTTCCTTGCTAGGGTCACCGTTTAAAATATCGTCATCAGTTTCAACCGCGATCGAGCTGTTTACCGATTCTGTAAAATCAATAGCGGAGCTTTCGAATGTTGAGTTTAAAGACGATGCTGAAACGTCCAGGTTTGAAATACTTCGGATCCTGGGAGGTTTCGGAGCCGCCGACTTTTTGGTGCTCGGAGGTCGGGAAAGGTTATCCATACTTCCGCCCGGCTTCATCCGACTTTTCGGACCGTTTTTGATAAATTTTGAGCCTCCCGAAACCGAACCACCGCTCGGATCCGAGTTGACAACCACACTTGGAACTCGAAGTTTGGGCGAGTTGAGAGTCGGTGAGTGGTTCCCGAACGATATGTAGAAGTCGTGGTCATTCGGTTCGGGGACGTATAGATCTAGGGTCTCGTTTGCAGGTTGTGAATTAATTATTACGTCATCAAGGTTGATCTCTGCGTCAGCACTCGGCCTTCTATTTCTCGGAGTGTTTGCACCGCTTGAATTCACACCTGAAATGTTTTTTTTAATAAATTAGTGATTGAAAAGGCCTAAATAATTAGTTCAACTATACTTGCCTCTTAAAAATAAGAGCCATAAGTGGACGATTCCATCTTTTCAAGAAAAAATGGATTGAACAAAAATATGGATCCCAAATACCTCTCGAATCAAATTACGTACTCAAAATAGTGACTAAAAAACTGCTGAATCGATTAAATTATACAAGAGACTTCTTCGACTTTTTGTCTTTTTTCGTTTCAAGGCTTGACGTTTTTTCAACTTTTTAACGCTTTGAAACAAATTTGGGTAGTTGAAAGCGAAATAGGCGGAGTTGAAGTAAAAAATAAAAATCTACAAGAAGTTTTCTTAAAATTTTGAAAAACTTAAGACTGATATTTTTTCCGTTTCTGTTCCCGAAGATCTATTTAAGTGATTCTTAAAACGTTTATAGTCAATTTCCAACTTAAAACCGGACGGTTTCAGAATTGAGGGCAAAGTCAGTTTCGCTTGCCATTGACAGGAATATATGACCAAAAAAGTTCTTCTTTATATCGACGCTTTTCATGTTACGTTCTTTTCACTCTTTTACCATGTCATATTACTCCACATATATCCACAAAATTAGTCGGTTTTTATTTCTTAAGAAAAACGTTACCAGAAATTCAATCAAACTTAATTGTTCTAGAAAAAGAAAAAAGTGCAAGAGTTGTTTTATTTAATATAAATATTTGTCCGTTAATCTTCTGTTCAATGACAAGTATTTCAAATGTTAAGTTTGTTTTTAACTGTATGGAATTTGATCATGAAGAACTTGCTACATTGGATAAATTTTGAGGTTTTGTTTCTAATGTTGAGCGATTTAGGTTCTCCATACAAGCGACAATGAAGGAAGGTCAGTATTACTGTTGAGCAGCTCAACAGCAATACTGATATTCATTCAGTTTGGAAAACGTAAATTGCTCAACATTAGAAACAAAACCTCATAATTTAACCAAAACAGCAAATGAGAGCATCTCGTGATAGGAAAAAATTGAAAAATTTTGCGGATGTTTTGTCGTTTTCTGATCCATGTGAGCGTGTCTGCAACTGATGGAGACTAGCTTAACTGAGGGGAGTCAGAGACTTAAAAATAAGAAACGCCCTTCCCATTACAAATTTATGTCTCCTCAAAACAGCTTCAGCGAATCGCATACTTAGGGACTAGTAACGCGTAAGGCTCTAAGGGAGCTGCTCAGCTATTTAATGCCCTGCGGGTTCTATCTGTTTATCCCGTTTTTCATGACGAAAAATTAAAATCTTCAGACGAGAAATTGGTCAAGCAAAAAATTGCTTTAAAAAGACAGCAGGACTAATATAATTACTTCAAATTTCGTTTGAGAGAAATTAAAAACACAATATAGCACAACACTTGCCTAAGTTGTTTAAAAATTCCACTAACCATTTTTGGACATGTCTAATGCGCTTTGATTGCTGACGTCTGTATCTTGAAGAGACTCAATCGATCTCCACCTTGTCTGACCCTGATTGGCTGGAGCAGTTTTTTCAGTCGCAACTTGCAACGTCTCTTCTATCTCTTCATTTGAGTTTGTCTTCTCTTCAACTGGCGGATTTCTTGGTTTGATTCGATACTCGTCAAACTCTTTCGAAAGTCTCTCGCGAGATTTGGTTCGTTTTCTGACCTAAAAAAAAGAAACATATACCGTAAAACATAAACATATAGAACACATTGTGCTTATACGTAACAAAATTTCTCACCTACAAAAACATATGCACATACAAAACATTGTGCTTATGCGCAACAAAAATTTTGTTTTCGTAATTTTATAATGCAACATTTTGCAATAATCGTTGAAAGATCGGATAAACAATAAAAATTTAAAAACAGATTTCTGTAAAAGATTATCAAACAGTATCAGAAGTTCGAGGAAACTATTGAGCTCTGAGTTTCAAATTGGAACTTAATCCCAAATTGAAGATCTTTAAAATAAACTGTTTTGAAAATCTTACTCCCCGGATTGGTCCATTTTTTTGAAGAAAACAATTGTGTTGGCATAATACATTTGTGTTGGCATTTATTAATATACGTTTAGCTCGAAATTTTTAAAAACTTTAATTTTAAGATCTTTCAGATGATGATAAACGACGTGTTAATCACTGTTCAGAAAAATTAGAAGATATCCTCATATCAACTGTCAAAAATTTTTGCCGAGTAGTTTGTTTTAAATGTCACATTTTTCAACACACAATTTGAATGACGGATCCCAAACAATTTCCTGTAAAAAGTTCAAAATTTTTCAGCCGCTATTTCTAAGAAAACTTTACAACAAAAAAATCATTTTTTAAGTAATGAAATTCAGTTATGTAACCCAGGTTTAGGTGCGCGACCCTAGACCGCTCTGATCAGACCATTTCCCAGACTTTGCCCTCTGATCAGACCATCGTGCGACCGAAAGCCCTCTGATCAGACCATAGTGCGACGATCAGACCGTAGTGCGAACCAAAAATTGGTGCGACCATAGTGCGACCCCAAAAAAACTTGTGCGATTTTATTGCGACCGACAATCCCTCTGATAAGACCATTCTTGAATACATTTCATAATCCGTTGTTATTTGTTTAAATTATTCAATTCAAACCTATATACTACTCGAATTAAAATCTAATAAATTAGTATATCTTGTTAAGGTTAGGACAAAACTGATTGATAAAAATATAAACAGAAAATCATTTTGAAGTGCCTGCAACTTTTTTTGGGTTATCCCAAACAGTGATAAAAAACTGCAGTCAAATAAATATGGTCAGTTGATCTCTGTAGTCAGATTTTGGGGTCAGATGCTCTGTGATCAGATTTTGGGGCAACCTATGTCCAGACTTTGGTCTCTGATCAGACCGCAGTGCGACCATTGTTCAGACTTTCGTGCGACCTATGATCAGACTATAGTGCGACTTTGCCCTCTGATCTGTCCGTAGTGCGACCATTTTCCAGACTTTCGTGCGACCTATGATCAGACTATAGTGCGACTTTGCCCTCTGATCAGTCCGTAGTGCGACCATTGTCCAGACTTTCGTTCGACCTATGATCAGACTATAGTGCGACTTTGCCCTCTGATCAGTCCGTAGTGCGACCATTGTCCAGACTTTTGTGCGACCTCTGATCAGACTATAGTGCGACTTTTCCCTCTGATCAGTCCGTAGTGCGACCATTGTCCAGACTTTCGTTCGACCTATGAGCAGACTACAGTGCGACTTTGCCCTCTGATCAGACCGTAGCGCGACCATTGTCCAGACTTTCGTTCGACCTATGATCAGACTATAGTGCGACT
The DNA here is from genome assembly GCF_964194025.1 of Convolutriloba macropyga. Lineage (NCBI taxonomy): Eukaryota > Metazoa > Xenacoelomorpha > Acoela > Convolutidae > Convolutriloba > Convolutriloba macropyga. Next base: position 10,019,002 of record NC_134482.1, read on the forward strand.
TTGCCCTCGGATCAGACCGTAGCGCGACCATTGTCCAGACTTTAGTTCGACCTATGATCAGACTATAGTGCGACTTTGCCCTCTGATCAGACCGTAGCGCGACCATTGTCCAGACTTTCGTTCGACCTATGATCAGACTATAGTGCGACTTTGCCCTCGGATCAGACCGTAGCGCGACCATTGTCCAGACTTTAGTTCGACCTATGATCAGACTATAGTGCGACTTTGCCCTCTGATCAGACCGTAGCGCGACCATTGTCCAGACCATCGTGCGACTCAATCGTTTCCCAGACCATGTATTTTGGGTCGCACCATGCCACCAGTGTGCGACACAAATGGTCTGATAAGAGCATTCTATGGTCGCGCACCTAAACCTGGGAAACTATATGTTGTGTAATTGTAACATTTTTATTATAGCGGGTGCTTTATGTTTACCTTAAAATTAACACAGTTCAAATAAATCAAGGTCAACAGTACCTGTTTTGTTCGTTTTGCTGGCTCCGATTTCGTTGATTCCAGAGATTTCGAATCAAATGATGTGGACCCCAATTCAATGTTCGATGTTGCTGCTGGTTTTAACTTTTGCTCTTTTGGCTTTTCCGAATTTGACCTTTTCGGGTCAGTAAATTTTAGAGGCGGTTCTATGCTGGAACTGTTGTTCACTTTTTCTGTAATTGGCTCGTCGGTCTGTGTCGATTTTGATTGGTTGATTTGTGATAGCCAATCATATTCGCCAATTGACATCAACTGCTGTGTAACTTCAGTTAAACGAGACTGGAGAGATTTGAAGATTGATTTTAACTCGTCTGAAGTGCATTGTTGTAATTCTGGGAAGCCAATTACTTCACAACTCTGGAAAAAAATAGATATGAAATTTTTCCAACCTATTTTTTCTCACAGCTGCATATAAGCTTTCTTACGTTTTCTACATTTCTTCAAACTAATTCAACACATCTCTTAAAAACTGTTCGAATTCGTTTTTTTTTAAAAATATTTTCATAGTTGTTTTTTACCGCGTCATACCTGTAACCAAAAATCCGTCTTATCTATCGGCTGACATCTGATCATGAGATTCTGTTTTAACATTCCTGCAAGAACCTTTTTTAAATCATCTCGTCATAATTGCTCTTTTATTGTGTCACATCTTATGAGATCTTATAAGACCTGTAACCAAAAATCCGTAAAACTTTTTGGCTGACATCTGATCATCAGATTCTGTTTTAACATTCCTTCAAGAAAGAACCCAACGTCTAATGGGAACCCAATAAACTCTGATTGCTTAAATTTTATAATTTTTAATGATGAAAATTTAATTGACATTTAACTTGGTTAACATAACGGTGGTTATCAATACAACAGATCAACAGTTTATGAATCATACTTCATCAGTCTTTTTCATTTTTCCACATGTAACATGTTGGTCAAGTTAAAAAAATAATCAGAGTTTGATCTTAATTATCAATGTTGATGTTGATCACAACTAACCGCATTCACAGGTGTGATAGCCTTTGGGGTGGCCTGACCTCCACTTGATTGGGTCGCTATGGACAATGAAGACGTTCCCATTCTGATAGATCCCCTCTCACCCCTGAATGACGTCATCAGATCATTGTTAGTGTGGTGTTGATCCAGTGAAGATAGATCTGAAATTATATGTCAGTTTTTCAAAGACCTTTTAAGGAGTTTGGCCGAGAATTCTAAAAACTTTCTGCAATCCGGATCGAGGTGTCACTGTTAAAAACCGTTGCGGTGAAAAAAGGTCACCACTAATAACCGCAAATCTTGCCAAAACTTCACCTCCAAATTCACCGCTAATCTTAGAAATTCTCATTGCCGAAATTATTGTCAGAAAATTATGTAAAGGTTGCGCTAAGTGTGGTGAAAGAAGTTTTTAAAAATAAAGACCGAATAAGAAAAAAGGCGTTGAACAATTTGATCCAAAATTTTGCTAATTATCAAAAGTCAGCGCTTTTTCCATCAAAAATGCAGTTCTATAGCACATTTTATTCAATTTAGCCGGAGATACAAACCTAAAAAATTCTGACACAAATTTCTCAAAACTCCAAAAATGTCTGATTTTACTGTGCTTTGCTATAAGAGCGTTCCGGAATTAAATATTTACCGGTCATCTTTTCCAATTTAACGGACTCGATAGTTATGGATAATTCATAAATTATTTTTCATCTGAAGAAATTTTCTCGTCAAATTATGTGTTTTGTTTACTTTTGGAACAATTACCTGTTTCCAAAGAACTATAGCATTGCCAAGGATTGTTTTTGTTCTTTCGTAGGTTCGAAATGTATGGTCGCTCTTTTGTCTTAATTTAAAAAAAGAAATCGCAATTTTATTCCTTTTAAGTGAGTTACCGGAATGCTGTTACAAGAGAACGATTCCGTTTAATTAAATAATTACCAAAAGATCTTTTTATACATACAAATGAGGCCCAATGAACCAAATCATGTATCAAAATTATCAGTGAGATGCTAAAAACTTTTATGACTTCAACACGTTGTTCGCGTGAAGCTGTTTTTTTTTATTTTGGGTTCTTTGTTTGTTGTTATTTTGTAGAATTAAGTCACAACCTCGCTAGCGACATGTCCCATTGGCAATATATTAAACCTAAAGTGAATCTTTTTTATTATTTTAGTTGAAAACCTGTTGTTTATATAAAAACATTAATTTTCAAAAGAAAAAACGGATTTTTGAGCTGTCAACTTGTAGCTCAACTCCAGCAGAGAGAGGTCGCATAATAATAGAAGAAATTTTGCAACAACGATGCCATGAAAAAAAGCGCAAAAGAATAATTCTATGGTTTTTGTCGAATAGGTTATGCTTTTAACTGCTTCAAAATCGTTGCCTCGCAAAAATCATTTCAATTTTTAATTTTTGCCTATATTAGCGTTTTTTAGTCGAATGATGTATTCTGGATAACTACAGGTCTCAGGATTTCTTTGAACGTAAAATTGAACATATTGAAGAGCTTAGGTCCAGAGCGACTGATTTTCATTACTTTGAATTCGTTTGTTTTGAAAAAAAAATTGTTATTGGATTTTTCCTCTCTGTATCTCTTATATCCTTATTTCGGTTAACTTGTAGCCCATTTCTCGCAGAGAGGTCCAATCTTTTTTAGCAATTTGATTTTGGCCCTCACTGCGTTTAATTATTTTAGAATTGGTTTTTTGGCTTTGAGACTCACAGATTTCATAATTTTATTTTGTAAACTTGTCCATTTTTTGTTTTTGTACAATTGTTTGTTTTGTCTTGTCGCAATTGAACGCCAAAAAGGAATAATAAATATCACAACAACAACCTTACAAAGGTCGCAATTGAACATAACTAGGTTTTTTAGTCAATAGGTTATGGTTTTAACACCTTCGACACGGTTTTCTTGCAAAGTTTAACTGAATTTCTATATTTTGCCTATATTTGTCATCCTTTTTATAGACGTTTTATATATATTCTGCATAATGGCATTTCTAAAGTTTCTTAAAGAGGTACAAAATGTACCTGTGTCAGTGTTTATGTCCATAGCTAATGGTTTCTATGACTCTGAAATCATTTGTTTTAAGAAATGTAATGGTTTCTTGGACATTTTTGGCGTTTGTTTACTATTTCTTTATGTATCGTAACTTGTTGCTAAAGTACACCAATAGTAGGCTGCACACATTTTTGAGGAAAACAAAAAATTCAAGTTTTTAGGTTGTTTTAAATAGCGCTTTCATGCTTAAAATAATGGATTTCGAGCTTTGATTCTACGAGATTTCATAATAGTTTTTATGATATAGGATTTTCTGCCCAAACCTGAAGTTGCTATCTTGTCACATTTGCAAATTAAAAACAAGGCCAATGGCGACAAGTGTTGGTTCGTTTTTATCGAGTTTTTATCAAGTTTTTTTAAAAATTTTTCAGTATTTGTTGTTTTTTTCAAGATTCTTCTCAAGTTTTTATAAGTCTTCAAGTTATTATTTAAAAAATCAGGTTCATTTTTTTTTAAATATTTCCACATCAGTAGTTGAATTTTCTTTGATTCTTTTCAAGCAGCTAAATTTTGGAAGCCAGTAGATAAAAAAATTGAGAGGAAAAACTTGAAGATGTGGTTTGTTTATCTGTAGATCTATTCAAAGTCATCGGCAATCAGAAATTATCTGCCTTTCACTTGCTGTCTTACTTATTTGATGTTTTTTCATTTTGTTGGTTTTTCTCAAAGAGCATGCATATCCCTAAGCGCTCTTGAATACTAACAGTTAATTTGTAAGATCTTGAAAGATATTATAATAACCCAGCTTGTGGTATATCAAGCTAACAAAATACCATCTTCACCAGAGATTTGGTGCAACTGTAGCATGCATGCATGGGGTTCTGGAGATAGTAGGTTCGAGTCCTCTAAGCTCTAATTCTTCAACAGTATATGGATTTAGCTAGTACTACAGTTGGTTATTACAAATGTTCCTTCGACCTAGGTTACTGCGCAGAGAAATCAATTCAATTCAGTAAGTTAGCTTTTTGGGATCTTTTCTGTTTGCCCCCCCCCCCAGCTTAGTGAGCATAAATTTTTTATGACCCCCGACGCACGTGCTATTTTCTTACATAGTAACGTGTTATATAACAACACATAGTTAGTGACAGGGGGTCATAAAAAACACTGGGGGGGGGGACAGAATAGATCCGTTGTTTGTTTGGTTTTACTACCGTTATTTAAATTTGGCAAGCTCTGTTGGCTGAGGGCGAATTCAGCCATGGCCACTAAGTTGTCCATTTCTGCCCCAAAGTGATCCAAACTACTCGTCTCAGATCTCACACTTACAACATCCGAGACATTGTCTAAAACAATCAAAGATTAAATATCTCTCTTATAAAATATCGACAACCTGCCCAGAATCTGACTATAAAATCTAGCTCTCCCCTAAAAATGCAAATTATCGGCTTTTTGTTCAAAATCAAAAATGATTCCACTCGGCTCATCGGCCACATTATGATGCATTAATAACTAGATACGTCAAAACAAAAACCGACTAACGTCGGATGAATTGCTCTCGAACGACAAGTGGGGGCAATTCAATTTAGAGGGGGTGTAGTCTGGAATTGTTTTATGGGTGCAAAAGCTACCACACAGTGGTTCGAACCCGGACCTCCGGGTTTCCGACCTAACATCTTAACCACTCAGGTAAAATGCCGTTAATTCCTTTGCGCTCACAATCGCTTTTAAAAACGAACTTGATTTCAGAACGCGAGCAACTTAGGTCACTCAAAAAGTGCGGAAAAAGTCACTCAAGAAGTCACAGAATGTTCTAGAACAAAAGCGCAAAAACGGTCAAATAGACATTTTTCTTAAAAAACGACCAACACGTTTACAATAATGACTTCAAACTTCGCTCGAGAGCAATTAAAAAGCGAACTCTAATATACACATGTCGACGACCAGTAATGGTATTATAATGGCTTCAGTAATAAATGGTGAGTAAGGATTTGTACTGAAGCAACTGTGGGGGTACAAAAATTAAGTTGCCTATCAACAAAGTTCAATTTCAACTTTTCAATTGTTCTCTCTAGAACTACTATTTAGTCACCCAATTGTGGTCGATCTATTTATTTTGTACAGCATTCAAAATAGGATCATGGTAGAAAAAACTCCCAACAATTAACGGTAAAAACCTTTTAAAATTTTTTTAGAAAAACTCAGGATTAATTAGATTTCGCTTACAGGGACAATTTCATGCTTTCAAATAGCCCAAAAGTAAAAATGCCATCATTAATTTCAAACATAGCACCTGATAGCAAAAATTATATTTTAAATGAATAGTTCGATAAAAGGTTTTAATCTGTCAAGAAATGAATAACTGTTTGTGTTGTTGTTAAAATTTTCCTGTAAAAAAATTCTCAGCTTCAGTTCAAGTTTACAAGGGGTTAATGTTCCTCCCCTTTTCGATAAACAAATAAAGGTTCCAAAATCAATAATTAAATACTACGTTGATTTTCAGAATTGAGTTACACTGACTTCAGAAATTTATGTTACACTGATTATCGAAAATGATAAGATTGGTTCTTTGGAATAAAAGCAGCGCAAATTTAAATCATTTTTTGATGTAACTCATCAAATTAAGTTTGAACTAATTTGATGTTACTCTGGATTAAAGCATTGGTATAAAACAAATCTCAAGATTTTTGCACTACAAAAAACCAATTCACTGAAGAAGTAATCTTTTTGGACGCTTTGAACAATCTCAACACATTTTCATCTCATGGAATAAAAGTCTATTTCACAATTTGCCTATCTTTAAATTCTTTTCTGCTCTTTTTAAGGCCGCATATTTTGACAATTCTCATTAGTTATCAAAACAACGCAATTGGCTAAAACTAGTAGAGGACAATATTAACTGACTTATGTCACGCTTGACGGCTAAGCTTATTGTTCCGAGCACTCTTGAGGGGGGAGGAACAATATACTCAAATGGTTTTTTTTGTTCAGACAATTTTCGCCGATCGATATATTCATCGCAGAGAGTTGAGATTGGTATAATAAGAAAGCTTATCCAGCGTAGAATATGGAATTATAAAGATTTTTATTTTCGTGTTATACAGGGAATTATCGAGGTTTAAACTTCTGAATTCCGTTGTTTTTATTCACATTTTCCGGAATTTTTGCCTAAATTTTTGACACTTCTGTTAAAATTTCTTAAAATCTTCAAGAATAGTGTTTTTGATTTTATTTTTAACAAGTATTGTTGATTATTTTGATTTAATTTTTTTTTTCAAAAATTCGGGCTTAATATTTCAAAATTCAACCTTTTTCATCAAAGACAGCACTAAATGAGATTTTAGTCCAATTTGATTAAATTTGCCGAAAGTACAACCCAAAACAACAAAAATGTAATCTTTGCAGACGCAAAAGGGGCCTATTTCGACTTCAACTTCTTTTGAGAGTGCTCTGTAATTAAAATGTTGCGGTTTTTTTTGCTAATTTTACGTTGTTGATTATCAAAAACGCAGAATTTTGTTTTGAGTTTTTAACTAACCAATTATCTATATCTATAACATTCGAAAATTTGAGTGTTCTTAATAAGTGACGATAAGCATTTGCAGGGCTAGTTTTGGACCAATCTTGGAATGTTACATTCCAATTCGGATTGTAATCAGTCGGTCTTTTTAAAAAAAATCCTTTGTATTAATTAAAGAACAGAACATATCAAATCGAAGCTCAGGAGTGATAGGTCCAATTGGCTTCCTACGCAGCTCCCAGTTAGTTCATTTAGTTTCTTACTTGAAAGCTTATGATCGTTTTGACTTTTAAAATTAATTGATTTTTAAATAAATAATGGCTTAACGAACTCTTCCTCTTTTTTTCTCAATTAGTTCAACTTATAGCTTAGTGTCAGCAAACAAAAAATGCCTCTTCTTTCTACTGTATGAACATTTGATTTCTTGCAGTTGTATGCCTTAAGTTGTTGTTTTCTGGCTTCGATACTACTAGATTTCAGATTTTTTTTCTTTTTAGATTTTTGCCAGTTTTTTCACGTTTTCTAGTTTTGTCACATTACCACATTTTTGACGGTTTTCATATCACATTATTGGCGTTCAAAATAAAGCACAATTGAACATATAAAAATCCTGAATATTATAGATTAACAATTTAATGGCTTCGACACTTCTTTCTTGAAGAATTCAATTGAAATTTTCTACTTTGTCGTTTTAGTCGTATAAAAATTCCTGTAAAATGACAAATTTGATTGGTTTGTCATAAAAATAGATGAGCCGATATGCTGATATTAGTAGATAGCTGATGGCTTTCATGACTTTGAAAACAATTGTTTTCCAAAATTAGAAAAAAATTTTAACTTCGCAATTTTGTTCTTTTATTATCTTTTTTTACCCAGTGTTGTTAATTACATTATTGGTGTCAGGGGAAGTTGTCAAAACGGATTGTTGTATATATTTGTACAAAAATTTTTAAAGAGTTTGTTATGACATTGTTGGCTTCAACACCGGTTTTTAACAAAAAAAAATTAAATTAAATTGATTTTTGTCATATTTGACGTTCTTTATGTGGACGCAAGATATATTCTGGATAATTGCAGTTCTCAAGAGCTTGTGGACAAAAGCAAGAACCTATGTAATTATTTGTTTTTGTAATTAATGCCTTTCATGACTTTGGAAGTAATTTTGTTTCGAAAAAAAGTCAAAAGCATTAATTAATTCAGCGTTTTTTCTTTTCTGTCTACTTGTTACCTAGTCTCAATAATAAAAGGCCGCGTACTACATTATCAGTCTTGGAAGAAGGCGCTATCGAACATATTCTGAGGGCCAAAAAGGGCTTTACGGCTTTGACAGCGTTTTCAAGTTTTAACTGAATTTTTGTTTGTTGTCTTTTGGTTGTTGTTTTTAGCCGCACAAAAGTTTGAATAAGGACAGTTCTTAGTGCCTCTCTATAGAAACGTTTGTAATCGTAAATCGTTGGGATATTTTACTCGATTTCTAATGGTTTTCAATACTTTGAAATTAATTGTTTTTTAAAAAAGATAAGCGAATTAACTTTACTGCTCTTGTTCTCTTTTGTCTCATTGTTATCAAGCCTTATTATGGACCAGTCCCATATCTTTTCTGGTAAATTACAAGTCATTTGGTTTAGTTTCAGTTTTATCTGACGTTATGTTGACTTTGTTATAAAGTTTTGTTCTTTAAAACGGACATAAATTCTTTGATGTAATTAATGTTTGTTGTTGTTGTTTGCTTTTGCTGTTCGTCTTAACTCGCTTTCTTAATATTGGCATATCTCATCAATCTAGTGCATCATTTTTTAGTCGACTGAGTTATTTGTTTTGGAGGCTATCTTTTCGTTCATACATTTTTTTTTAAATACTTGAATACTTGGGCTTTTTTGGTTTTTTTTTGGGTTTTTTGGGATTCCCAAAAATAAGTTTTGGGTTTTTCTATCTGTTCCTCAATTGGTAGACAATTAGGCCAAAATTGTGAATCAGCGGGGTCGGAAACTTATGTGCAATTGCACATTACCGAGCCTCCTAGTTTCTTTTCAGCATTGCAGGGGAAAAATTAAACAGAGACTTCGGTCGTAAGATTAATATGAGAAACACGAACGGTTCTCGGTTCTCCAAGAAATGTGCCAAAGAATTTTCGTTAAATAGTTTTCTGTTTTGAGATCTATGAAACTTTAAGTAGAAGTTTTGTTTTGCAACAAGATTTTTGAAATTCTAATTTAATTTTTTCAAACCAGCTTCTATTCACTCTTACCGATGAGTGAAATTAATTTGTGCTCTCATTCTGTATCGTGACGTTTTTTCCATCATTTTTATGGAAGAAATAACTATCGAAAACACAATTCAAACTATAGTTAGCGACATATAATAGGGTTTTACAGAAAAAAGCAAAAAAATCACTTCCGTTTGAAATTTAAGTTATTTAGTTGTTTTGGTGGCTAGCAAACCACACTTCTAAGTAAAAAGATAATTGTTCAAGTCCAGTAGTTGGCTAGCTTCACGATAATTGAACTTTTTCAGAGCTCATAACGCTAGTAGTAATTAACATCACCCTTTTAGTCCACTCTAATTGACGTTTTTGACCACCATTTTTAAAGTCATATTCATAATTCTATAGAATACTATATTTATCTTGAAAATTTGGAGCAATTTACAAATTGTGGTTTGAAAAGGTAAATCCAAGCTAATGTAACAAAACAGCAAGCTATGTGTTACTACGCATAAGAGTAAGTGCAGGAGAGGGGGTGAGGGGGGGAGGGCGGGGAGGGGAGGGGTAAAAATAAAAAGATACAAAGATGGTAGAGATAAAGAAGACGAAAGATTGAAAAGTTAAACTGACCCAAGTTGTCTTCACTTTCGGGCAGGAGTGTGATGTTGGAACTGCGGCATGAACAGCACTGGGAATAGAGATCAACTTGACTGCCAGCTACAGAAGCCACTGGGGTTGCGGTTGCACAGGAACACACCGACTCACACGTAGACAGAGGCCGCTTTCCTGAAAACATTATTTCTAAAAAATGTTGGAAATAATCATTACGGGCCGCTGACATGGCCGAATTGACAAATTTAAGCATATTGATATTTCATTTCTGATATCGGATTTTAAAATTTTAAAATGGCTTTTAAAGATATCGGATTTTCAAAATAAGGGAAAAATTTTTTATTGCTAGTTTTTTAAGGGTATGTGACTAGCTATAGTTAGAACATTATTTTCTGCTAGCAAAAATCACAAACATTTCAATTTTTCTGAGAAATTATCGATTCTACCAAAATAGAAACCAACTCTTACTCTATAACTGCAAGAATGCTAAAAATTTCTGCGAAATATTTGTAGCAATAATCTGAACTAAAGGGACAAACAACATTGTTTATGCATTCGAACCTGCGGATGATGACACTGAAGCAAGTCCAACCCGATTCCGCTTTGAGACCGGTGGAGTCATGTCGGGTGGAGGCGGAATCACCAATTCCACCTCCTGGCTTCCACTATCGCTTCCGTCCCGTCTATGTCCGCTTGTATGACCATAGCTAGTGGCATCGTTAGTTGAACAGGTGGCATTATGGTTTGAGAATGATGTGGTAGAGGTCGTGTCCAGAGTCAGACGTCGGGCGGGGTCGTTCCGGGCTCCCAAGTCGTACCCGGCTCCGTTTTGTTGTTTCTGTCTCATTTTGACAACACTAGGAGGTAGCTCTCCTAAAAACTTGGATATTTAGAAGACCGGTATGCTGGTAAAAAGAACTCTATATTGCCTTTCAAAAAGTAGGAGCAAATTAACGTAGCTTTATATTGGAAAAAAATAGCGCAGCTTCATATTAAAAATTAATGAAGCTTAATATTTAAATTTTTCAGTTAGAATTAAACAAAGATAAAGAAAAAATTGTTGCTGCATTTTCGAAGCCGGTGATGTCTTGAAAAAAAATGGGAAAATAATATTCAGAAAACTTAATTTTTTGCGAAAATCATAATTTATGTAAAATAACACAGTTATGAAGAGGGGTCATGATCTATAATCTATCCGTTGGGGGGGCGGGGGTAAAAATTGATGATCTAACCTCTTGAGTTCTGGAGTGATGACATTCGTGGAATTGGGTTGGGAGTGTACATTCCTCCGAAGGTGGACATGTGTTGGTGGTGGTCTTCTGGGGTGGGTGGATTCAGAGCCATCCTCTTTGGGATTGCAGGTGGACTTGTGCGGATGTCAGAAAGCGACTCAACTGATGCGTTGTTGCTACAACGGAGTCCAGATTTAATTTCATCATCACACGTCCGAAATAAAAAAAACGGCTCTATTCTGTCCCCCCCCTGTGTTTTTTAAGACCCCCAGTTACAAACTATATGTTGTTATATAGCAAATTACTATGTAAGAAAATAGCACGTGCGCCTGGGGGTCATACAAGATTTATTCTCACTAAGCTGGGGGGGGGGGGGGGGGGGACAGAATAGATCCATAAAAACTTTTGAATTTTTGACTTATCAAATACCAATGAAAAGATGGAAGTGTAATGACATACTTTTATGATTTGTTGGACAATCCTAAGCTAAAAGATAAATCTAAAAAATCCAACCGTTTGCAAGTTTGTGGTATATATGAAGAAAGTAGAAAAAATCTTCTTATATATTATTAATTCTAATTTCATATCATTTAATGATATCATTTAATTCTAATTTTGATTCTTTATTGGTGAATAATAATTGCAGATTTGTTTTAATTGAAACCTATTAATCGGAGAAAGCTTAAAAATTGGCTGTTCAACTATCCCAAAAAAAATGTTCCGTTTCGCCCCCCCCCCCAGCATAGTGGAAATATATGCCTTATGACACCCAGGCGCACGTGTATTATTTTTACATAGCAACGTGCTATTATAGTGAACCATAATGTATGACATGCTCATAAATTACATATTAAACGCATAATTCGAAATTTTTACAAACAAATAGGAGAACAAAAAGAGATGGTTACTAATAGTAAACCGGATTTTAACAATATAGAGAAGGCATCATAAATGATGATGGGAATCATCATGGAATTTCATCTTGACGGGACACGTCAAGGAATGTTTTTTCATGACGGGATTCGTCACGCAGGTAAACCTGTTATCTGTTAGTTTAACTAACAGGGACCCGTGCGGTAGAAAATAACTATGAGAAAATCCCAAAGAGATTAACGAAAATGGGTAAAAATAACCTAAGATTAATTAACCATTGATAGGACTGAAACCAAAGAACATATTCAATACTAAACCATACACAATCGAGCTGCCTCTCCTTAATTGCCTTACATTTCTCATCTTCACAAAACTTCTAATATTTACAAGCCATAGTTCTAACTTTGTATTAAACTGATTGTGCATATACATCTGTTCAATTAAATTCAAGTCTGAAACTTGGAAAATTTTCCTCAGTAACTCCGAGGTTTAAAGTGCTTAAGAATAACATCCAACCCAAACCGTAACCGTAAACAGTGCACGGATATTACACTGGCGACAGAGATGGGATAGTTGCGTTGTTAAATCAATTGAAACAGTTGCTGAAAGTTATATATTGACTTTTTCTGAAACTACCATTAAAAAAAAGAGGATATAAAGCGAAAAAAATTGATCAGGTAACAATAGCAGGGTAAAGTAAAAGAAAACTAAAGCAACTAATATCATCCTTGTCGTAAATAGAAAAGAAATTATATTAAAAACATCAATAAAACAAGGAAAATCGGAGTTCAGCCCGAATCATATTAAAATAAAAAAAAATTAGGTGGGACAGTCGTCTATAAGACTATAAATTAAAACTTCCCTAAAATTATATAAAAAATAAATAAATTAGTAAAAAAAAAGAAATACATTATTGAAATAAGCGTTAGATTTTTATAAACAAAAGTTTTTAAACATTAAAATAAAGAGAGTGCTATAGAAATTCAAAGATAAAAATAGAAAACACCTTCCAGTGACGATCTACTTGATAAATATTTTATAGAAACTCTTAATTTCAACAACTTAATAAAGTTTTAAAAGGGCACGATACAAGTAGGGGAACAAAAAAATGGCAACGGGCTCAACCTCTAGAATGCTATTACCGGAAGCATTTACCGGTTCAAACGACTTGCAAAGTTACGTGACGCCTTTTGAGCTATTAGCGGAACTACAAAAGTGGAGAAGAACTGAAGGAGATCCGGCTCGCGAAGTTGATGAACGACCGCATTACTTTGCACTTAGGCTACAGAAATCTGCCATAGAGTTCTATCGCACTCTACCGCAAGCTACACGAGAAAATTATGATGGATGCGTTAAAGCTTTTCAAGAACACTACAGCGAAAAACCGGTCGTTTTCCGGGGACGGCTAGCTCGCCGCGTACAGCAACCAGGAGAAAAACTGACAGATTTTCTGGGAGATTTAAAGCAGTTGGCTTTGAAAGCTTACTCAACGGAGTCGCAAGACATTAGAGACCATCTTGTTCTCAGAGGATTTCTAGAAGGAATCAACCATAGTCAGGTGAGGTTAGATCTCAGAAAGCAAATCGGCGACAAGGATATGAAAATTGAAACAGTTTTGGAAAGTGCATTGCATCTTGAAGCTGTAACAAGAATAGAGGAGGAAGAGCAAACACCAAAAATTGCGGTAATTAGACCAGATGAAACAAAAGATTTAGTGGAGGCCGTCACCAAGCTTGTGAACCAATTGTCAGTAGATGACAAACAGCGAGAAAACCGTCGAAATCAATCTAGGGAGCGAAGCGGTTCCCGGGGATAGGTGGGGTGACGACAGACGTGACAGAGGACAGCAACAAGATCGTGGGTTCAACGATCGGCGGCGATTTCCAACGCCAGGACCTAGTCACCGAGACAGATCTTTTGGAAGACAGGAACTGTCTAGGAGGAACGACAGTCAGAGTTTCAAGTGCAGAGCCTCTGGGCAAGAAGGACACCTTTCGAGGAATTGTCGAAATTGTTTCCTATGTGGAAGTTCCCAACACTTGAAAAGAAACTGCCCTTTTAAAAAGAAAACCACCGAGAACTGCAATGTCATTAGAGTTTGTTCGACAAACACAATTAAATGTCTAAACGCAAAAATCATACTTCACGGGAACAGATGCGTTGGGTTAATAGACAGTGGAAGTAGTATATCGCTTTTGAGCTGGTCCACATACGAAAAACTGGGAAAACCGGGAATTGTACAAACATACACAAAACGAGTGTTAACAGCCAATAACTCAGCTGTCAAAATAATAGGCAGAGTAACGCTTTTGGTACAGTTGCAACCAAGACTACCGGAGGTTGCACAAGAGTTTGTGATAACGGCAGACGAAGGTATAGAATGTCTGCTGGGAACTGTTTTCCTGAAAACCAATAAATGTGTATTGAACTTAAACGAAGAGAAACTATATAGCAGTCACTTTAAAATTTCAATACCGCTCACCACAGAGAAAACGCAAGGTGTTCAAGTTTTTGCAATTGCGGAACGAAACACTTATATCCAGAGTAAAAACGAAAGTCTAATGAAAATTAGATTAGCTGATGAAAACGGAGAAGAAATTCCGGGAGTGGAAGGATTAGTGGAAGTAAATGAAGATTTTGAATTAAAGACTGGTTTGCTTTTAGCCGCCTGTATGATATCAATGGAAGATGGTTGGAGTTTGATAAAAGTGTTAAATCTAACGGACGCACCAGTAACCGTGTGTAAGAGCACTAAAGTGCGAACTTACTTTGAAAACAAACAGAATTTAGTTGTGAATGGAATTTTCACAAATCAAAATAAGCCAAAAACATTGGAAACTTTTCAAATGGGAAAACACGCAAACTTGGAAGGTTCTAAACTAAATGACCAGCAGAAGGAGAAAGTACAGGAATTGTTCACGAGACGTCAACAAGTCTTCTCACGAAACTCGAATGACTTAGGATATTGTGACAAAATTAAACACCAGATTAAACTCAACAAAGATGCACAGCCGTTCAGAAGAAGTTATTGCAGTATGAGCTTTGATAAAAGAAAAGCAATGAAAAAAATTGTCGAAAATCTAGAGGATGCAAAATTAATTGAACCAACCCATTCGAATTGGGCAGCACCATCAATATTGGTGAAGAAGAAAGATGGCAGCTACAGACTAGTTGTAGATTACAGAGGTTTGAATAAACAAATAGAGAAAACCAGTTGGCCGCTACCAAGAATAAATGACGTTATTGATTCTCTGGACGGAAATTGTTTCTTTTCCAATAGAACGTGACAGCTTTTGTAACTCCAATGGGACTCTACAAATGGAAGAGACTACCCATGGGTTTGGCGTCAGCGCCAGGAGATTTCCAAAATTTAATGGAATTGATCATGTCGGGACTCTCCTACGCAGTGGCTTTAGTATACCTGGATGACATAATCATCTTCGGTAGATCCTTTGAGGAGCATCTCAATCGCCTAGATCTCGTACTTGGGCGACTTAAAGACGCTGGATTGAAAATAAAAGGCTCAAAAAGCAGGTTTTTTCAGGAAAAAATTCCTTTCCTGGGACACATTGTATCAAACAAAGGCGTAGAAGTGGAACCGGAGAAAGTAGCGGCAGTCAGTAAAATGAAAAACCCACGAACAATAAAAGAATTGAGAGCTATATTAGGACTAGTAGGCTTTTACAGAAGATTCATACAAGATTTCGGAAAAATAGCAGAGCCACTTTATAAGCTACAGAGCCACTTTATAGGCTATTAAACAAAAAAGAACGTTTTACTTGGAGCAAGGAATGTGAATCAGCAGTTGAACAACTAAAACAAGCTTTACAGAAAGCACCAATTTTGGGTTATCCGAATGACACGGATCCCTATACGTTAACCACCGACGCCTCTTTGTTTGGCATTGGCGCAATTATTTCCCAAAGACAAAAATGGGGTGAAAAAGTTATTGCATATGCAAGCAAAACGCTCAGCAAAAGTCAACGAAACTATTCTGCGACAAAACGAGAACTTTTTGCAATAGTTTATTTTAGTCAACACTTCAGAAATTATCTTCTGGGACAAAAATTTTTAATTGTTACTGACCATAGGGCCCTCGCGTGGTTATATAGTTTTAAGTCACCAGACGGAATATTGGCCCGATGGATAGAAAAGCTCGGACAGTTTGACTTTGAAATCAAACACGAAGCGGGAAAAAAAATCCCTCACGCGGACTGTCTGTCGACAGTTCCACAGACTGAAGACCAAGTCAAAGACTGCGATCAAGTGAACCAAATAAATACGGAAGAAAAAAATATCTGGTCCATTGGACTAGGGAAATATGTTGAACAACTAATTGAACATCAGAAAAATACAGCCGACCTCATTATACTGAGAACCTGGATTGAGAACGGGAAACGCCCTCAAAGAAAACACATGGCAGGAGCTTCTAGGGCACTGTGGAAACTTTGGACTGATTTCAGAAACCTACGGATTGAAAATGATCTAATCAAGAGACAGAAACGTATTGACGAATTTAATAACTTAACACAAATAGTCATTCAGAGATCACTTTTAAAAGCAATTCTACCTTTCCTTCATGAACATTGCGGACACTTTGGTATGGCAAAGACATTTGATCGGGTTCGAGAACGATTCTACTGGCCCGGGATGAAAAAAGATGTCCACGAGTGGGTAAGTTCTTGCAAAGAATGCTGTCAAAAGAAATCTCCACACCAGAAACACATACACAGCCTGACAACGTGGAAAGCAAGTCATCCGTTCTGGCAAGTTGCCTTAGACATTATGGGACCTTTACCCGAGTCCAGCGGAAACAAATACATTCTGTTAATTGGAGATCAGTTTACAAAATGGTATGAAGCAATTCCCATGAGCAACCAAGAAGCTTCAACGGTAGCTAAGGCATTTGTAAACGTATGGGTTTCAAGGTATGGTTGTCCGGCAAATCTTCATAGCGACAAGGGCAGTAATTTTATGTCGAATCTTCAAGGAAACGCACTGATAGAGCGCACCAATCATTGCGAGAGTCACAATAGTAGAGCGCACAATCGAAGAGAGTCTTGCAAAATATGTGGGTGAACATCACAACACCTGGAGCGACTACCTTCATTGCGAGAGTCACAATGATAGAGCGCACAATCGAAGAGAGTCTTGCAAAATATGTGGGTGAACATCACAACACCTGGAGCGACTACCTTCCGCTAGTAATGATGGCGTACAGATCATCAATTCACTCTGTTACGAAGTACAGCCCCTTTTACCTCCTTTTTGGACGATCATGCGCGCTGCCGATTGATTGCATGTATCAAACAATACAAACCAAAATCTACCCAATTTTGAGTGATTACGTTGGTTGCTTGAAAGACGAACTACAAACGTGCCATGAGCTGGTACGGGAAAGCATGGATGTGGAGCAAGAAAGACAAAAAACCTACTATGACAGTAGCACATTTGGACCACAATATGAAGTAGGTGATTTAGTAATGGTGTTCAACCCCACAATAAAAAATGGCCAGACAAAGAAATTTAAATCCTTTTACAGCGGACCGCAGGTAATACGTGAAATAATAAACGATCTGAACTTTGTTATTGAGGATGTGAAAACAAAAAAAAACAACAAAAGGTCCACTACGATCGACTCAAACGTTTTAACAGTAGAAAAGCTACCACTGATAAAAAAGAACCTAAGAAGGGAAAGATTGAACCGAGAATAACACAAAACGACCTTACGGAGGACAACGATTTTGTGGAAATTGATGTGGTGACCCCAAAATTGAATGACACAGAAAGAAGAGAAGTTCAAACTGAAGGAAATATTAGTCAAATTAATCCTAATACTGAAACTCACAAAGAGACAGTCAAAAACGAATCGTTTCAAAACCTATGGGTGGGAGTACAAGAGAATCAATAAATACTAACACCAACAATAAGAGCAGAAGCACAAAGATTCCTGCGCCAAAAGTAGCCACACAGCAGAAGCGGGATAGCCTGGTGTCAACATCCAAAAGGAGTGAAGGCAAAAAATTTCTGAATAGGAGCACGGCTTCTACTTCGCAAAATGTCGCCGAACGACGATATCAAACAAGAAGTGCGTCGGGAGTAACAAGACCACGGAAACTGAAAGACTATTTTTTATTCAAGGATAACGATGCAGATGAAAAATTTGATAATGATGTATTTTTCTAAAAGGTGATACGACAAAATGCAGAGGGCGTGGAACCCACATTGGATCGTGCAGCTGAACTGGAAACTTCTTCAGTTGGTTAGCATATTAGGTTTTTCACAATCCTTGGAGATTGTGGGGTATGATTTTGAGAACATTCTACAGACGCAGAAATTTGCAATGACGGAACCGACAAACTGTGAAATGAGGAGCAGGTAAACAAAAGAGGACTGATCTACGCCAAAAGCAGCATGAGTAAACTAAAATACTGCATGTACAGGGCTGCATATACGGTAACTGTGCTGCAAAAAAGTAGTTGGTATGACGACGCAACTTACTTAAACGAAAAATCACAAATAATTCCAACGTTTTACCCAATAAAAGAGTCAGTCTGTCAAAATCTATGGCAGGGACACAAAGCGCTGTTACCGGGTCTTGGTGATTTAGAATTCAATGCTCCCAAAGAAGTCCTCAACGAGATGAATGTTGACCGAACCGACGCTGAATTTGTTCAGAAGATACCAAAAACTTTCATGAAAGGCGGAGATGAGAAAGGAGTGAATTATGTCTACCCCGTGGATTGGATCAGGAAAGGTGAAACACAGAAAGGTAACATCATGATAAATGCTGAAATTTTCATGGGGACTTTGTTCATTGAAACTAGGGAAGCAAATGAAGGAACATGGTTATATTTTAAAGACCCTTTGAAGCAGGAGTAGACCTTGTTATATCAAGGAGACACATTTGAAATAGATTCAGTACAATATCGGTTTGACCAAGACAAAAAACCAAACATCTTAACGATCGTTAAATTTTCAGACTCGGTAACAGCAAAAATAGTCCGCGCCGGAAAAAAAAGTACTTGACGAGCAAATTAGACAGAAAAAGAAATTTAGTTGCCAGTTGAAAAACAAGACAAAATATATAGACAATTTTCTGCTTTTTGAAACAAACCATAGAAATTTGTTTTACACAACGGAAAATTTGACCGCCACGGAACAAAATTTTTCAACAACAGACATATCTGAGAAAGATCTTAGGGACATAAAACTCGGTCAATTTTTTGTGTGGGATTTTCGAGGCATGTTTGAAAACCTGAAACAAATAAAGTTATTAAATTGTCACATAGAAAAACTGCACAGAGCTATGATTCTAACGACATCAATTAACGGAAATTCACAGCAAATTTTCTTAAGTGAACAAAACGCTCTGGGTACACATGCAGAAAGAGCGGGAGGAATACTTTATGTCCATAGGTGCGCTAAAGTAATCGTACATGTTGTCGAAAATCAGTTTTGTACGGAGGAAGTACCAGTTAGGGTGTTTTCTGACAATACCTCAGAAGTAATTAGATACATGGACCCCATTTCTAGAGTATTCTATAGAAATTTCACACTGATTAATTGCAACCCCATGTACCCGAACGCTCTTGAATTGCAGAATGGGTTATGGATAACATATGGGCGAAGGATACAATTAATTAACGTCAATTGGTCAACTTCGGCGCCAATGGAAGGTTTTTTCATTGACAAGGACCTGGAACTTAGCAAAAGGGCCCAAAGGTTAAGGTATTCGAGGAAGACGATAACAGGAAGAGAAGTTTTCCTGGGACAAGGAGGTTTATATGAGCATGAGACTCTAGAGTATTTCAACACGGACTTAAAGTACAATAATCAGTGGCATGAATTGCTGATTTTAGAATACTTGGGTAATGAAGTGAAACAAATCTGGCATGTGGCCAGGGAAATAGCCATCAGTTTGATGACTATTTTTATTGGATCTAAAATCATATTTTGTTTGGTACGCGTGTTTCTTTCAATCGATATGCTACGCAGTGGCACCAATCCTGTAATTGAACTGTCATCCATTAACCCAATGGGGGAAATAGGTTATTTTCATCATCTAAAACAACGTACAATGGAACAAAGAGTGACAAGAAAAAGGACAGTCGAACGGTGTGATGGTGAAACAAATATCGTAGTTATAAAAGCAAAAAAGGCAAAATCTTTACCAGATATAGCAGAAATTGAGATTGATACATTAGACTAATTTCCGTGTATGATATGTAGGAATGGCAGAACCAAAAGTCGGTGATTATTGCTACTATCTACCCAAGTTGTTCGAGGTCAGGTCGATATTCAGGCACCAAGTGTATCGGATTGTTGGAGTAACCTCAAACAAAAGGTACGTGGTGCCACTGACGCAGCTGCAACCACCCAATATATTGGATAGAGCCGCAATTATCGTTGGGGAGTTAAGTGAGATGCAACACAGAATCGAGGAACAACAAAAGAAGATTGACAACAGCGAAATGCTGGGAACAGCCGGGGCTCGGCTTGATGAGGAGCTCCGGCAGTTAAAGGTTGAAAGTCGAAGATTAGGTGATCAATTGCTGGAGACCAAACGGCAATCAGCGGAGTCCTGCAGGAGGCAGGTGGAAACATTGAGAAAAGAGTTGGAGGAGGTTACAAATGCAGCCGAAACAAAAACAAGGGAATGTATCGCTCTGGTGGACGAGCGGGAGTGCTTAGCTCGGGAGTTGGAGAATAATAGACAATAGAAAGCTAAGGGGTAGAGTAAAAACAGAGCAAACCTCAAAGAAAGTCATACAGAGGAGGCTGGAGGCGATCAACGCGCAGAGCCCGTTCAGTCGACCTCCAAACTTTTATGAACTTCTATTCCTGCCACAGGGGGCCACAACCAGTACTATCCAGAAATAATACAAAACGTTGGCAATGCTCTGTCATCCGGACAAGGGTGGTCGTGAGGACATGTTCAAAATCATTCTTCAAGCAAAGAAAATTATGGAAGACGAGGAGGCCCGTAATATTTATGACAAGTACGGGATTGAAAAGAAAGAATATATGAACTCGAAAATGGACATTTGAAACTCTTGCTGTGTGAGTGAGTGGAACACTCACATTTTCTAAGAGGGAGGCAGTATAGTGAACCATAATGTATGACATGCTCATAAATTACATATTAAACGCATAATTCGAAATTTTCACAAACAAATAGGAGAACAAAAAGATATGGTTTCTAATAGTAAACCGGATTTTAACAATATAGAGAAGGCATCATGAATAATGATGGGAATCATCATGGAATTTCATCTTGACGGGACACGTCAAGGAATGTTTGTTCATGACGGGATTCGTCAAGCAGGTAAACCTGTTATCTGTTAGTTTAACTAACAGGGACCCGTGCGGTAGAAAATAACTATGAGAAAACCCCATAGAGCTTAACGAAAATGGGTAAAAACAACCTAAGATTAATTAACCATTGATAGGACTGAAACCAAAGAACATATTCAAAACTAAACCTTACACAATTGAGCTGCCTCTCTTTAATTGCTTTACATTGCTCATCTTCACAAAACTTCTAATATTTACAAGCCATAGTTCTAACTTTGTATTAAACTGATTGTGCATATACATCTGTTCAATTAAATTCAAGTCTGGAACTTGGAAAAATTTCCTCAGTAACTCCGAGGTTTAAAGTGCTTAAGAATAACATCCAACCCAATCCGTAACCGTAAACAGTGCACGGATATTACACTATATAACAACACATAATTTGTAACTGGGGGTCATAAAAAAAACACTGCGGGGGAACAGAACAGATTCCCAAAAAAATTGTCAAATTTGCAACAGATAGATGCATTTTCGAAAAATTTGGAAATGTACAAGAAAAACAATCAAAGACAGCAGATTGCCGGAAAATAGTCGCGATAGACGC
>NC_134482.1:10041017-10106217 GCF_964194025.1 Convolutriloba macropyga
CTGCCACTATCAGACGTCCCACTTCAGACGTTTATTCGGTTATGTTTTCAATTTAATGTTCCTCCATTTTGGATCTGATTCCTATAATGGAGTACAGAAATTATTAAGTACGGAGCTGACCTAAGTCGCCAAATCACGGTTTTGCTGCGTGAAATTGGCTCACGATGTTTGACAATATTTCGGCTGGTCGATTTATTTCATGTGCGGCAATTTGGCTTCTGTTTTTACTGTTATTCAGCCTTTTGAAGTTTTTTTGCGAATGGTTAAAATTTTGTGCAAATTTTCAGCAGTTTTCTCTGTAACTCAAGGTTTAGTTTTTGTTTTATAAAAATTGGTTAAAATGTAATTCATGACTTTTGCTATGTTTTAATTTTTTTCGTATGTTCATATTTTAAACAGGTCACACTTTTCACGTTTGATTTTTGAGCTACCCCACTCTCTGTTTCAACTGAATGGAGTTCAGATTTAATCCAGCAAATTTACCCGAATAGGTTTAAGGTCGAAAATTGAATTAAAATAAAAAACGGTATACACCAATAAAGCAGTGATACTAAGTCTTAATGTTCAAAGACTTTGTATTAAGTTATCAAAGTTACTCAGAGTATACTGCTAAATAGTTATTGAATTTTTTTCTCCAATTCAAAAAGGTGAATGATCCATATTTTTCTTATCTGATGAAACTACAGAAATTACAACATTTTGACGCTTAGAAGAAATTAGATTGTCAATTTTTCTCTTTTTTACTGTTTCAATCCCGACGACGGTAAGTGGGGTCAACGGCGTCTATTTTCCGACAATTTACCGTCATTGTTTTGTCTGCTTTTATTTAGGAACAAATAAAATTTTCTGTTTTAATGTAAATGGTCTCACTTGGAACAGGACGTTGATAACTAGAGGTGATTGTAGTAGAGTGAGAGCCTTGACCAGTGTGTCGGCCACCCCACTCAATTCCAACATGTATCTGCTGTATTCCACGGGCACCCTCTGAGGCTCGTCTGGGGCATTTCTCACTGTCTCAGATTCCTCTTTTCTAAAATTTTGATCCAGCTATTTTTTGATCTGTTTCTTTTTTGGCCACATGTTTCGACTAAATTTTTTGGGTCACTTTCGCGAAATTAAATCCACAATGGTTTAATATGAAGTTTTAGGTTTATTGATTGGGCTTAGTGTATGTTACCAACGGCTGTGCAATAATATGCCAAAATCCTATTAGATATATAATGCACGATCTTTAAACACCACCTAACTATTGCTTAAATATTGCTTCCACCTAACTTTTTGGGGTGCATAATAATTGATGGTAAATCGGATTTTTTCCGTTTGTGCCCCCCCCCCCCCGCTTAGTGGGTGCATATTATTTGCACCCCCAAGACGCACGTGCCATATTTTTACGTAATGAATTACTAAGTAAAGGCACGGCCGCTGTAACGGGGGGGGGCACAAACGGAAAAGATCCGGTAATCAAGTCTTACCCAGGTTTAGCCTTTGACTGTTGGACTTGAGGGACAGCAGTGCCAAGGTAAATGGCCAGTAAAGTGTGGCATATCTGCAGCTGTAGTTCCTCATTGTCTATTCGCAGCAGGAATCCCAGCTGTGCATAGCTGTCCTTCAGCACTCCTTTGTAGGCGACGTCGTCTGAGAGTTTCTCTGAAATCAATGTAATCTCAAAATCAATTTCCAAATACCGACAAAATTATCTCTCAAAATAATGCCTCCAAGAAAGCTTTACGTTTTACCCCCAAAAAGTTTTTGTTCCAAGAAAAACGCGGTCTTTACCATTGTACCCCCCCCCCCCCATGAAATTATGGGTCTTTCCCATTATAGCCCCCATGAAATTATAGCACCCCTCGTGGTATATTTACCAAGATTGGGAGAGGGGGGCTATAGGTTATCTGACCACTAAACGGGGGGGGGGGGATAATGGGAAAGACACACCATGTTGTATATTCGCTGCGACGTTACGTAATATGGCCAGTAAGCTGTGACGGAGGGTTGAAAATGGGATCTAATCTCCCCCCCCCCCCCCCCCCAAAGCTTGTGGGATTTTTTTATGCTGATCATGCGCCTGTGCTACTTTTTTACGTAGTAACTTGCTATATAATTACAAGTATTTGGGGTTCATCTAAACACACGGGGGAGGGCGCCGAATAGATTCTCTAAAATTTTGCCAAAAATTGAACATTACAACGGGGTCTGAGGGGAGAGACCTGACCAGATTTTCTTTTCTGGCCAAAATCTTAGTGGGCTATAATGTGTACCCTACGACGCCGCCCCCGCAAGTACCGTAATTATACCATAAAGAGGGGTTATAATGGTTAAGACTCCGTCAGACTATGGATGGTTTTTAATACACGCCCACTGTTTACAACTAACCTTTCTTAAAAGGTTTCTCAGCTATTTTGATCATCTCGACCATAGGCCGAACGTATCTACTGTCTTCAGCACACCTGTCTGCACACGCGTTCACAATTATCAGAATATCCACCAAATCTCGAAGGAAAAACCCATCCCCATATTCTGTAACAATCTTCTGCAAAATATGCAGATGCCGTTTTGTCAAATCATGTGAATGTGGATCTGTAAATAGAGTAACAGCGTGAGCTATTTTGACTGGGTGGAAATTTGAGGGCATTTCGTTCAGGTTGGCCTCGTCTGGTAAAACGTGACGCATAATGGGTGGCATGGTTTTTGGTTGGTTTTGTTTCTGCATCAAAGGGTGCATTACGTCTGCGGCACTGGAGACAAAGTTTTCGCCTCCGGGTTTGGACTCCGCCAGCGCCATTTTTAACGAAGTTAAAATAGTAATTCGGATTGTTTTTCCAAACCGTTATTTGGTTTCAGTGTTCATGTTCGTGTGGA
Organism: Convolutriloba macropyga; assembly: GCF_964194025.1. Taxonomy (NCBI): domain Eukaryota; kingdom Metazoa; phylum Xenacoelomorpha; order Acoela; family Convolutidae; genus Convolutriloba; species Convolutriloba macropyga. The sequence goes on from NC_134482.1 coordinate 10,043,877, forward strand.
GCAATATGCAAAAAATGCAGTGCGCTCATAAGCTTAAAATTTTTCAAATTATGCGTGTGTGTTATGTGGTGATTTAACATTTGAAGGTGCGTGTTGTATTGTAAAAAACGCACGTGTATTTAATTGCGAGCGTTGCTTTTATCATTGTTGTTCAAAACGAATGGTTCAGCAAAGCGTTTGTCTTATTTAGCCGTTTTTCAGGATATAAGATCTAAACTGTGAAGCATGTCGGATGTTAGCCTGTTAAAATGGCTCCTCCCTCCCACAATATGATTTGCTTCCTCCCTGTCACATATCATTCTGCTCCCACGAGGTATCGTACTGTTTTTCATGGTAATGTGTGATATAACAACGCATAATTTGCAACTGGGGCATAAAAACAGTTCCGAAACACTGGGTCCGAAACCAAATATAACTGATATTTTCAGAACACTTATCTTAGGCTTTTAGTGGCTTTGTGTATTTAGGTCTCACTGGGTTATTCGGATCTGACCCAGTCATTTTTATTGATGTTATAGAATTTTGGGGTCTTTCCCATTATAGACCCCCCCCCCCCCCCAGTTTAGCGGTGAGATAACCTATAGCCCCCCCCCCCCCCCCAATCAAGGTAATTATACCATAATGAGGGGCTATATTTTCATGGGGGGGCTATATTGGGAAAGACCCGAAATTTGTTTAAAATATCAGATCTTCTGTTTTGCCACCCAGCTTAGTGGGTATGTAACTTTTACGCACCAAGGCCACATGCTACTTTTTACGCACCAAGGCCAAAAATACTGGAGGAAGTGGGGGCAAAATAGATCCAAAATATCTAACAAAGAAAGGTATAACTGCTCCTTATTTTCGCCGTATTTTATGAAAATGATACAGTGCAAATATCAATTAGTAATCGCAGATTAAAAAATCAGCTGAAACGAATAGTGTTGTTTTTAATCTCAATTTTTGATTACGAAATACACGTTGTATTGTTTTTAAGGTGGTTAATGTGATAGTAAATTATAAAGTGAGAAAAGAGCGATATGGCTGTGAAGAGTCATAAGGCTGCAGTTGTCATTGTTCCCAAAGTGACAGACGAGTTCCTGGATACTATACAGAACATTAGACGGTAACTACTGGAATCAAATTTCATGAACAAAGATTATTCTTCTTTTCATTATTTTAAGTTTCAGATCTTTATCATGTATAGAAAATAATTCCCCCCAGCTGATTGGGTAGATACCCCCTCCCCGCCCCCAGACGCACGTGCATAATGAATTGACATTTTTAAATTTTATATAACATATAATGGCACGTAACGTGTATTTGGGGGGGGGGGGGAAGGAGTAACCGAAAATGGTGAACCTATGTCATAATTATTCTCAAACAAAGTTTGTTGCTAGCTGCGAAGCTGTAAGCTGAGCGGAGCTATATTGCGATGTTCGTGGTTTTTTACTATTTACAATTTTTACAATCTTTCTTTTATTAGCTGTGAAGCGATAACGGCTATTGTTGGGGGCATCGTGGTTTTTTTTACAATCCAAAGGATTTTTACAATCCAAAGGATTTGGATTGTATATTGGTGTACTGTCTTTTTTAAGATCTTTTCACGCCTTTTTCGGCTTTTTCACGTCAGTGAGAAGTAAAGTTAGAGTTTGATTTTAGTCACGCTGAAGTACTAAAAAGGGAGCCAAAATTAGAGTAGGTTTAAATCAGAAATTGGTGTTAGAACAAATTTTGTTTTGGTGAGGGAGTTTTTTTCCACGTGCGTCAATTTGACTTCTGTTTTTAGAGTTTCTTTTCCTTGAGTGCTTTTAGTATGGTACATATGTGTTCTAATTGCGCCTAGTTGAAATTGCTTGAATTCATCTAGGGACAGTTGAAACTTTAATGACCTGAACATTTTTTTGTCAAAAAACCTTAGAGTATTTGATTTTGCTCACTTTCAAAAATTATTACTGTTGTCTTACCACTTAGTATCATCATTGACAGGTCTGATTTATTGATAATGAGGCCCAAATTACCTAATTAATGAGGTAATAGCTGATTAGTTTTTATGACTTACGAGTTAGTTTTTTTATTTTTTGTTGTACTTTTGTAATTGTTGTTGTCTTATCGGTATTTCTCATTAATAGCAGGCCTCATTGGTTGCTAATAGGGGTTATTTTAGTTGATTAAATCGGTTATGTTCAAAGCTGATACCTTCTATGAGTTTTGACATCAATTGTTTACAAAAATTTTTACAGAATTTTTGTTTTTTTTTTCGTTAACTTTATTATCTTATATCTTTGTCTCATTATTGACTGTTTTCATTGCTTTCTAAAAAAGCTTTTCTTTTTTATAAATTTTTCGATTAATGGCTATTTGTTTCTTTGACTTATACTCTGCCCCGGCTCAATTGGGGTTTATTCCTTTTAGAGCGTATGTGTCTCAGAAAAACGTCAGCGCGACTGTAACCAAAATGTCCAGTGTTCTCTAGGTGGTCAATTTGTTATCTTGTTTCTTTAGTTGTTTCAATTCATGGAAGACCAATAGTGTCTATCGCGTCTACTTTCCGACAGTCTGCCGGTTATGTTTTTAAGATCTGTTCACATTTTCATCATTGAAGTCATTTTGGAGTGATGATTTTGGTCACGCTGAAACAGGAAGTGGAGCGAAAAAGCAAGTGATTTTGCGGCCCGAGTTTTCAAGTTTAATAAAACGGTTTTTAAACAAAAGATAGCTTTCTCAATTGTGATTTTTTGTTCACGCGCTGCAATTTGTCTTCTGTTTATACTGTTTTTTCAATTTTTTCATTGGAGTTTTCTAATTGGTTTTCCCAATCCATTCATAGACTTTTGTAGGTCTGGCTATTTGTTTAGTCAATGAAAATTCTTTGGATTGAAGGTCAGAACTTTTTCTTCTGTCGTTCTGGTGTTTTTTCGATGTTTCTAGAGTTTTTTGATAGCAAGTAATTGTTTTATTTGTTATTCTTACATTAAGTTCTAGACAGAATCCACTATTTTTATCAATCCGCTGGCTGGCAAACATAAATACTTACTCGATAATTGCGATTTTTTTCTTGGAGCGGAATACTCATCACTTCTTAGTCCTTATTGACTCCTTAGTCCTTCTTAGTTCTTAGTCCTTAAAACTCAATATAATATCAAAAGATTGCACATCTGAACTGGAGTCGTAAATTTAAGTGACAGAAGAACATGAGCAAATTATGTATATGGACAATCAAGAATTGAGAAGCTGGAAAATACATATGAAATCAAGGTGAAATCACGCGGGGTGCGAATGAACAATAGGGCTCATGAACCAAATGATAACTGTGGTTATTGGGTATAACAGTAGTTATAAAGTTGGTCAAAAATTGGAAGGAGTTTTGATATATTATTATAAATAGATTTGCTAAAAATTTGTATTTTGTGTTGATACCAGTAACCGTCGTTAAGTTTTTGTTTATAAAAAAGCTTTAGGTTTTCCGGGATTAAAAATGGCTTATGTCACCGCAACTTGCAGAGTTTACTTTAGATCATATTCAATGTTAATCTTATTATGATTTTAGGAAACACGACAAAGCTTTTCAAAGATGGATGCCACATATAAACATGTTGTATCCCTTCTACGAGCGAGAGAGCGACAACTTCAAGAAAGATGTCAAGGCTATCAAACACGTGATGCTTGAATGTGGTGTGACTAAGTTCAGAATGAAATTCAACAAACAGTCGGTGGCATTTTTTGAACATGCAGCCAACGCCAATATGCACATTAAACCATTACCAGTGAATAGTGTGAACCTTGAGGCAAATTCCGTAAGTGCATTTTCCCTGTTTACAAAGGAGCATGTGTGAACAAACTTATTCAAATTTTAAGATCTGTTCACACATTTTCATGATTTTTGAAGTCAAATTGGAGTAGTGATTTTGGTCACGCCGAAATAGGAAAGAAGCGAATAAGCGAGTGGTTTTGCGGCGTGAAATTTTTCCGCTCTAATTTTAAAGTAGAGTGAGAAAACGGTGTTTGAACAAAAATTCGGTTTCTCGCTAGTGGTTTTTTGTTCATATGCGGCAATTTCACTTTGATTTTTACTGTTTTTTCGATTTTTTGAATCGGATTTTTTTAAATGGTTTTCCCAATCCATTCATAGTCCGTTCTAGGTCTAGTTTTCTGTTTATTCAATGAAAATTCTTTGAATTGTACGTCAGGACTTGTCCTGCTATGTTTTTTTGTTTCGTCGTCTGCCGCTGTTTTTTCGTTTTACATTTGTTCACACAGCACAGCTGAAAAAGTCAAATTTTCTGAATGACTTCTTCCTCTCACTAACGGCGTTTGCGCACGTGACGTCATTTCTCACTCGCTTTAGCAAAAGTTTTTAGGTTATTTGCGTGATTAGATTTTGATCATACGTGACTTACCTCACTCAATAAAATGACTGTGCACTTTAAAACTTAAGTTTAATTTGAATTTGTTTAAGGTCAAAGGAACTGCTATGTGCAGTGAAGGTCCCTAATAAGAGGCTTCTGTGGAATGAATTTTAACAAGCTTTATTAATTTATCGCTGAATGTTTTTTAGTAATTTACTATGTTTTCTGTGGTTAATATTCTATAGATGAATTTAACGAATCACATGAATTTAAAGGATCTAGGATTTCTCAATTCTGTTCCCCTCATTCCCCCCCCAGCACGGTGGGCATATAACTTAGTGCCCCAGCATAAGCGCTCGTGCTACTTTTACATAGTGACGTGGTATAAATGAGAACATATAAATTCTAATTAGAGGACATAAAAACACTGGGGGAGTTGCGAAACAGAATAGATCCAATGAAAGCAAGAAATCAAGTCATGCAGGAAGTCAAATCGTAAAATGAAAGCCAAATTGAAAATTTAGCTTCAAGGAAAAAAAATGTCTAAAAATTTGAAGTGTTGTGATAATTTTTCAGGAAGCCACCTCAACTTCTACTGTTAAAGTCGTTACCACGTCAGCCCCCAAAGATACAAAAGCCAAGCATTCACAGCTTAAAGACCTTCCACTAGGCTACATTGATCCTTTCTCTAAAGTTCATTCAGACACAATTGAGAGCTGCCCTTCACTTTATGACTTACACACAGCAATTGACAAAGCCAACGCTACTAATCGTGCCAACATCAATTCTACGGATGCTTCGTTTGCTAAGTTCTGGGACAAAAGTTACGCGTTTTGGGACATTGAGTCAAGCAAATCACGCAAACGTCTACAAGCCGATGTCAGCACACCTCCACAGACAAAAAGTAATAACCAAGATGAACAAATCTATACTCGTGAAGATTTAGAGTTTCTTGGTAATTACAGCAGAGATGAAAATTTGGAGAATATCAAGAAGATGCCATCAATGCAAAGATTGCAAGCTTCGTTGGTCAGAGCTTTCCCCGAATGTGATGATTTGAACCAGATTTCCCATTTTGGATTCCAGCCTCATTTGACCCTGGGTCAGTTCAAAAAGATGAATTTGTTGAAACACGTGAATGAGATAACAGAGGCGTTGTTTGAGGAGGAGGAAGAAGAGGAATTTGAAGTTGATCAGGTTTTGATCATAACTCGGAAATCGGGCGATGATCCGTTTGAAGTGAGAGCTTCTGTTGAACTACCTTAAATTGTTTAGTTTCAGAGAAAGATAAATTTTACAGAATGTTCAAATAATACTGCTGTGAATACATATCATCGACTATTTTAATGAAATAACGTTCGTTTAATAAATTTTTCCATCCTGATTTTCAATTTTTGACCAAGCATCATTTATTGTTTGAGCCCAGATGGCAACTATGAGCAGGCGTTTCATGGAGTTTGGATTGTCAAACATGTATCAAGATACCGTTTAGTTCTTGTTTATGGTTTCGGTGCAATCAATATTTCACCAGTGAACTGAACATGAACAATAACTGGACGAGAATGTTGAATTAGGTGTAATATATAACAAATCTATGCTGTTTTTTCTCAAACTCGGACCTAATTCCTAGAAATTCCTAACACAAGATCTGCGATCTACGTATGAGTCAGCCCATTTGTAACAATTTTACTCCATAAACAGTTATTGAGCAGAATTGACACACTGTTTCTGACCAGAAATTGAAAAAAACTGCCCGCTGAGCAAAGGATTTTTGTCTTCAGAAATTGACGGAGCCGACGAAGTTTTGCGTGAGAAGGGATAGCTCCTGTACCGTGAGGTACCTTGAAGTCATGCACCCCAGTATTTGCAACGTAGTAAAAATGCGCTAAATCTTCCATGGAAGTCTGCTGCTGGTAGAGAAACCTTTCCGCAGTTTTTTCAGGTCCATGCTTCAGCTCCTTTCTAACAAGTCTGAAAATCAAAAAAGTTAAGGACCGTCCCGTTGCTGCCGGGTAAGTTTTACGAAGAATCATAGCAAAATTTTTAGTCAAATAGTCGGAATATTCAGTGAAAATGTTTAGTGAAAGAGTTTACTTCTTACAACTAGGAGTAGCTGTTGAAGTAGGTGCAGAGGCAGTTATCGACTCCACGAAATGAATATTGGAGATGCCTACTGGGTCCACACTGAGATGTCGTTCTATACAAATTGATTTTAAGAACGCTTTCAATTCAGTTAAACAATGTTCTTTGAAAACCGCTGAAGATAATATGCCAAGTTTTGCAGCGTTTAGTTGGTTTTGCTACCCGAAGCAGTTTGTTTTCGGGGATCTAACTATTACTAGTAAATCAGGAGTTCAACGCTCACACGGTTGTTTTTTGCTCTAAAGCTGTGACAAATAATAAAACAGCCTAATGTGAAGGCCAGAAATTGGCTACATCAAATGGTTTCCTGATGACGGGACTGTTGCCTGAAAAGAAGAAGTATTGGCAACCCTTTATGGGGAGGGCTCTGAAAGAGGTCTAATTCTACTTAAAGACGAATGTGAGACGTACTCATTTTCTGAGCGACTCGTGTTTGACAATTGAGTCAAACAAAACACTACTTAATTGTTAAAAGAAACTTAGTGTTGCAATTGGTAATCTAGTACATGTTGCATCTTTCTTGTTTAAACAGTTGAAAATTTATCTTTGCTGATTGATTGCCTTGATTATCGTGATGACCCGCAATGCCTCCTAGGAATCTTGAGATATTGGTTGGGTTCTGCAAAAATAGTGTACGCAATGAGAGGACTAACAACTTCTGAAAAATTATTGAAAGTTTCTTTTCATAAATTGCTATTAGTTTATCTGGATTAGTTTTAAAATGGTCTATCGGTTAGTATATCGCGGTTTGTATTTGCTGTGATTCTTCAGTTTTGCGTCTTGTTGATAAAATATCAGATGTTCAGCTACAAGATGAAAGTTTTTTCAAACAATTGGCTGATGGCATTGCTCATCTTTTAGTTGCAAATCTCACTAAAAAATTCACGACAAAACCGCTTTTTGTTCTTTAAAAAGACATACGGTTATTTGAGAAACAAACAGCTCTGCAAGTCGCGCTGTCACTCCAGCAGGCAGTGTCTTTAATATCCAATCGTCCTATTGGGGCTTTGGGGGGTCTGCGTTTGCGTTCAAACAATTTTGAAGAAGATCCATTCTAGGATTTCCGATATGAAAACGAACGAAAGTGTCAGTATTGCAAATCATCGACACTAGGCATCTTTGGAGATCACGGAGTTGCTTGCCATGGGAGAAGCAATGGTATAACTTAAGGAGATCGCATTGGAGATCGTCAAAATGCATCTTTATTGTCTGCAAATCTCGACCATACCGGAGAGAAAACAATTCCTGATAGCTAAAACCAACCATGAGAGGTTTTTTACCTTAATTGATTGCTGGCGAATCCGCTGCCTTTGACGTTGCAGTTTTTTTAGTTGCAACAATGAAGCACACTATTTAATTGGGCACAGAAGTTAGGTGACGCAATTGATGTTGCTGAAGAGTGTAAGTACAACGCTCATTACGCGAAGTGTAAGGAAAAGATTTATACTCCTCCCTCAAGAGAATGGGTGGACATTCAGATATTCGTTGTTCTTTTTCGTAGGAATTTTTGTTGGCTGACTGTAGATTGTTTGTTTTTGTCCGTAGTTGATATCGAGGAATTTGTAATTGTTCCGCATCCGCTCTTGCAGATCAGTCAGAAATGAATTCCGTTTTTCTTATGTTCTAATAAAGCAATTGAGTTGCCGTGGATGCGTATGGTTTTGGACGTGCCTCTTTCCTGATTCGTCATTTTTTTTGAATGAAGTTTTGAAGATGGACAGATTTCGATTAATATATTGTAACTTGGTTGTTATACCGTAAAAATGTTTTAAAATAGCAGTTGAAATGTATGAAAAACGTCGAAAAGTGTTCACGTCAAATCACGACGAAAACAAGAGCAGAAGAGAGGGGGTGGTTTTTTCCTCTATTTTTGAGAGAGCGAGAAATTGTTTGGATCACGTGTGGCATTTACAGATTTTTTATTTTAAACTCGAAGTTTTTTCAATTAAAAGTTTTTTCATTTATCTAAATTAGTAATAGTGAGTGAGTAGTTGCGAGGAAATTTTCGACGATATTTGTACTTTTTTCAAGTTTACCGTTCATTAATAGCCGCTTAGAGATAGCTGGGGCTATTATTGGCCTTCTCTTGGTTTTTTTACGACTCGAAGAGGAGTATTGGTTTTCTCTCGGTCTTTTTTTTTACAGGAAGTAGATTTGTTCACGCGGCATTTTGACCTAAAAGCGAAAGTGAGAAAAGCGGTCTTGGTGAACAGATTTTCGCTAAGCGAGAGAATTTTTTTGATCATGCGCTTCGTTTAGTGAATGACTTCTTGACTTTGGAAAGTAGTTTTTGACTGAATGGCACAAATGGATAACCGTTTTTAGTCGTTTTTTCGTCTAAGTGGCCAATTTTTTTTCTTTAATTTGGTTTCTTGTAGAAATAAATTTTATTCGATTCTATATTGAAATGTCAATCTCGGAAATTGATGCCACAGTGTTTTGCAGAGCCTGGAAAAGCGTTTCAAGTTGAAAATTGGCAAATATTTAATTTTTTAATTAATTTTTGGCTTTTTTTACTATTAATTTCTTCATTTGTGGATCTTTTAACCGTCTTTCTGTCAAAAATCAGTTAAAATGGCAACTTCTTTTTGATAATTCATATACTCAACGCCTCTTTCTCCCTCGACGTAATTTTTTTTTACAAAATTATACATATGCTAATCCGATTTTGGTAGTTTTTTCCCGATTTTCGTCAGTTTTTTGTTTGTATTTTGGTTGTAATTGCTGGAAATAGTCTTTTTGTGCAACATGAGGGACTTTAATTTCGTTTCAATAAAGCAGTTTCAATAAAGTTTTTGAAAAGCAGTTAAAACTTTTTCATAAATGCAGTTTTAAAAGTTTTTTGACCATTTTTTTTGCAAAATGTTTCAATGTTTCGTATTTATGAATTCTGCTTTTTCCTATTTTTTTGTTCTCTTCAGGAGGATACATCTTTGTATCGGATGATTAGTTATCTTTTCAATGTCTTGAATGGTGAACAATTAAATGTATTCGTTTTTCTTAAATTTTTAAAATTGATTTTTAACTTTCAAAAATCACTAATGTCTTTTTTGTTACGGTGTTCCTTACATTGTGCCCATATTCTTTACATTCTAGTTACTATCATTTTTTTTTTGTCCTGGCACCTACATTTTTTTCGGCAGGTATATATTTATTTAGTATATTGATTTTTTTTCAGTTGTTAAAAATGAACGATTTCAGCTTTTTCTTATATTTTCGTCAATTCTTTGGTTTGCAATTGATTTCATTCAACATAAGGCAGTACTGAGAGTTTGATAGCCAGCCCTTTCTAAAAGTTCCACTTATGATTATTGAATGCTAAGGTGTGCCGGCCTTGGTATTAATTTAAACGATTTTTTGCCTTTGAATATTCTTCTGCTGCTTATGTCTTTTCTACGATCAATTTAATTTTTGAATTGGTATGAAATCATGTGGTCTAACATATGTACAACAAGGAACAACTGTGTGTTGTTTTTTGTCTTAATTGCAGTGATTAGAAGTGTAAGTATAGGTGTTTTCTGATTCTTAAATTTGAGCTTTCTTTTTTTAGAAAAGATTTTACTTAGTTTCTAAGATTATTATCTGCTGTTTGCTTTCGCGATCTTTTTCAGATTAGAATCATGAGTTATTTGAAGGCAAATGATAACCTTGTCAGCGTTTTCAGACTATCAGTTTTTGTACCACCTTTTTTTATTTCGGATTTTTTCACGTTACCAAACATTTTCAATAATATAAAATTTTGCTGCATTTTGTTACTCTTGGGACAGCGGTTTAAGTTTCACCAATTTTTAGAGCAGACTATGAGAGATAATGAGTTAATGGTTTAATACAAAACGTAGTGGTTTCCGCTGCAGTTATGGTTTTTGTTAGTGAAGTTTTGACCCTTCGAGCCGCTTCCGGAATTCTTCCGGCTATGTTTTTTATTTCGTCGTCATGATTTTTGTTTCGACCTTATGACGTCACAACCACTTCAAATCTGCTTTTTGTTCATTCGTTAAGGCAATTTCAATTGAATTGCGTGCGTGACGTCATGTTTTACTCTAAGTGGAGCGAGTTTTTTGTTCATTCGCGTGATTAAATTTGTGGTCACACTTGACTTACCTCACTCTCAAAAATGACTTCCTCACTTTGAAATTGACTTTTATTTGCTTTAATTCAAAGATTAGGTCAAATGGGTGTGTGTCACTCTAAACGAAGGTTATTTGAGAGCATCTAATAGAGGCAGCAATAACCTAAACAGATTTTTAATCAAAATATAACATATCAGCCTTCAATGAAAAGACAAATTTTTTTGGTCTGTTTTTTTTTACTGTTTTTTTAGACTGCAGATCTACGAAGCTAGTGCGGCTATTTTCTGGCAATCTGCCAGCTATGTTTTATTTTTTGCTTCTCGCTTTGATTTTACGTTTTCAATCTCTGTCTTAGAACCATTCTTTGGAAGCAGCTCCTAAAGAGTTGCGATGAAGGCTAAACAGGGTAAATCCAACTGAATTAAGAAATAAACTCAACCTTTTCTTACAAAAAAATGGTTCAAGCCATAAACAGGTGTGATAGAGTGCAAATAGAGTTTTCTCGCTTGTGTTTGGAATCTCAGGCAAATTTTGTATTCGGTGACTAAAATTCAACTGTTTATATTGAACTTTCTTTCGTCAAAGTTTTTATATAATAATCTGCGGTTTGAAAATATTATAGCAGTGCAATTCTTCAGCGGAATAGTTTTTTGTTTTTTTTTCGTAGATTTTGTATTGAATCGTACTTCCTCTTTTATTAATTATCATCCTAATGCTATTGACTAAATGGTTTCACACAGCATACGAAAACGTTGAAAGCTCTTTACATATTTTTTCTCCCATATTTTGAGAGACAATTTTGCAAAACCGGTTTTACATCAGAACTAAAATCCAACTACCTTTTGATTAGGGATTTTTCGTAGCTCGTAAAAGACACCGAAGAATTGCACCCATCTGCTTTCAACGTTTTGATATGTTGTGTGAAACTCAGTTTGTGTTCAATTGTTGCTCATAGATGCTTTATTGATATTACGTCTTCTAAACCGTCCTTCTTCATTTAAACATAAAACTTCTTTTTGAGTGTTTTCGTCGTTTTTCAGGGTTTTAACCCAATTTATTTGCCTCTAGACGTTCTACTGTCTAACTCACCAATTTTTGGTTTTCTTCTTTAAATGATTTTAATGCGATGGTAGTTTTAATTGCTGTATCATCTGCAAAAGAGTTTTTCTTTTTGGGGCTTGACTTCCAAGTCAATGATGTAAAATGAAAAATCAACCGGACCAAGTATTGATCCTTGAGGAATCCGATATTTAGTTTCAGCTAACTTGGACGCGTTATTTCCAGCCTCTACATACTGTTTACAACCCTTAAGATAGACTTCAATCATCGTCCAATGATTTTGATTCAATAGACTTTTCTAGCCACTGTCAAATGCTCTTTTAGATCATGAAAAGTGCAAACCGTATTTTCAATTAAAAGAGTTTGTTGATCCTATGATGTCCACCAATTTTGGGTTTGCTTCAACAGCACTTTTTTGAATGAAAGCAAATTGGTTGTTAAAAAGCCTTCAATATAATCGGCGATTCGGAAGAAAAGCAGTTTAAAATTTTACCAACTGTTTGCAAAAGTCAAATTTCCGATAGTTAATTGGTTTTTAAAATGTGTCTTTCTAATGTAGTTGTATCACCTTTGCTATTTAGAGGCAGTTGAGATATTTACTCCCACTAAAATGTTGATTGAAAAATTCACACAGGAAAGAGCTCAGAGCCAAACCTGTTTTTTTAAAACACTCAATTATTACACGTATAGTCTTCTATTTATTTCGATTTAATGTGCGTTATGGAAATATAAACGTCCATCGTGTTCGATTTCTGTGGTTGCTCTGCAATTTTTCTTGAATTTTCTCCGAAAAGTGGCAAAACAATTGTTAAATAGGTTTTAATCACCAACTGAATTTTTTACTTCATATTTCTTACAGTTTTCATACTGGTGCGGACTGCAAATACTCGTAAATTTTTGTACGTTCATGAGATTTTTAATTCAATTTTCAACTAATCAAGTTGTTATTCGTGCTCGAGACCACGACGAACAGAAATTGAAATATTACAGGTGCATTCGAAAAGGCAAGAATTGCAGAAAGGCAATGCAATGATTTTTAATATGTCTTTGAAAGATTATCATCAGGTTGTAGAAACGCTTGAAATCTTTTTGCTGGATTCCTTAACCTGCTGTTTAGTTTAACTTGAAAATTATTTTAGTGATTCTGCTAGTTTTAAGGTTATAAGCTGGAATCCTGGGTAGCATAATAACTAGAATAAAATCTACAGTAATTATCTAGCAAAGAATCCAGTTGTGAGCTGAATTTGTTGGGTAGTATAAATACAAAAAACACGGAATTAGCTTCTTAGCTGTATATTGCTGTTGATATAGACCCTATAGGAAGGCAATTTTCGATTACAAAAACTGTGTCAAAGGGTCTACAAAACGGGATTTTTTGGGAAGTGGTTTTGTATAGGTTTTGAGTTCTGATGCTTAATATGTCAAATAATGTTCTCTGAAAACTAGAACACAGTTAGCAAAAACAGAATAATCTAATTTTTCAAGGTGTGGCTGAGAACTCGTGAACTGGGAAGGTTTTTAAAAGCGGTTTGTAGACTGTTTGGAAGTAGCAAAGTTCACACGTGTTTAAATGAGCTTTCACAACCTATTTAAACCCAATTTCATTTATGCATATAAAACAGAGCAAACTAAAAGCAAATTAGTGTCTTTGTCCAAAGTTGAATTATCATAATGATTCGTTTGAGTTCTTTAGGCTTATGTATTTATCTTCAAAGCTTGAGTTTACAAGCCAAATATTCGTCTGAAATTGAAGGTATGTTTTTCTAAGCTAAGTTCTTATGTAATAGTGTATGCTAAAAAATAATTGAAATAGAAAAGACAACTTCTTTACTTTTTTTGGGATATCAATTGTAATGCTAATCTCATTATAGGACCAATGCCTTGCTTAATCGACCAAACTGTTTTTTGATGTATATAAAGAAGCAATAAGCATACTCACAAGCAGTGCCCTAGTACCGGGGAAACTAGCGCCCGAGAACTGATTGAAAGGCGCAGGGGTACTATGATTTATGCGCTCACTTATTCAGAGACCCAAAACTACGAAATGAGTATTTTTTATACAAACAAGGAGGCTCGTTAATGTGCGTTTGCACATGTTATTCCGACCCGCGCTCATCTACATTTTTGACGTAGCTGTCTTTTGAATTACATTTTTGCAAAGAGATAATCAAGAACAGATATTTGAGTTTAAAAAAATCGTTACACAACCAAACTAATAATTGAATTAAATAGGGTCATGCCTCATTACAACGAGATCTGCCATTAAAAAGATGATCTGCCATGAAAAAAAAACAACAACGGCAAAAAAAGCAAAAACAAAAATTTCACGGAAAAAACTTAATATCTTAAATTAAATGCACCTAGTAACAACGTCAAATTACAATCAGACAAATCCTAACAAAACAAACTTACTTTTTTTCTAATTACACATCAGATGGCGTTTTTCCCAAATGAGATTAGGTAACAAGTCGACAAAGAGAAGGAATAATGAGATGATATACAAAAGTCAATCAACATTTTTAAAACCAAATAATTAGAGAAGTCGAAGATAATTAGCTTTTAACGAAATAATTTTTGATAAATTTACTAAAAAGTCATAATGAGACCAATAGAGCCTGTCTCTGGTTGGATTAAACCATAGGAACGGACTAAAGATGCAGAAAAACTCAAAAGATTTCGAACAACAAATTACAAACATTGCGAAAACACAAGTTAGTGAAGCCATTAAAATCATTAGCTTTTATCTGAATATTATGTATTTTCATTGCAATATCCTCTTATAGAAAATCATCTAAAATGATGCTGAATGAATAAATGAGTTTAAATGGGCCACATTTGAAAATCATTGTGATATTATGCGATGTGCTAAAGGAAGTGATAAAAAAAACAAAAACACACCACTCACATAACATTTTTTGTTTTGAAGACGCATATTATCCGAAAAACAAAACATTAGTTACGTGACAACAGCAGCAAACATGGCAATTTTTAAAATACATGGAACTAAATGGGACCTGTCAATGATGAGAATAGTTTAAAAATTGACGAAAATAACAACAAAACTGAGAAAAATGAAAAATCCTCAAAACTATTTAAAATGTATAATATCATAAACTTTAAGACTATTCGCAATAAACTGACTCCTTCGGGTAACATCACTCATGCGTTCCTATATTACAAGCTTATGGGTCCGGCCAGCATTTTACGACTACTTATAGAACAGAAGAAAGCAAATACAGCAATTTCAAAAAAAGTGAGCGAGAAAAGTGTCGAAGCCATTGAAAAAACAACTTTTCACTAGAAACTTTTCTGCTTTCAATTCATATTTTAAAACAAATTAGTGTTTTTGTCCAAAGTTGAAATATCATAATGATTCGTTTGAGTTCTTAAGGCTTATGTATTTTTCATCAAAGCTTGAGTTTACAAGCCAAATATTCGTCTGAAATTGAAGGTATTTTTTTCTAAGCGAAGTTCTTATGTAATAGTGTATGCTAAAAATTAATTGAAATAGAAAAGACAACTTCTTTACTTTTTTGGGATATCAATTGTAATGCTAATCTCATTATAGGACCAATGCCTTGCTTAATCGAACAAACTGTTTTTTTATATATATAAAGAAGCAATAAGCATAGTCACAGGCCGTGCCCTTGTACCGGGGAAACTACCGCCCGAGAACTGATTGAAAGGCGCAGGGGTACTATGATTTATGCGCTCACTTATTCAAAGACATAAAACTACGAAATGAGTATTATTTATACCAACAATGAGGCTCGTTAATGTGCGTTCGCACATGTTATTCCGACCCGCGCTCATCTACATTTTTGACGTAGCTGTCTTTTGAATTACATTTTTGCAAAAAGATAATCAAGAACAGATATTTGAGTATAAAAAAAACGTTACACAACCAAGCTGATAATTGAATTAAATAGGGCCATGCCTCATTGCAACGAGATCTGCCATTAAAAAGACTACAAGAAAAAAAAACAACAGCAGCAAAAAAAAAGCAAAAACAAAAATTTCACTGAAAAAACTCAATATCTTAATTTAAATGCACCTAGTAACAACGTCAAATTACAATGAGACAAATCCTAACTAAACAAACTTATTTTTTCTCTAATCACACATCAGATGGGGTTTTTCCCAAATGAGATTAGGTAACAAGTCGACAAAGAGAAGAAATAATGCGACGATATACAAAAGTCAATCAACATTTTTAAAACCAAATAATTAGAAAAGTCGAAGAAAAATAGCTTTTAACAAAATAATTCTTAATAAATTTACTAAAAAGTCATAATGAGACAAATAGTGTCTGTCTCTGCTTAGATTAAGCCATAGGAACGACTAAAAATTACGAACAACAAATTACAAACATTGCCAAAAAACAAATTAGTGAAGCCATTAAAATCATTAGCTTTTATCTGAAAATTATGTATTTTCATTCCAATATCTTCTTATAGAAAATCATCTAAAATGATGCTGGATGAATAAATGAGTTTAAATGGGCCACATTTGAAAATCATTGTGATATTATGCGATGTGCTAAAGGAAGTGAAAAAAAACAAAAACACACCACTCACATAACATTTTTTGAAGACGCATATTATCCGAAAAACAAAACATTAGTTACGTGGCAACAGCAGCAAACATGGCAATTTTTAAAATACATGGAACTAAATGGGACCTGTCAATGATGAGAATAGTTTAAAAATTGACGAAAATAACAACAAAGCTGAGAAAAATGAAAAATCCTTAAAACTATTTAAAGTGTATATTATCATAAACTTTGAAACTATTCGCAATAAACTGACTCCTTCGGGTAACATCACTCATGCCTTCCTGGAATACAAGCTGATGGGACCGGCCAGCTTTTTACTGCTACCTATAGAATAGAAGAAAGCAAATAGAGCAATTTCAAAAAAAAAATGAACGAGAAAAGTGTCGAAGCCATTGAAAAAATAATTTTTCACTAGAAACTTTTCTATTTTCATTTTAAATTTTTAAACAACAATTTGATTCTTCTTTTTAACAGTTTGACTTCAATAAATCAACAAACATGAACGTATACATTAAAATCATTCAGACTGCGGTGAATCGCGGTGAAATTTTTTTCACTGGATTCAACAGAATTCGTACCAACAAAACTTCCGAATACGAGTTTGAACCTCTCATCTCCCGCTTCTTATTCCATTGCTCCATCTCTCCCTTAGTTGCATGATATTGCTTGTGAATTTAATTCAGATTCAATAAACGTTATGCAAAACAAATGCGGTGAATTTTGTAAGAAATGCCGCAGACTTCGCGGTAAATTTTCGTTAAAAAATGCGGTGAATTGTTTCCATTTCACCAAAATCACTGCAATAACCGCATTTCTTATATTAGTTTAACCCAAAAGTCGAATGCGGTGTATTTTGTAAGAAATGCGGTGAATTTTTTGTTGAATTGCGATGAAATGCGGCGAAAATTTTGTTCACCGCATTACATTTCACTACAAAAATGCTCCGCATTTCTTACAAAAATGCACCCAAAAACGATTGTGGAAGGCAGATCAGGCTAGAACAAACCGAAATCGGCGCAGATCAGATTGATTGGTGTTGTGGAAAGTGGATATCAGACTCTATACGTTGCCCACTCTGAAAACAAAAGCTGTCGATAAGTTTCAGTATTATCCAACCACCAGAAGTAAAAGAAACAGCAGAATAAACTCAGAACGGTATCTGTCATTTTTGTGTTTTCAAACATTCAACCCTGAAAAATCACTAATCCTCTATGAACTCAAAATTTTGCTGTCAGCTTCTCAGGTACTTAATAAGCAACATTCCTTCACAATGAGTATCGTTGTCTGGCAATTTTTTGAAAAAATTATTGAAAATAAGATGTCATCAAATTATTCAAAACTTAGCTTAATTTGTAAACGGATCTTAGTTCTTAGAATTGCATATTTTTCACAAGTACCGAAACAGGATTAGAAAAGTTGCCCTTTCGTTAGAGGAAGTTTAACAAAGACCAAAGACTCTGAAAAAAATCATAAATTTTACAAATAAAAAATGGAAATATTCACTTCTGGAGTACATGCCAGAAACTGTTTTGTAATTTTCTGAATTTGAAGCAAGTTTTAACAGTTTTCATAAAATTTAGCAGTATCATATGGCAATAGTTATTTTTATCTAGCTCCTGTTGGTTTCCAGATAAAACCTTGTTTTCAATTTTCCAACTCCAGGTCCGGTGTGCAATCTGTCGAACAACTCTAGTTGAGTTCCTAAGACTGAAGTAGGAAGTGATAAGTGTCAGCTCCACGAATGCTGTTCTATTATTCGAATGAACAAGACGCATTGCAAATTAGTGTATCAATCAATTGTAGTTCTTGACTTGCTGGTTATCATTTATCAAGTATGACAGTACGGCTTTGACAGAAACGTTGATATTTTTCTCCAAACAAAAATTAAAAATTTTTTTGATCCAAACTGAATAATTTCATATCTCCCAAAATTAAAACTCAGAAACGTTTGTAACTTTTGAAACAGATTGTCTGTCTACGCACACAGTTCACGAAATACGCTTAGTATTTGGTGCGAGAAAATAATTGAGAGAAACGAAAGTTGTTGCTAAAACTTTATAAACTCTAGTTTTCTTCTTTGGAAACAGATAAAATTATTTTAACAACCTTGACATTCTCGTGCTTTTTTGTTGGGCTTAAACATCCGTTAATTTATCTTATCGTTAATATTCTAATCTGTAAGTGCATTTGCTTTATACATATATATATATATATATATATATATATATATAAATATATATATTTTTTGGGAAAAAATTCGGAATTTCAGAAGTTATGGAGAGTGGATATCAGACTCTAGACGTTACCCACTCTGAAAACAAAAACTATCGATAAGTTTCAGTAATACCCTACCATCAGAAGTAAAAGAAACAGCAGAAAAAACTCAGAGCGGTATCTGTCATTTTTGTGTTTTCAAACATTTAGCCCTGAAAAATCACTTGTCCTCAATAAACTCAAAGTTTTGCTGTCAGCTTCTCAGGTACCTAATAAGCAACAAGCTTTCACAATGAGTATCGTCGACTGGAATTTTTCGGGCCAGTCTGGAAACACGCTTAGTATTCGGTGCGAGAAAATAATTGAGAGAAACAAAAGTTGTTGCTAAAACTTTACAAACTCTAGTTTTTTTTTTCTTTGGAAACAGATAAAATTTTTTATCAATCTAGACATGCTCGCGCGCTTTAGTTGGGCTTAAACATCCGGAAAAGTATTCATTAATATTCTAATCTGTAGGTGCATTTGCATTATACATATATATATATATATATATATATATATATATATATAAATATATATATATATATATATATATTTATGTATATATATATATATATATATATATATATATTTATATAAATATATTTTTTTGGGAAAAGATGTGGAAGTTCAGAAGTTTTCTCTGATTTTAAATTGCTTTGATATGCTGTGCCAGCATTGAGCATCGAGTTTTTTCGATAGGTATCAAGCAGTAAGTAAATTTCCAAAACTTTTCAGATTCGTGCTTGTATCTTCGGCACTAATACGATGGATCCATTTATAATTTTTTGCTTTTCAAAGACAAATTTAACGAGAACAAAACTTTCCTGTCGCAACTCAACTTTTTAATCAATGGACTGATACGAAAATTTTAAAATGCAGAATGGGTTGACAAAAGTTGCAAACTCATTTTTTACTTTTGCGTTAGTCTATGGCTCGCTATTAAATAATTTTCTCGTCCTGGCTCCAGGATTGTTACGGCAAAATTTTAAATTTCTTTTCATGCAAAACCTTTTTTTTTCGCTTTTTCAGGGCAGCAAATTGTCCAAATTGTTAGATATTTTGTGGAGCCGGCTCAGCTGTTGCTTCAAAGATTGAATCTAACTTATCTGTGGTATGCTTTTTTATGTTAAAAATTTCAAGCTTTCTGCGTTCTTTCGTTGTTTGCTTTAAAAAAAGAAATTGTATTCTCCAACCGTTGGTTTTTGAGATTTTAGTAAAATACCGAAAAGTAAACGATGTCTTGGAAAGTTGTTGAAACTAAGGAAGAACACAATCCATGTCACTAAAAAGGATTGACTCAACATCGTGTCGCTGCTTCTAGAATGACTTTATAGTAAACCAGAAAATCAATGAAGAATTTTAAATTTCAGATATCTAAAAACAGTTCAGCTTGAACGTCTTTTGTTAATCGCCGCAAAGCGATAGTTGAGGTTATTATTAACAGTCGCTAAGGGATAGCTGGGGCTATTATTGACCTTCTCTTGGTTTTTTACAATTCAAATAATTTTAATTGTCTTGTGGCGCAAGAATTTGAACTTGAATTTTTGAAGTCCAGAATTTGAATTTTTAAAGTCAAATTGGAGCAGTAATTTTGGTCAAGCCGAAACAGGAAGTACAGAGAAAAAGCCAGGTGTTTTTTCGGCATGAAAATTTTTAAACTTAATTTGTAGGCTGGTCAAGTAGAGTGAGAAAACGTTGTTTGAACAAAATTTCGCTTTCTCGCTGGTGATTTTTTGTTCACATGCGGCAGTTTCACCTTGATATTTACTGTTTTTCGGTTTTTTGGATCGGATTTTTTTATTAATGGTTTTGTGATCCATTCATAATTCGTTACAGGACTAGTTTTTTTAGTCAATGAAAATTCTTTGAATTGTACGTCAGGATTTGTCCTGCTATGTTCTTAAATTATTTATCAGGTGCAAACGACTTTAGTGTCCTTTTTATTGCTTCTATGATGTTTCATCGTCAAAGCGTTAGAGGAGCGTATTATTTATATCTTATGTCTTCCACTCTTGAACAGAACTGATAAAAAATTTCTATTAAAAGTTTGAACCGCGAAATAAAATTTAGGAGTTTTTGGAAACAACCAAAGTTAAACATGACCTTGATTTATCTTATTATCCTCTACCTAGAACAAAATTGTTTTTCCAAGATAAAAACAGTACAAAGATAATATTGCCAAAGTAATTTAACTCATCACAAAATTTGAAAAAAAAATTTTGATTCACAGATCTTTCTTCATAATCTCACTCGCAAAATAAATAGCTAAGAAGCTCGAAGAACCATATTTCCCTTTCTAGTGCTTTTTTGTTCACATACGGTCTTTTAAATTTGATTTTTTGTTTTTTTTTTGCTTTTCAGATTTGATTTTTTTGGAAATGATTTTCACAATTCATTCATAGTCCGCTTTAGCGCTTTAGGTCTAGTCGTTTGTTTAGTCAATGAAAACTCTTTGAAATGTACTTCAGAACTTGTCCTGCTATGTTTTTTTTTATTTCGTCCTCAAGATTTTTGTTACCACCATATGACGTCACAACCACTTCAAATCTGCTTTTTGTCCATTCGTTCATGCAATTTCAACCGAGGTGCTTGCATGACGTCATTTTCCGATCTTAGCAGAGCGATTTTTTTGTTCAATCGCGTGATTACATTTTTGGTTACACTTGACTTACCTCACTCTCAAAAACGACTTCCTCACTTCGAAATTGACTTTAATTCAAAGAGATAAGGTCAAATGGGTATGTGTCACTCTAAATGAAGGTTATTTGAGAGCAGCTAATAGAGGCAGCAAAAACTTATGCAGATTTCTAATCAAAATATAACATATGAGCCTTCAAGGAAAAGACGAATTTTTTGTTCTGTCTTTTTACTGCTTTTTTTGAGACTGCAGATCTACGCAGCTATTGCAACTATTTTCTGGCAATCAGCTAGCTATGTTTGGCCTTTTCTTGTTTTTTTTTTAAATTTAGTCATCAAGATTTTCTTACGACCATGTGACGTCGCAATCATGTTTTTGTTCATTCTCGTGATTAAGTTTTTGCTCACACGTGAGTTACTTCACTCACAGAAATGACTTCCTTGCTCTGAAATTGACTTTTCTCTACTTTTGTTCAAAGAGATAAGGTCAAATGGGTTTGTGTCACTCTAATTGAAGGTTATTGAAGACCAGCTAATAGGAGCAGCAATAAGTTATTTAGATTCTTAATCAAAATTTAACCTTTCAGCCCTTTTTGAAAAAAATATATTTTTTGTTCCGTCATTTTTTACCTTTTCGAGATTGCAGATCTGCAAAGCTATTGCGGCTATTTTCTGGCAAACTGCCAGCTTTTTTTCATTGCTACGAAGATCCTTTGGAATCTCGCGTTAAGACAACAGATTCTTGGTGAAACCGAGCTACAGACAGCAAAGTATGAAACGAGTTGACAGAAATTTTTTTCATTGTCATCCTTTTAAACTCGAATAGTTTTCTTTTCCACTCTCTTTCTTGTGCTCAGACAATTTTTATCCATACGGATTTTTTTTCGTTGTTGTCATTGGTTTTTTCCCGAATCGCGTACTGTTTTAACTAGTCAGTATGATACCGGAAAATTATGAACCGTCATTATGATGTGATCTTGCTATCAAAAGTGTTTCCAATACGCTTACCATTTCGTTGGTGTTTCCGATTCACTTACTGTTTTAACTAGCCAGTATGGTGCTCGGTGCGCGCCAGAAACACAGAAAGCAGCCAGTCATCTTAGAGTAAGAACGAAATAGCCCATGAAGAGACTGGTTTTTGAAAAAGGTGCAATTGTGGGTGACGATAGGTAAGAATTAAACGAACGACCATATATATAGTTTTCTGTTGTCGAATTTCAAACATATGAAAAGAGCATTTCAACTTTTTGAAGAGAAAACATTGTACTAATAGTCAGTCCTACTTCAATTATGAAACTTTTAGTCTTGGTCAACCCCCAGTGCGCTGCCCATGTTGAACTAATCAGAGCTCGCTTGGGTTGGGCACCTCGGCTTTGGAAAGACTTTGCAATATTACTTTATTACAGGGAATCCATTGACGTCACGACTAGATAGAGCCATGATGCTCAGCAATTACAGCAAGAGAGATGACGTAATATCTACAATGGAAGATTATGAAATGGATTATGAGGCTACCAATTACACTGAGAAACCAGCTGAAGGTAAAATATCCCTACTTGATGCAAAAAACATATCAAAAAGAATTTTAAAGAATTTTGCGAAACGTACCAAGTGGCAAAACCAATTGTTTCTTGGCGCGATGTGCGCTTTCTTTGATCCTTCTCTAGTGCATTACAAGATTAATTAATACTTTCTGTTGTTGACCCACCTGTGTTTTATCTATAAAGCTATTATTATTATATTACCCTACACTACCATTGATGATGTTACCTCTTGACATTGTTTTTTTTTGGGTAAAAAAAGTGTTACTTCTCTTAATGATAACTGATTTCCCAAAATGGTGGCCAAGCTATCCTGGCCATATAAACTCTGGTTGCAGACAAATGGGGTCTGCAATGTGAAGCGGTCCGGTGCGACCGAAGATCTTATTCATGACAGGTCTTAAATGTTTCATACGGTCTTTCTTCCAGATCTAATCTTGGCACCATGATTCATAGTAGCAGTCTCAAATCTGACCAATTACGGTTTGTATATTCAAAATATTTGGTTCTAGTTTGGAGGGAATCCTAATCACAAAAGAACTTGAAAATTGGGCTGAGGTCTGGGAAAAATGAACATCAGATAACGTACTGATATTAATAATTGTCTAATTGAGAGACGAGCATAAACAAGATTTTGACCTTCTCAGATACATTACCTGCTTGGTTAATTTCAATTAATTTGTCACTTTAATATTTCTGCGCCTGACATTATATTGGCAAATTGAACTTTCCAATAAATTTATACAGAATTTAAGTTATGTTCGAAGTGCATTTATAACATCCCACAGAATTGAACTAATCTGTTGGAGCCTACTAACGTGAAACTTCTGAATTATTCCGCCATTGTTCCCTACCATCTTGCCTCGATTTCAAATTATTCTGCTTCTTATGAAGTTAGAGAAAAAGCGGCTTATTTATTTACAACCCGGCTGTGTAATTAAGGTAATCCTTTCGTGGGCTCCTTTTACAGCCTTAAAGTATAAAGAGTTATTATTATTTCTGTTTGCGGCTTCTTATTTCTTCTCGCGAAGTAGATTCTCTCAGACTAGTTCTCGCAGACTAACCGACTCTGTAAAACACTAAAGGTGGACTTCAATTAAAACGGTTTATAATACATAAAAGAAACTCCAGACATATCACCGGATTCAAGGTGTAGAATATACACATAGTGCAACTATCAACTTCTACTAGACTCTCTGAAGTCAGCCGCGCTATCGCTATATATAAGAGAATAGTGTCTTCTCAGTCTCTGATTGATTGGAGGTGTACATTCAGCATTTCATATGCTACATAATGCACCAAACTAGCTATTTTAGTATAGGTGACTTGCAACTCCTGAAACTCATGCAGATAACGAAGAATTTGTTTTCTACGCCGTTGTAGTTTTTTGGTTTTATCCATGTGTTTTGACAAAATACTGAATGAACATGATGTTTGATCTCGTCTGTCTTGCTTGGTAAAGAATGATTCAACCAAGCTATTGTGGAGTCTCTGTGGCCCACTTCTAAACCTGAAATGTTTAAACAAAGAATTTGAACCATTTTAGTAAAATTTGCTGCATCATGTATCTCATTGTAATCGTGTGCGTTTTTTTACGACTCGAAGAGAAGTATTGGTTTTCTTAAGGTTTTTTTTACCGGAAGTACTATTCGTTCAGACGATGTTTTGACCTAAAAGCGAAAGCGAGTAAAATTGCAGTGTGAACTAATTTTTTCTGAGCGAGAGAAGTTTTTTGATCATGCGCTGCGTTTAGTGAATGACTTTTTGACATTGAAAAGTAGTTTTTGACTGAATGGCACATATAGATAACGGTTTTTAGCCGTTTTTTCGTCTAAGTGGCCTAGTTTTTTTGCTTGTAATTTGGTTTTTTGTAGAAATAATTTTTAATTGATGCTATGTTGAAATGTAAACCCCGGAAATTGATAGGACAGTACTTTGCATAGCCTGAAATTGCGTTTCAAATGCGAAATTGGCACATATTTCTTGATTTTTAGTTAATTTTTGGCTTTTTTTCTATTAATTTCTTCATTTTTGGATATTTTAGCTGTTTTTTGTCAAAAATCAGTTAATATGGCAACTTCCCTTTGATAATTCATATACTCAATGCCTCTTTCTGCCTAGATGTAATTTTGTTTCATAAAATTGTTCATTTGTTAATGCGATTTTCGTAGTTTTTTGGCAATTTTTTTCAGTTTTTTGTTTGTATTTTGCTTTTAATTACTAGAAATAGTATTTTGGGGAACGTGAGGGACTTTAATTTTGTTTCAATAAAAATTCAACCTTTTTTGGTGCTAAGTTTTTGAAAAAACAGATAAATTTTTTTCATAAATGCAGTCTAAAATATTTTTTGACCACTTTTTTGCAAAATGTTTCATTGTTTCGTATATCTGAATTCTGCTTTTTCTTGTTTTATTCTGTTCAGCAAGTTGGATTTTTGTCTCGAATGACTCGTTGTCTTTTCTATGTCTCGAATGCTGATCAATGAAATGTACTCGTTTTTCTTGATTTTTTTAAATTTGATTTTTAACTTTCAAAAATCAAGAATTGGTCTTTTTGTTACGGTGTTCCTAACATTGTGTCCATATTCTTCACATTTTCGTTTGTATCAGTCTAGTTTTGTCCTTGCACCTACTTTTATATTCGTAATATTGATTTTTTCAGTTGTTAAAAAATTGAATGAATTCAGCTTTTTCTTAGATCTTGGTTTCTTCGGTTTGCGATTGATTTAATTCGAAATAAGGTAGTACTGGGAGTTTGCTAGAAAGTCTTTTGCAACGTTTTTACTTATTACTATTCATTGCAATTTTCTTCCGGGCTTGGTATTGTTTTTAGACGATTTTTTGCCTTTGAATATTATTCTGTTGCTTTTGTTTTTCTATGATTAATTTAATTTTTGAATTAGTATAAAATCATGTTGTCTAGCATATATACAACAAGGAAGAATCATGTATTAATTTTGTCTTAATTGCCGTGATTAGAAATCTAATTGTAGTGGTTCTCTGATTCTTAAGTTTGAGCACTCTTTCTTTGAATAATTTTGACTTTCCTGTCTTTTTTGAAAAGTTTTTATCTGCCGTTTGCTTTCGCGATCTTTTTGAGATTAGAATCATTAATTATCTGAGGGCAATTGATGTCCCTGTCAGCTTTGTCAGGCTATCAGTTTTTTGACCATCCTAAAAATTTCAGAATTTTTTAACGTTACCAAACGTTTTCAATAATATAAAATTTTGCTGCGTTTTGTTTCTCTTGGTGACAGTGGTTTAAGTCACCAAATTTTAGATCAGACCTGGTAAGGTAATGAATTAATAGTTTAATACAAATGGCAATGGCTTCCACTGCATTTACGGTTTTGTCTGTGAAGTTCTGACGCTTCGAGTCGCTTCCGGAATCTTCCGGCTATGTTTTTTTTGTTAAAACCGCCTTTTTTGTGTTCAGAGAATTGTCCGGAAAAATTCAGAAACATCGATGGAATTATCCCCTCAAAGTGTTTCTATTTCACCCAACAAAACGTCAGGGGATACGAAAACGCAAAGAGCTTCTGTTTCAACATGTTAGTAGCAGAGTTTTCTTAGATTCTCGTTTTTTATTTTTGTTGAGACCTGATAGTCATAGGTATCAAAAAGTTGATTTTTTAAATAGTAATATGCCTCAAGTGTTGGGTGTGCCAGGAAAAATGACCCGAATTCTGGTATAATAACATCATTTTCTCAGATATCTTTGCACTACAATTGTAATGTAAAGATATCTGAACAAATGATGTTATTATACCAGAATTGTGGTTATTTTTCCTGGCAAACAATAATTTGATGTTTCAGAAAGCGCCATTCCCATTTGGTTGAACCAGAAAATCTGCACGAGATAGAGAAACTTTATTTGGAATATATCAATGACAAATCACTGGCTACCAAAAACTTTTGGACAAATTTTAAGCGTACGCATCCTGAAATGCCGAAGAAATCTGATCTGCAGAAATATGCTGATATGGTTCCCAATTGGTTCGTTCAAAAAGGTGTCAAATTTGCTGAAGAGAAACTTAGAGGAAAACCACAGCGAAAAAAAGGAAATTGATTTCTTATTGAAACTTTCCTGAGTTGTCGTAAGCAGAATTTAGAGAATTGATAATCAAGCTGACAGTTTTCTATGGAAACTAATTGGCGCCAAATTTCTCTGCATTAAAAACATATTATGATTTGGAACTGCGGAAATAACTTTTCATGAATCTTTTTCGTTCGCAATTTTTAATCACACCTCGCGCAAGTGGTGTTCTTTAATTGTTCTTGAACTTTTTGTAAACAAAAAATTCTAATAGCTCTTATTGCCTGAACAATTGGGGGGCTTACTGTAAAAGAAACAGAAAATTGAAGAAGCGCAAATAAATTTTTCTAAAAATTTTTGCTTAACGTAGGGAGTGTGTTACAAAGCTGTCTCGAGAAAAAATTAAGAAAACTTTTTTTTCTGTCTGGTTGAAGATTTCTACTTTTTATATTTATAGTCCTCCTCATTAATATAAAATAAATGTTCGTTTGCTGGGATAATGTGAGTTTTGAAAAAAATTAAGAAGAGACCTGTATTCGATATAATAATACATCAACTTTTAGTAGGGAGTAATTGGTATAAGTATTTTATATAAGTGAATACAATAATTTTGAAAAAAATCAATACAATTTTAACATGATTTGTCGATGTTTTTTTGCGGCTTCCTTGCACTTTTTCTTATCTCGTGCTCGTTGCTGTTTGGTTTATTAAGTTTTTTCATTTGCTTCTCAAAGACCAAAGGGAAATTATCAAAGACCCAAAGTCACAAAAAAAGATGTGTGATTTTATGTTAAAACTCCTCTTATAACGTAATCCATATCTTCACATTATCCAGCAATCAAAAATGAGTATAAAATAAAAATCGCATTTACCCTATAATTAAAAAAACCGTGGTTTATACGCAGTCACTCAACCAAATACGCACTTAACCAAAGATAATTTGGGTCTTTTTGCGGAAATCCGATAATCACATTAAATAAATGTACAAAAATTTTTGTGATATTTTATAGTACATCTTTTTTTAGAGCGAAGTGGAAATCTTCGTAGTTAAACTGAACTTTTCTGCTTCTGCTTCATGTCTTGCTTGATGTTTTTTTTGACATCTATCTAACCTGTAAATATACATCTGTGAGATTTGTGGTTACAGTTGAAACAGTTGACTTGCACTAAAGTAGTTTTTGTCTGGTCGAAGATTTTTACTTTTTATATTTACAGATGTCCTCATTAATAAAAAATAAGTGTTCGTTTACTGGGATAATGTGAAATTGGAAAAAATTTAAGAAGAGACCTGTATGCGATATAATAAGACATCATTTTTTAGTAGGGGCCTATTGGTCTAAGTATCTTATATAAGTGAACACAATAATTTTGAAAAAGTGAATACAATTTGAACATCATTTGTCGATTTTTTTCCGGCTTGCTTGCACTTTTTTTAATCCGTGCATGTTTTTTCATTTGCTTCTCAAAGACCAAAGTGAAATTATCAAAGGCCCAAAGTCACAAAAAGATGATGTGTGATTTCATGTTAAAACTCCTCTTATAACGTAATCCATAGCTTCACATTATCCAGCAATCAAAAATGAGTATAAAATAAAAATCGCATTTACCCTATAATTAAAAAAACCGTGGTTTATACGCAGTCACTCAACCAAATACGCACTTAACCAAAAGTAACTTGGGTCTTTTTGCGGAAATCCGATTTTGGCATTAAGTGCATGCACAATTTCTGCGATATTTTATGGTACAACGTTTTTTAGAGCGAAATGAACCGCAGTGTAAATTTGGAAAATAGCATAAAGCACACGTGTTTCGAATTTATTAAAGTTTTCTTGTGGTAATTTTTTTATGAAAAAATTCATAAAAAGCCAAATCTGCAGTGTTTCTAGTCAATAAATTCTGACCGTCTGAAAATGGTAGGTTCAAGAAACAACATTTATTAGCAACTTTTGGTTTGGTGACCATTTTGGAAGCATTGTTAGGAGATATCTGTTTTGTAGAAATTATGTTACAATTGTTGTAAAATTCGGTCAACTATCTTTCAGTATAATTCGTATTCTCATTGTGACCAAAGAAATCGTTTGAGATTTGCAGAAGACAAATTTTTGCACTAATATACAAACTGCTCTATTTGCAGAAGACAAATTTTTGCACTATTATACAAACTGCTCTATTTGCAGAAGACAAATTTTTGCACTATTATACAAACTGCTCTATTTGCAGAAGACAAATTTTTGCACTATTATACAAACTGCTCTATTTGCAGAAGACAAATTTTTGCACTATTATACAAACTGCTCTATACAATTGCTGAGTCGTAACTTCTCGCCACTTGAACGTCACCCGTAAGTTACCGCTTAAAAATTGTAAATTTAAAAAACGCTCAAGAATGATTAGGCGAGAAACAAACAGTAGGTATTTTGTTTGCTGTTTTCCAAGAATCCAACGTAACCTACGTTTTCTTCTTTTTGCAACACAAAATTTGAACTTGGTTTTCTATCAAAGAACAGATAATTTACAGCTTTTGTACATTCCCTGCTTTATATTTGTATGCGTGTGCATTTGTGCGTCTATGTGTAAGTGTATATGTATGTGCGTGTGTTTGTTTATTTTTGTGTTTGTCTTTATGCGTGTGTTTATGTGTGTGTTAGTGTGTATGTGTGCGTGTGTCTGAGTGTGTTGGTTTGTGTACGTTTGTGTGTTTGCGTGCGTGTGTGTGGGCGTTTGTGTTTGCATGTGTATGTATTGCGAGTGAGTGAGTGTGTGTGTTTGTGTGTGTGTGTGTTTGTGTTGTGTGTTTGTGTACGCATGGTCTTTCTGCGGGGACAGTGGTAGGAAGAAGTCAAGAGTTGTTCAGACCCATTTTTTCGCTCAAAAATAAAAAAAATATTGAACAACCGAGCACTTGAATTTTCTAAGGGTTTTGCTGTAATGGCACATCATTCCCTATACAAATGATGACAAAGGGACAAAATTGTGTGAAATCGTTTGCAACATTTGGTCGCAACAAGTTTGTTGAGCAACAGTCCTTCAGGATTCTCCATTGCAGGCGTCTATTGGCAATAAATTTTTTGTTTATAAGTTTCTCACGTTACTATAGATGGTTTGCAGTTTTGAATATTAATAAATCGTGAAAATGGACTAAACTAACTCATTGTCAATCGTTTTAATTCGTCTGCAAAACACAGCCACTTTCTCTAATTAGGATTATCTTAGTACACGCAGAAGCGTGAAAAGTCTATTCCCAAGTCACCCAGGAATAGTTATCTTGTAAGATTTACCTGGGTCGAGGTTTTTTGGTGAATTTTCGTAAGAAATGCGGTGAATGCGGTGAATTTTCGTAAGAAATGCGGTGATTGCGGTGAATGCGGTGAAAAAAAAATAATTCATCGCTTTTCACCGCATTTCTTACAAAAGTTCACCACCAAATTCACCGCATTTCTTACAAAAATTCACCGCATAGATTATGGCAAATTAATGTAAGGAATGCGGTGATTGCGGTAAATGCGGTGAAAAAAAAATAATTCACCACATTTTACTGCATTTCTTAGAAAAATTCAACGCGAAATTCACCGCATTTCTTACAAAAATTCACCGCATATGATTTCCAAAAGTTACTCAATCTGATTTAAATTCACAAGAAATTGCTAATATGTAAGTGACAGGTGGCGCAGTGGACTGAGCAGTGGAAGGCATGCAGGAGGTCATAGGTTCGAACCCGTCTGGGGAAGATTCTTTTTTGTAAGAATACTAAGAACGCGGTGAAAATAAATAATTCACCGCGATTCACCGCATTCAACGCAAAAAGATGTAAGAAATACGCGGTGAAAATTATTTTTTTTTCACCGCATTTCACCGCATTTCTTACGAAAATTCACCGCTAAACGTCGACCCGGGTACTAATTCCTACAAAACTAACTTGCAAGTTTCTGTATCTTTAGTACGAATCTTGTAAGATCTTAAAAGTATTTTTAAAGGAACTTACAAGATCATTATGACTCTTGCAAAAACTTGCAAGATAAGTATTCTTAGCACGATTCTTGCTAAAACTTACACGAAAATGTAAGATCTTTCTTCCTTTAGTGCGAAACGTGCCAGTTCTTACAAGATAACAATTCCTCGTACTAACTTGGTACGATTTCGCATTCTCTTATACGTTTCTTACTAAAACTTACAGGATTAAGCAAGTGTTGGCTCTCATTAGTACGAAAATTGAAAGTTCGAATAACAGTTTTCTGGTAATTTTACTGCGGAACGTTACAAAAAAATTAAAGTAATTTAAGGTAATTTTACCTTAACAACGTTAAGGTAAATTTTTACCTTAATTCAAGTTAAGGTAGAGTTAAGGTAAAATTTACCTTATCTTTATCTTAGCAACGGTTTACTTTAACTCCGTTAAAGTGAATATACCTTAACTGTATATAGTGCGTATTTATCTTTTAATTTGTTACATATTCATACTTCAGTGGTTAATTTTTAGTACGACTGATTACAGGAATAAGTATCTTACAAGTTCTTGCAATATGTTACAAAATAACTATCTCTTACGAGAGAATAGTTATCTTGCAAGATTCGTACTAAATCCTACTAAAGTTGGACCACAAATCTTGCAAGTTAGTACAAATCTTGCAACATAACTATTCTGCATTGTCTGGGGTGCGCGCGTTCCACTTCAAGAAAGGAAAAAAATTGATCTACACGTGCTTTGAAGAAACTCGATTATTTATAAAAGAAAAGCTCATTTAAGTAATTGAACTCTCATTTTTTTTAAAAACTTAAACTCTGTACAATTAGCAAGATTTTCTTATCAGGCTCTGAAGAAAATTAGAATCAATTTCAAATCAGACCCGATAAGAAGTTTCAAATCAATTTCATTTTGCCACTGATTCTCAGACTTTTCGAGCGGGAGTACAACCTTGAAATTGGATCCAGCAATTTGGATAAAAGGTCAGCCGAATGATCCCAATTACGACGAGGACTGTGTGTTTCTTTCGTCAGCTGACAACCTGAAGGCACACGATGTTAAATGCGGATCTATGGGTTCTGTAGTTTGTGAATATAATACAAATTGAGCACCTTTATGCAAATACAATTTCGTACATAAACTTTTTTTTCATTGATATTTTAACTACTTAGCTGGTTTTTATAACTTGTAGGAGTTGGGGAATCCTAACTTAATAGTTAAATACGCCTTTCCCTTTAAAACAATAGGTATGTATTTCTTTTACTGTAATGGAAACATATAGAGAAATCAACTGTAATAAAGACAATCAACAAAGCTTATGAAGCTAAAACGTGGTTACATACAAATCATGACTTCTACATTTCCGATTTCATTTTGAACGCTTTGACTTTTCCTTATATGATTATACTTGATATAATGACCTCTAATACTGCTGTATCCTACATATCTCCCCCTCCTGAGTGTTGGAGACCTAAAACACCGCAAAAAAAGAATACCCACCAAAATTCGCAAAATACCTGAAACATCGTGGAATACCCAACAAAATTCGCAAAATACCTGAAATATCGTGAAATACCCAACAAAATTTGCAAAATACCAATAATATCGTAGACTATTCAACAAAATAAAACCCAGATCGTCCCATAGGTTGCCCACATTGTCCAATAAATCGTCCACATCGCCGAGTAGGTTGTCCACGTCGCCCAATAGTAAAATAAGCTAAAATAACCTAAAATAACCAAAATTGACAAAAAAAATGAAAAATAAGCAAAAATGGTAACCAAATAAAGAAATAAAACAAATAAAGTGTTTTAATGTCAATAAATGGTTACTAAAAAGCAAAATATGCACAATCAGGCCAATTTTTAGTCATGCAAGAGGACAAAATAATAGCGCAAATGGATAAAATCGGTCAAATTTTGGGGAAATTTTGTTGTTTTCAGTAAGAAACTTGACTTTACGAAAGTGTAATAACTAACCTAAAAAATATAAATGGGGAGAATAATATTGTAAACTGAATCTGCAAATTTAAAGTAAAAGCTGCAAATATGTTAACAAAAAGGCAAAGATGTTCAATCACTGCTCAATTTATCAGAATCTACTGATATGCTTGACATAAAGAGTGCTTTTGCAAGTTGAGCAGAGCCATGAGCCTTTTAGATGTGCTCTTAAGCCAACACAATCTAAATGAAACCATTCAATGAGGCAATTTTTGTTGCAACATTTGAGCATTGCTCGATTGTATGGCTCATTACAAAGACAATAGCGCTCTTGTAAAGTTGATTGTGTCTCAACATTGTTGTTAATTTGGCTCTCTTTTGTAGAAATTTTTGATTCATTGCTCTTTTTAACGGCTAAAGGTAATTTGCATGGTTTTAACCTTTGTTTACTAACTGTTTGGCTCAAACCATTCACTTTTATTTGGGCTGTGTTCAACTCATGATTGAAAGAGACTACTTCATGTGGACCTGAATATGGAGCTTCTAATGGTTGTTTCACACGATCAATACGTAGCCAAACATGAGAGCACTTAGAAAGTTCTTTTGGAATAAAGACATTGTCTTTGGAACTTGATTTTGTTTTTCTCTCCGAGGTGAAAACTAAAAGGTCCAAATGACTTTGTAGCTGACGAATATACTCAAATGTCGGTTTTTCTAATTGACTGTTGACTATTGAGTTTGGGATTAGAACATCAAGACCAGTGGTGTCTGATAGTGCAGAAATTCATTTTTCGTCTGGTTTAATTCGAATTCCAAACAGAACAATTGGCATCGCTCTGAGCCAATCACTTTTGGCTGGTTTTAAAGCCTCTTTAAGTGTTCTATGAAATCTTTCTATTTGACCATTTGATTGAGGATGATAGGCAGTTGTTCTTAGCCGACAAAAACCAATAGTCTTTGCTAAGCATTCAAAAAGTTCACTTTCGAATTGAGAACCTCTGTCTGTTGTTAAGTACAAAGGCACGCCAAATGTAGAGAACCACAAATTTAGAAAGGCATCACTTATTACATCAGCTGTAGTTGATGATACAGGTTGTGCTTCCACCCATTTTGTCATTCTGTCTGTAAATGTTATAAGGTACCTATGAGGAGAATCTGGAACTGCAGAATGTGGTCCCACTATGTCTAATTGTATTTGGCTGCACCTGGTAATACCGTCATTAAACTTGCATGTCCTAGGTTTTATGTGTCTTGAGATCTTGTTTTGTTGGCGTTGAAAACACTCTTTGCACCACTATTTAATATTTTGACCAGCTCTGGGCCATGTAAATCTGGTTAGTATCATCCTTCTCGTAATTTTCCAATTAGGATGACATAAGTCATGGAACTGGCTGAAAATAGGAAAGCGACAAGCCGGAGGTAAAATCGGTCGTGGAACATTAGATTTATCACAGAGAAGTTTTTCTTTGCCAATATCAACTTCTTGTACTCCGTTCAAACATTCATTAATCATCTGAGTACGAAAATCTTCTGATTGTCTTTTCGCTAATTCTGGCAAATCAAAAACGTCGATGTAGACGCTGGATACGTTTTGGGATTGTTCTTTAGTGTCATCCGATGGAGGACGAGATAAACAGTCGGCAACAATATTTTCCGAACCGGACAAATGGTGAATTCATCTATGTATTCAGCTATAAAAGAAAGCTGTCTGGCTTGTCGAGGACTGTGGTTATTAGATGCGCTAATTTGACGAAAAGTGTATGCTATAGGTTTGTGGTCTGTGAAGGCAACAGTTTTTCTGCTTTCTATGGGATAACGAAATTTAACACTGGCAGCTTAAATTGCAAGCAATTCTTTGTCGAATGTGCTATAATTGCGTTCTGCTTGACTTAGGCATCTAGAGAAAAATGCTAGTGGTCGATTTTTGTCTGAACTAGATACCTCATGAAGAGCTGCACCAATGGCTGTTTCTGAAGCGTCAATTGTTAATGACAACATAGTATCTGGTGATAAATGGTGGAGAAGTAGTGATTTGCTCAAGGCCTGTTTAAGTTTACTGAAAGATTCTGAATGCTGGTGAAACCAATCATAAGTGGGTGCAATGGTATTCAAAAGCAAATTACTTTTGTTTCCTCTTTTTCTGTTTATTGGTTGACTTGCATTAAGAAGTTGCTGTAATGGCTCTATAATTTGTGCATATTGTGGAATATGCTTCCTTTAAAAACACAACATTCCCATTATTCTTCGGAGCTCTTTGTAGTTTTGCGGTTCTTCTAAACCAATCAGACTTTCAATATTTGAAGCAAGTGGTTAAATTCCTTCAGGTGAAATTTGAAATCCTAAGAAATCGACAGTTGCTTGAAGCCATTTGCACTTGGTTAGGTTTACACGCAAGCCATATTCATTTAATCTTGTCAACAGGAGATCAAGTGTTTCAAGATGCGACTCAATATCAGAGGATGCTACCAATACGTCGTCTGAGTACACAAACACATCTTTTATTTTCTGAGCAACTTCGTGAATGAATCTTTGAAATGCTTTCCCGACATTTTTGAGACCAAATGGCATTCTGATAATTTCGAACAAACCGAAAGGTTTAGTTACGGCTGTCTTTTCTATGTCATCCGAGTGAATCGGTATCTGATGGCATGCTTTTACCAAGTCAAGTTTGCTGAAAATTGTTTTGCCATTAAGTTCAACCATTGAAATTTGAGGCATTGGATAACTATCTCTGACAGTTATGTGATTTAGAGATCTATAGTCACCGCATGGTCTTCAATCGCCAATTTTTTTCTTCGGAACCATATGCAAACGTGAGGAGTAAGGACTCTTGGATGGCCGTATTATTCTAAGCCGTTGCATTTCATCAAAGGCATTTTTAGCAATTTTTAATTTTTTTGGAGTCAACTGTCTTGGTTTAGAGAAAATTTGTTTCCCAGATGTTTCAACTCTGCGAACTGTTTTATGTTTTTCGTCGACATCGAAATTAACGTCACCGAAAACATCAGAATATTTTTCCATGATGGCTTTTAGTCTATCGTTTTTTAATTGAAGTAAAGTCATTTTTAACAACCTGGACTGATAAGTGGCTCTTGTCAACTGTTGTTAAAGATTGTCTTGTAGAAAGACCTGTTAAGTTGTCAATTAAGGTGAGGTTATCACAGTTAACTGTTATTTTGAATTCATTCAGAAAGTCTAAGCCCAGAATATTGTCTTTGACATCTGCTACAAAGAATGTGAAAGGTAATGTTCGTCGCAAAGAGGGAATTGAAATTGATAATAATATTCTGCCAAAAATTTTAATTGCATCTCCATTGACTGTTCTAAGTTTTGTTACAGTAGTAGTAACGAAGTTTGTATTAATAAATCTTGGCATAAATGTTGAAGTCATTGAACCAGTGTCTGCTATGAAATCAATAGAACTGTCTCCTAATTTCGCGGCTATGCGAATGCAAAGATTTCCCCCAGAGGTTGCCGCACACAAACTAGGGGTTACTAGTTTGACTGATTTGCTGGAGAATTTGGTCGAGACGTTGGATCGATGTTTTTGGGCTTTTGTCCTGGCCGCTGACACCAAAGTTCACATGATTTTGCTTTTTTAGCAAAATAGAGATGATATCGACAAATTTTTGGCCGTTGACTTGGTGCGAAAGGTCTATGTGTATTCTCGATTGATCTGTTAGACTTTGAGTTGTTGATAGGTTGGTTGCTTTTTGTTGAATGCTGATTGTACAACGATCTTGTTGGCATCTGCTGTGCTGAGGCTGCGAATACGTTTGGAGTAGGTGTGGCAATTATGGTGTTTGAGTAGCTGTAAATGGTATCAGCTAATTTGGCAAATTGTTCAACGGGAAGTTCTAGCTGTGCTGAGAGTGCCGTTTTAACAGCAATTGGCTTTGCTTGCATTAATCTGTGCTTTATGACATCGTCATCTAACGTCAGGTTGCATTCAGCAAGCTTTGGTTGAATTCTCATTAAGCACAATGAAGGTTTTTGACCGTCCAATGAAATCATTCCCAGGGCTTCTTCAATCATTTTTTGTTTTGACTTCTGGAATATACCGCATATGTGTTCTTTAATGTCAAGACAATTGTCT
The DNA here is from genome assembly GCF_964194025.1 of Convolutriloba macropyga. Taxonomy (NCBI): domain Eukaryota; kingdom Metazoa; phylum Xenacoelomorpha; order Acoela; family Convolutidae; genus Convolutriloba; species Convolutriloba macropyga. The sequence goes on from NC_134482.1 coordinate 10,080,497, forward strand.
ATGCCCATTGGAAGATTGATTGCAACGTCTTCGGGAATTGAAGCAAGTATGTGATGAAATTTTGTTTCACCATTTGTTATTCCGGCAAGGACAAATTGAGATTCCATTTGACGGAACCATACTCCAGGATTTGACCTGTAGAAAACAGGAGGTTTCACAGAAACTCTTCCAACGTAGCCTTCTGAAGCTATATGTTGTTGAGCGAGCAATAAATTGGGATCAATTGCTCCAGCTAGAGTCTGGGATCCTGAGTGAAGTTGTCCCCCCATACCTGTACCTACCGAACCTCCAGCATCACCCGAACCTGTACCAATACCTGTACCCGCCATACCAATACCTGTTATTACCAAACCCGAACCTGTACCTACCAAACCCTGACCATTACCTACCAAACTCTGACCTGTGCCTACCGAACCGAACCTACCTTACCGAAACCCCCCAAACCTGCATCTATCGGGGGGGGGGGGGAAATAACAGGGCCCCGGAAAGGAAACAAATTTAAGAAGTCGAGCAAAGGTAAAGTTCGACTCGAATTTTTTTTTAATAAAACGATTAAATTTGATTTTGATTATCGTGATGGAAAAAAATAGGTAGTTAGCTTCCGTATTAGGCGTATGTTAATAGTTAAGGGTCAACATTGTAGGAGTTGGGGAATCCTAACTTAATAGTTAAATACGCCTTTCCCTTTAAAACAATAGGTATGTATTTCTTTTACTGTAATGGAAGCATATAGAGAAATCAGCTGTAATAAAGACAATCAACAAAGCTTATGAAGCTAAAACTTGGTTACATACAAATCATGACTTCTACATTTCTGATTTCATTTTGAACGCTTTGACTTTTCCTTATATGATTATACTTGATATAATGACCTCTAATACTGCTGTATCCTACAAACTAAAGTCAATTTTCATCTGCAAGGAACTCTCGTGTGCATTATCTGTGACAAAAGAACTTAGGTATAATTATAGCGAAAAACTAAATAATGATATATTGTAACTTTTTGCTGAACGGAACTGTCAGCTTAAAAGATGAGTGTGGGAGAAAACTTTATCACAATTTCTAGAAAAGAGACAGAGAAAAAAACAAAAAAGGAAATGAAAAAACTGCAGTAATTTTTTTGCCTGAGCAATCCGTGAAATGAATGTCACAGCATCCACTTTATTTCTCGAATTCTCACTTTCACCTCCTCTAGCTCTGAAAATAGATGTTGAAATTGCGGCCTGAGCTTTTTGGCGTCTGGCAATGAATTTGAGAATCTTTTCGGTTTGAGCCCCCCAAAGCTTGGTGGGTGCAAATTAGTTGCACCGCAAGACGCAGGAGCCATATTTTTACACTATGTTTTACTATGTAATGGCACGTGCGCTGTAACTGGGGATGCATAACGTACTGAGAGGGACACAAAACCGAAAAAATCAGAAATTGATCGTAACTTTTTGCTTTATTCCAATTTTTTTGACTGCTGAAACTAATAAATTGAAGATAAAATCACTAGAAATCAGATCCGTCAGTCAAATTGCTTCTAAAAGCTTGATGGCCAGCAATCTAACACTGACGTGACATGTTTCGAATCTCACTTGTATGCTTGATTTTGGTTGTCTTTTGACATTCTATCAGTCGGATAGATTTTTGTCAAGAAAAGACAATCTTATTAGAGAGAGGCATACAAAGACAACGAACGTCACAGATCGAAAGCTTTGCCAGGTCTAGGTACAGACTTATGAAAAGACAATGCTCATCCAAATGTACTATGAAAAGACCATGCTCGACACAATTCAGCTATGAAAAGATTTTATCTGGACTTTAAGACATTCTGGACTTTAGCTCGACTCAGATTTTTTGCAAAAGATTTTAGCTGGACCCAAAATTTTACAAAAGACTTTAGCTCGATTGCAGTGTTTGGGCTGGACTTAAGCTCGACACAGTATTTGCAAACAAAGTCGAGTGAGAGTCTTTTCATGGGTCCATCAATGGTCTTTTCATAAGTCTGCTTTTTTGCTATTAAAATTGTCCGTGCAATATTACATATAACGTAGTCAATATGTATGCTCTTTCATTTTTTACGGTTCACAAGAATCACTAATCCCTCAAAAACCTGCATTATTTTTAAAAAAAGATAGTTAATAATTTTGGAGGGGAAAACAAACTGAATAATGCCGAAAATTTGTCATGGCGAATGGTACTAGGACCAATACACTTAAGCTAGCTGGTTTCATTGAATCAAGTAAAGTGGTAATATACTCGAGCTGCCATAACTCATTATCTTAAGATTTGACGAAGATCTTTAGGCTTTTATCAGTTTTCAAACTGTTTCGTAAGATGGACTGCTGTGGTGCAAAGATATTTAGTCTTCCTCCGGCTCTGCTTCTATATGTACAGTAGCAGAAAAGATATGAAAAATTTCGGTTTTTGAAAAAAACAGATTTATGAAAAGATTAATGGTGGACCCATGAAAAGACCTTTACTCGACTTTGTTGGTTATGAAATGACTAATGGTGGACCCATGAAAAGACCTTAGCTGGACTTTCGTCGTTATGAAAAGACTTAAGCTTGACCCATGAAAAGATATTAGCTCGACTTTAACCAGGAAACTCCACCGTGTAATTATGGTCAATATTGACCCCCGTACTAGACTTTTAAAGTCATTTCATAAGTCGAGGCCTAGGCCTGGGTTATGCAACACAAAAAATTTAGTGATCATATTCAATTGCTGTTTAGAGAGGTCATACGAGCATCATTTTATCAGTGACAAAACTAAAATCATGAATTGAAAGCCTGCATACTCCAAATGATTCAGATACCCAATGTCGAACAATCCTTCATAAGGTCTCAATTTCTATTTTGGTGATCATCGAATTTCGAAAATTGTAATTTGACTGTTAAAGGATTGATCACTTTGTTACCATTACATTGTCGAGAACTATGACATTATTACAAACAAACTCACGAGACAATTTGAAAAACGTCAACTGTTTTACAGAAGCCTTTCTTGAGAACAAAGAACATTAACCACGCATAGGAGCAACAAAATCAGGCGTCATTTGTTTTGCAAATACTTGAACAATTATTTAATTTTTGCTCGAATATACAATTATTAGCATTAAACTATTTTAAGTTTTTTTTCAGCAAATTAATAAAAATCTCTGTTCAAAAACTCCTGTTAGTAATGCAAAAACTTGTGCAGCGCAGCCACAAAATGACACTCATCAGACAACAGACGTTAACTTTTGTTGCAAGTTTACCTTTTCCGAAGAGTGAAAACACCCGGGCCGAGGATTTTCCCCAAAAATAACGGGGAAAAGAGTGTAAAGAGTGTAAAAAAAATATTTTTACACCGTTAGTGCTACCCTTAATAAGGGTGGAAAAAGTGTAATTTAAGAGTGTAAAAAAAGATTTAACGGTGGAATAACGGTGTAATTTCTTACGATTACACTCTTCTTAATTACACCTTTAACTTATTTTTACACCCTTATTTTACACCATTAAATCTTTTTTTACACTCTTCCACTCTTCTTCTTATAATTACACTCTTGCATTACACTTTTTCCACCCTTATTAAGGGTAGCACTAACGTTGTAAAAATATTTTTTTTACACTCTTTACACTCTTTTCCCCGTTATTTTTCGGTAAAATCCTCGGATCGTAAACCGTCTCGAAAGCACGCGGTAGTCTAATCAGATGCACTAAATGAGTCACTAAATATATTTATAGCTACAGTAGTGTCGGAAATATCTCAATTTGATTTAAGAAAATCAACTCTTGAGATTTTTCCATTATGATTTGGGTGTGTTTCCCTCCTCCTTATCTCAACCGGGCTGGGGACCGGCTACGGCGGAGTTATGAACATTCAACTATAGGAGATTTTTGAGCAAAGCACTGGCCAAAAAACCAGGTCTAAACTCTATCTCCAAAACAAAATAAAAGCAAACAATAAAATAGCTAAGAAGTCGGAAACAATAACAAAAACATAATAAATTACAAAATATATTAAATAAAATAATATAAACAAAGAATTAACTTTTTAAGCAAGCAAGCTATACCAGAAATTCTTTTTTTCCTAGATTCTATACACCCTAGGGATAATCTATACCGAGTTTGGTTTGATTTGAACAACTTCTTGGCCCTATAAAAGATAACTATAGTTAAAATTCGCTAATCGCGAAATTCGCAAATTTCCGTATGAAATACAAACTTTTTTCCTAGGCAAGCTATACCAAAAATTCTTTTTGTTTTACACTCTAGATACACATGGGACACTCTCTACCGGGTTTGGATTGATTTTTACAACTCCTTGACCCGGCGAAAAAGACCTATTTTTAAAATTCGTTATTTGCGAAATTCGCAAATTTCCGTACGAAAAACTAACTTTTTCCTAGGCAAGCTATAGCAAAAATTCTTTTTGTTGTAGACTCTATAAACACAGGGAATAGATCATACCAAGTTTGGTTCGCTTTGGACAACTCTAAGACCTAATCAAAAAGACCTATTTTTAAAATTACTTATTTGAAATAATCGCAATTTTTCGTTCAAAAACCTAACTTTTTTCCTAGGCAAGCTATACCGAAAAATCTTTTTGTTTTACCATCTAGATACCCATGGAATACTCCATACCGAGTTTGGTTCACTTTGGACAACTCTAAGACCTAATCAAAAAGACCTATTTTTCAAAATTATTTAAAATTAACTATTCGAATTAATCGCAAATTTCCGTATGAAAACCCAACTTTTTTCTAGGCAAGCTATACCAAAAATTCTTTTGGTTTTACACTCTAGATACACATGGGATACTCCATACCGGGTTTGGATTGATTTGGACAACTCCTTGACCCGGAGAAAAAGACCTATTTTTAAATATCGTTATTTGCCAAATTCGCAAATTTCCGTACGAAAAACTAACTTTTTTCCTAGGCAAGCTATAGCAAAAATTCTTTTTGTTGTAGACTCTATAAATACAGGGAATAGATCATACCAAGTTTGGTTCGATTTGGACAACTCTATGACCCTATCAAAAAGACTTATTTTTAAAATTTCTTATTTGAAATAATCGCAATTTTTCGTTCAAAAACCTAACTTTTTTCCTAGGCAAGCTATACCGAAAATTCTTTTTGTTTTACCATCTAGATACCCATGGAATACTCCATACCGAGTTTAGTTCACTTTGGACAACTCTAAGACCTAATCAAAAAGACCTATTTTTCAAAATTATTTAAAATTAACTATTCGAATTAATCGGAAATTAACGTACGAAAAGCTAACTTTTTTCCTAGGCAAGCTATACCAAAAATTCTTTTTGTTTTACACTCTAGATACACATGGGACACTCTCTACCGGGTTTGGATTGATTTTTACAACTCCTTGACCCGGCGAAAAAGACCTATTTTTAAAATTCGTTATTTGCGAAATTCGCAAATTTCCGTACGAAAAACTAACTTTTTCCTAGGCAAGCTATAGCAAAAATTCTTTTTGTTGTAGACTCTATAAACACAGGGAATAGATCATACCAAGTTTGGTTCGCTTTGGACAACTCTAAGACCTAATCAAAAAGACCTATTTTTAAAATTACTTATTTGAAATAATCGCAATTTTTCGTTCAAAAACCTAACTTTTTTCCTAGGCAAGCTATACCGAAAAATCTTTTTGTTTTACCATCTAGATACCCATGGAATACTCCATACCGAGTTTGGTTCACTTTGGACAACTCTAAGACCTAATCAAAAAGACCTATTTTTCAAAATTATTTAAAATTAACTATTCGAATTAATCGCAAATTTCCGTATGAAAACCCAACTTTTTTCTAGGCAAGCTATACCAAAAATTCTTTTGGTTTTACACTCTAGATACACATGGGATACTCCATACCGGGTTTGGATTGATTTGGACAACTCCTTGACCCGGAGAAAAAGACCTATTTTTAAATATCGTTATTTGCCAAATTCGCAAATTTCCGTACGAAAAACTAACTTTTTTCCTAGGCAAGCTATAGCAAAAATTCTTTTTGTTGTAGACTCTATAAATACAGGGAATAGATCATACCAAGTTTGGTTCGATTTGGACAACTCTATGACCCTATCAAAAAGACTTATTTTTAAAATTTCTTATTTGAAATAATCGCAATTTTTCGTTCAAAAACCTAACTTTTTTCCTAGGCAAGCTATACCGAAAATTCTTTTTGTTTTACCATCTAGATACCCATGGAATACTCCATACCGAGTTTAGTTCACTTTGGACAACTCTAAGACCTAATCAAAAAGACCTATTTTTCAAAATTATTTAAAATTAACTATTCGAATTAATCGGAAATTAACGTACGAAAAGCTAACTTTTTTCCTAGGCAAGCTATACCAAAAATTCTTTTTGTTTTACACTCTAGATACACATGGGACACTCTCTACCGGGTTTGGATTGATTTTTACAACTCCTTGACCCGGCGAAAAAGACCTATTTTTAAAATTCGTTATTTGCGAAATTCGCAAATTTCCGTACGAAAAACTAACTTTTTCCTAGGCAAGCTATAGCAAAAATTCTTTTTGTTGTAGACTCTATAAACACAGGGAATAGATCATACCAAGTTTGGTTCGCTTTGGACAACTCTAAGACCTAATCAAAAAGACCTATTTTTAAAATTACTTATTTGAAATAATCGCAATTTTTCGTTCAAAAACCTAACTTTTTTCCTAGGCAAGCTATACCGAAAAATCTTTTTGTTTTACCATCTAGATACCCATGGAATACTCCATACCGAGTTTGGTTCACTTTGGACAACTCTAAGACCTAATCAAAAAGACCTATTTTTCAAAATTATTTAAAATTAACTATTCGAATTAATCGCAAATTTCCGTATGAAAACCCAACTTTTTTCTAGGCAAGCTATACCAAAAATTCTTTTGGTTTTACACTCTAGATACACATGGGATACTCCATACCGGGTTTGGATTGATTTGGACAACTCCTTGACCCGGAGAAAAAGACCTATTTTTAAATATCGTTATTTGCCAAATTCGCAAATTTCCGTACGAAAAACTAACTTTTTTCCTAGGCAAGCTATAGCAAAAATTCTTTTTGTTGTAGACTCTATAAATACAGGGAATAGATTATACCAAGTTTGGTTCGATTTGGACAACTCTATGACCCTATCAAAAAGACTTATTTTTAAAATTTCTTATTTGAAATAATCGCAATTTTTCGTTCAAAAACCTAACTTTTTTCCTAGGCAAGCTATACCGAAAATTCTTTTTGTTTTACCATCTAGATACCCATGGAATACTCCATACCGAGTTTAGTTCACTTTGGACAACTCTAAGACCTAATCAAAAAGACCTATTTTTCAAAATTATTTAAAATTAACTATTCGAATTAATCGGAAATTAACGTACGAAAAGCTAACTTTTTTCCTAGGCAAGCTATACCAAAAATTCTTTTTGTTTTACACTCTAGATACACATGGAATACTCCATACCGGGTTCGGATTGATTTGGACAACTCTAAGACCTAATCAAAAAGACCTATTTTTAAAATTACTTATTTGAAATAATCGCAATTTTTCGTTCAAAAACCTAACTTTTTTCCTAGGCAAGCTATACCGAAAAATCTTTTTGTTTTACCATCTAGATACCCATGGAATACTCCATACCGAGTTTGGTTCACTTTGGACAACTCTAAGACCTAATCAAAAAGACCTATTTTTCAAAATTATTTAAAATTAACTATTCGAATTAATCGCAAATTTCCGTATGAAAACCCAACTTTTTTCTAAGCAAGCTATACCAAAAGTTCTTTTGGTTTTACACTCTAGATACACATGGGATACTCCATACCGGGTTTGGATTGATTTGGACAACTCCTTGACCCGGAGAAAAAGACCTATTTTTAAATATCGTTATTTGCCAAATTCGCAAATTTCCGTACGAAAAACTAACTTTTTTCCTAGGCAAGCTATAGCAAAAATTCTTTTTGTTGTAGACTCTATAAACACAGGGAATAGATCATACCAAGTTTGGTTCGATTTCAACAACTTCTTGGCCCAATAATAAATAACTATAGTTAAAATTCGTTATTCGCGAAATTCGCAAATTTACAATCCGACCGAAGATTTTATGAACCAGACCGAAGAGAACCCAAAAAACCGACGGCACGCTATCTACGTCCCCAACATAAGGTGCACAAAATCCCAGCGGGGGGAAACCGACTAACCGGCGTCTCAACGGGGCAGGGGGGGGAGTGCACCTCATGCGGACCCGAGGCCCTCAGCTTAGAATAATAGTAAGACTGAAATAGACTTTGCTAGGCAAGCTATACAAAAAAATACTTTTTGTTTTACCATCTAGATACCCATGGAATACTCCATACCGAGTTTGGTTCACTTTGGACAATTCTAAGACCCAATCAAAAAGACCTATTTTTAAAATTACTTATTTGAAATAATCGCAATTTTTCTTTCAAAAACCTAACTTTTTTCCTAGGCAAGCTATACCAAAAACTCTTTTTGTTTTACCATCTAGATACCCATGGAATACTCCATACCAAGTTTGGTTCTCTTTGAACAACTCTAAGACCTAATCAAAAAGACCTACTTTTCAAAATTATTTAAAATTAACTATTCGAATTAATAGCAAATTTCCGTATGAAAAACTAACTTTTTTCCTAGGCAAGCTATACCAAAAATTCTTTTTGTTTTACAATCTAGTTATCCATGGGATACTCGTTACCAAGTTTGGCTCGAGTTGGACAACTCCTTGACCCGATGAAAAAGACCTATTTTTAAAATTCGCTATTTGCGAAATTCGCAAATTTCCGTATGGAAAACTAACTTTTTTCCTAGACAAGCTATAACAAAAATTTTTTTTGTTTTACAATCTAGTTACCCATATGATACTCGATGCCAAGTTTGGCTCGAGTTGGACAACTCCTTGACCCGATGAAAAAGACCTATTTTTAAAATTCGTTATTTGCGAAATTCGCAAATTTCCGTATGAAAAACTAACTTTTTTCCTAGGCAAGCTATACCATAAATTCTTTTTGTTTTACAATCTAGTTACCCATGGAATACTCGATAACAAGTTTGGTTCACTTTGAACAACTCTTTGACCCGATGAAAAAGACCTATTTTTAAAATTCGTTATTTGCGAAATACGCAAATTTCCGTATGAAAAACTAACTTTTTTCCTAGGCAAGCTATACCAAAAATTCTTTTTGTTTTACAATCTAGTTACCCATGGAATACTCGATACCAAGTTTGGCTCGAGTTGGACAACTCCTTGACCCGATGAAAAAGACCTATTTTTAAAATTCAATAATTTCAAGTTATTCGAAACAATAGCAAATTTCCGTATGAAAAACTAACTTTTTTCCTGGGCAAGCTATACCAAAAATTCTTTTTGTTTTACAATCTAGTTACCCATATGATACTCGATACCAAGTTTGGCTCGAGTTGGACAACTCCTTGACCCGATGAAAAAGACCTATTTTTAAAATTCGTTATTTGCGAAATTCGCAAATTTCCGTATGAAAAACTAACTTTTTTCCTAGGCAAGCTGTACCAAAAATTCTTTTTGTTTTACAATCTAGTTACCCATATGATACTCGATACCAAGTTTGGCTCGAGTTGGACAACTCCTTGACCCGATGAAAAAGACCTATTTTTAAAATTCGTTATTTGCGAAATTCGCAAATTTCCGTATGAAAAACTAACTTTTTTCCTAGGCAAGCTATACCAAAAATTCTTTTTGTTTTACAATCTAGTTATCCATGGGATACTCGTTACCAAGTTTGGCTCGAGTTGGACAACTCCTTGACCCGATGAAAAAGACCTATTTTTAAAATTCGCTATTTGCGAAATTCGCAAATTTCCGTATGGAAAACTAACTTTTTTCCTAGACAAGCTATAACAAAAATTTTTTTTGTTTTACAATCTAGTTACCCATATGATACTCGATGCCAAGTTTGGCTCGAGTTGGACAACTCCTTGACCCGATGAAAAAGACCTATTTTTAAAATTCGTTATTTGCGAAATTCGCAAATTTCCGTATGAAAAACTAACTTTTTTCCTAGGCAAGCTATACCATAAATTCTTTTTGTTTTACAATCTAGTTACCCATGGGATACTCGATAACAAGTTTGGTTCACTTTGAACAACTCTTTGACCCGATGAAAAAGACCTATTTTTAAAATTCGTTATTTGCGAAATACGCAAATTTCCGTATGAAAAACTAACTTTTTTCCTAGGCAAGCTATACCAAAAATTCTTTTTGTTTTACAATCTAGTTACCCATGGAATACTCGATACCAAGTTTGGCTCGAGTTGGACAACTCCTTGACCCGATGAAAAAGACCTATTTTTAAAATTCAATAATTTCAAGTTATTCGAAACAATAGCAAATTTCCGTATGAAAAACTAACTTTTTTCCTGGGCAAGCTATACCAAAAATTCTTTTTGTTTTACAATCTAGTTACCCATATGATACTCGATACCAAGTTTGGCTCGAGTTGGACAACTCCTTGACCCGATGAAAAAGACCTATTTTTAAAATTCGTTATTTGCGAAATTCGCAAATTTCCGTATGAAAAACTAACTTTTTTCCTAGGCAAGCTGTACCAAAAATTCTTTTTGTTTTACAATCTAGTTACCCATGGGATACTCGATACCAAGTTTGACTCGAGTTGGACAACTCCTTGACCCAATGAAAAAGACCTATTTTTAAAATTCGTTATTTGCGAAATTCTCAAATTTCCGTATGGAAAACTAACTTTTTTCCTAGACAAGCTATACCAAAAATTTTTTTTGTTTTACAATCTAGTTACCCATATGATACTCGATACCAAGTTTGGACAACTCCTTGACCCGATGAAAAAGACCTATTTTTAAAATTCAATAATTTCAAGTTATTCGAAACAATAGCAAATTTCCGTATGAAAAACTAACTTTTTTCCTAGGCAAGCTATACCAAAAATTCTTTTTGTTTTACATTCTAGATACACATGGGATACTCCATACCGGGTTTGGATTGATTTGGACAATCCCTTGACCCGGCGAAAAAGACCTATTTTTAAAATTCGTTATTTGCGAAATTCGCAAATTTCCGTATGAAAAACTAACTTTTTTCCTAGGCCAGCTATACCAAAATTTCTTTTTGTTTTACAATCTGGTTACCCATGGGATACTCGATAACAAGTTTGGTTCACTTTGAACAACTCCTTGACCCGATGAAAAAGACCTATTTTTAAAATTCGTTAATTGCGAAATTCGCAAATTTCCGTATGAATAAATAAGTTTTTTCCTAGACAAGCTATACCAAAAATTCTTTTTGTTTTACATTCTAGATACACATGGGATACTCCATACCGGGTTTGGATTGATTTGGACAATCCCTTGACCCGGCGAAAAAGACCTATTTTTAAAATTCGTTATTTGCGAAATTCGCAAATTTCCGTATGAAAAACTAACTTTTTTCCTAGGCCAGCTATACCAAAATTTCTTTTTGTTTTACAATCTGGTTACCCATGGGATACTCGATAACAAGTTTGGTTCACTTTGAACAACTCCTTGACCCGATGAAAAAGACCTATTTTTAAAATTCGTTAATTGCGAAATTCGCAAATTTCCGTATGAATAAATAACTTTTTTTCCTAGACAAGCTATACCAAAAACTCTTTTGGTTTTACAATCTAGTTACCCATATGATACTCGATACCAAGTTTGGCTTGAGTTGGACAACTCCTTGACCCGATGAAAAAGACCTATTTTTAAAATTCAATAATTTCAAGTTATTCGAAACAATAGCAAATTTCCGTATGAAAAACTAACTTTTTTCCTGGGCAAGCTATACCAAAAATTCTTTTTGTTTTACATTCTAGATACACAAGGGATGCTCCATACCGGGTTTGGATTGATTTGGACAACTCCTTGACCCGGCGAAAAAGACCTATTTTTAAAATTCGTTATTTGCGAAATTCGCAAATTTCCGTATGAAAAACTAACTTTTTTCCTAGGCCAGCTGTACCGAAATTTCTTCTTGTTTTACAATCTAGTTACCCATGGGATACTCGATACCAAGTTTGGCTCGAGTTGGACAACTCCTGGACCCGACGAAATAGACCTATTTTTAAAATTCAATAATTTCAAGTTATTCGAAACAATAGCAAATTTCCGTATGAAAAACTAACTTTTTTCCTAGGCAAGCTATAGCAAAAATTCTTTCTGTTTTACACTCTAGGTATACATGGGATACTCCATACGGAGTTTGGTTTACTTTGGACAACTCTAAGACCTAATCAAAAAGACCCATTTTTAAAATTACTTATTTGAATTAAAGGCAAATTTCCGTATTAAAAACTAACTTTTTTCGTAGGCAAGCTATAGCAAAAATTCGTTCTGTTTTACACTCTAGGTATACATTGGATACTCCATACCGAGTTTGGTTTCCTTTGGACAACTCTAAGACCTAATCAAAAAGACCTATTTTTAAAATTACTTATTTGAATTAATCGCAATTTTCCGTATTAAAAACTAACTTTTTTCCTAGGCAAGCTATAGCAAAAATTCGTTCTGTTTTACACTCTAGATATACATTGGATACTCCATACCGAGTTTGGTTTACTTTGGACAACTCTAAGACCTAAACAAAAAGACCCATTTTTAAAATTACTTATTTGAATTAAAGGCAAATTTCCGTATTAAAAACTAACTTTTTTCCTAGGCAAGCTATAGCAAAAATTCGTTCTGTTTTACACTCTAGGTATACATTGGATACTCCATACCGAGTTTGGTTTACTTTGGACAACTCTAAGACCTAATCAAAAAGACCTATTTTTAAAATTACTTATTTGAATTAATCGCAAATTTCCGTATTAAAAACTAACTTTTTTCCTAGGCAAGCTATAGCAAAAATTCGTTCTGTTTTACACTCTAGGTATACATTGGATACTCCATACCGAGTTTGGTTCACTTTGGACAACTCTATGACCTAATCAAAAAGACCTATTCTTCAAAATTATTTAAAATTGAATATTCGAATTAATCGCAAACTTCCGTATGAAAAGCTAACTTTTTTCCTAGACAAGCTATAGCAAAAACTTTTTTCGTTTTAGATTCTAGGTTCACATGGGATACTCCGTACCGAGTTTGGTACGATTTAGACAAGTCCTTGACCCAATGAAAAAGACCTACTTTTAAAATTCGTTATTTGCGAAATTCGCAAATTTCCGTACAAAAACCCAAGTTTTTTCCTAATCAAGCTATAGCAAAAATTCTTTTTGTTTTAGACTCTAAGTACCCATGGTATACTCCATCCCCCGTTTGGTTCGATTTGGAGAACTTCTTGGCCCAATAAAAGATAGCTATATTTAAAATTCGCTAATCGCGAAATTCGCAAAACTCCGTATCAAAAACTAGCTTTTTTCGTAGGCAACCTATAGCAAAAATTCCTTATGTACTAGGCTTTAACTTCACGGGGGATACTCCATACCGAGTTTGATTCGATTTGAACAACTCCTGGACCCGACGAAATAGACCTATTTTTAAAACAATAATCGCAAAATTATTCGAAATAATAGCAAATTTCCGTATGAAAACCCAACTTCTTTCCTAGGCATGCTATAGCAAAAATTCTTTTTGTTTTACACTCTCATTACACTGGTGATACTCCATACCCAGTTTGCTTCGATTTGGACAAGTCTATGACCCTATGAAAAAGACTATTTTTAAAATTACTTATTCGTAATAATCAAAGTGTTTCAAAACGCTGATGAAATATAAATCACCCAGGAAAGCAAATTTTATAAACTTGCTTTTAATTTCATCTAGTTAAAAACAAGTAAGAAAAATCTAACAGTACTAATCATGCTCAAAGTGTTTTAACACGCTGATGAAATATAAATCCCCTAAGAAAGCAAACTTTATAAGCTTGTTTTTAATTGCATCTAGTTTGAAAGCCTGGACATCAGTTGACTTTGCAACACGGTAAGCGAGAGGTTCAAAAGAGTCTGAATTTCTGGCGAATTCCGTTGACCTCAGATCAACTACAAATTTTTCAACAATTTCGTAGAGCTGTACAAAACACTGCAACTCCGAATCTTGCTCTTTGAAAAGCAAAATCTGGCCAACTATGGTCTCACCGTTCACATCGATAGCAACAAAACTGTTGGCGTTTGATCTTGTATAATTCTGACTATCAAGATAAAAGCGACCTCGATACCTACAGAACAAACGGGCTTCAGGAAACTTTTTTTGGGTTTCATAATAAAAATTGTTTCTTTCTAAGCACAAATCCTCCGTGATACCAGTTGGTCTCCTCCTCAGATTTTCAATATAAGCTTTTAGATGGTCATCTTTCACTTCGAAGCTTTCAAGTTGTCGGTTTCGTATATAACGACTAACGATCAAACTGCAGGCATTGACACTCCCCGTCAGAGTTTTAATCAGATGATTGTTGGCATTTTCAAACATCGTAGCTGAAGTAGTCCATAACGGGCCAAATGTTTTGCACTGCCAGGCCAGGTGTCGCAGCAAATGGAAGTTGACAGAGTCAAATTTCTTTAGAGGATAACGAAACGACATGTTATAGCAGAAAGCCTCCAGAAGATGTCCACATAAGTTTGCATTTGAGGTATTCTCGTACAATGACCGCAGTGAAAACACCAGGTAGTTGAGATTTTGCATGTTCGCATCATGTGCAGCAGAACTCTCGGAAAACTTTTGAAAAATAAGGGTGAAAAATATAGCAAGAAAGTTTTCAGTTCATTTGCTTTGAAGTGATCAATTGAACTGAGAGACCTAATTGACCTTTTGAACTCGTTGGGAAGAACTACTTGGCAAGTTGCATTGTCGATTGCGCTTAGTTCCGTCAAACTTAGTTGCTCGGCAAAAAATTTTATGACGTCACTGGCCACACCTTTAAGGCACTGATGCATCTTGTCTACTGGACAAGTCAAGGGAAGGTTTGGGATGATGTCAAACAGTTTAGAGCGTCCTTTAACGCCTAGTGTGTCCACCTCTGGGTCTTTCTCCTTCCTCGAATTTCTTTCCTCAACACTTCCGCTTTCAGCCTGCATAAAAAGAATATGATGCTCAGCAGGGTTCCGCATTGAGAAGGATTTATTGTTTGGATAAGAGTGAGTTCCTGGAAATCTTTGAAACCCTCGCATGGTACAAAGACCGCAGCCGTAATAACCATTGAATTTTTTCATATTCAAAACATCATGCCTGCACACAAGGTCTACCACGAGAAAAATTGTTGTAAAACTGATTTCGTATAGTCTCCCTTTGTAACAAATGTTCTGGGGTTTTGCAAGTTCAGATCTGTAGTGTTCAAATATAGGGTCCCAGAAAACTTTTCCTTTTCCATACCACAATGAGCAAAGAAAGATGTTGTCAAACGAAGCTCTTAATTTTGGCGGCAGATCAGCAAGCGCAACCCAAACAGGGTAGGCTGAGCAATCACTCGACTTTCGAACTTCAACTCCATCTATGTTTAAAATTAGTTTCACGTTGATTGTCCCGTCATCGAAAAGACTTGTTAGCTTGAGATCCGTTTCGGTTTCTGGGTTAGCGTAATCTATAATTTCGTTGATGTACTTTTCTACTTTCTCCTTTAGTTTTTCTGCAAAGTTAAGAAAAATAACTTCTCCGCTGGCATTTTTTTCTGTGTCCTTTACGTAGAGATCCGTTAATTTCTTGGTTTCACTTTTTATAAAATTGGGAGTAGGCACATTGTCATTGGGATGAATAATTTTTTGCCATTTCAGCAAATCGAACAGGGCTTCGTCGGGTAGACAATGTCGAGCAGCAACTGCAAATAAACCCATTGACGCATTATGAACAGTTACATTCGAGTTACAAGTTAACGGATTCGAAGAAAACTGGAAACTTCTTTCTGCCACATCAGTGCCATCACTGTCATCAAGATCATCTTCGTCATAATCATTGGAGGTCACCTCAGATTCTTCTCCAATTGGGAGGTCAAATTCATGTTCGGGTTCAAAAGAGGCTTCGGTTTCAAGGTAATCGTCAGCAGAACATTGCGAACTCACTTGTGTATCTGTTTCCTCAGCTTCAACTTCCGAAGAGCGAGTGGCATCTATCTGGTGTATGAAGGTTCTGATTTCGCGACTCGAACCTTCTAAGATTCTTCTTTTGACCCGCCTTTTCCGTTGATTTCTAAATTTTCTCTTTGCCGAAAGTTCACAATCAGTCGGTGTACCAATGCTAGACTGACTTGCAGTGTAGTTGGAACTACTCTCACCAGATCCCAAGATTGCACTTGTGGTACTTGACGAAAATGTCAGCTGAGTGGGGACATCAGGACTTTGGTATCGAGGAGTCGTTGGTTCTAAATTTTCTCGGTTTAGCGGCACGTGCTTTTCCTTATGTGGGCACCTACATTTAAGACTACCGTCTTTGAAGTAGTTTGATCCGTAACTCACAGTTATTTCTTCACCAAGCCCTATGGAGTCTATTACTTGAAGAAACACGCACTTGTTGTGGGGGAGAAAAGAACTTGTGTATCCTAAGAAAAACTTCGTATTAGGCGAACAAGAGTGATTTGCAAAACGAATGGGGCCAAGCAGTACTACTTCATCCTGCTCACGCTCGCCACGCATTACAGACAAATCAGACATCTCATTTTGCAGTTCAAGAGGAACAGTTTCAATTGGGCCCACAGGAAAAGGTCTAAGGGGTTGCAATGAAGGTTTTAATACCTTTCCCGTATTGTTGAAGAGGCCATAGCCGCCATAGTTGTCGGGCAAGATTTTAAACCCTGATGCAATACAAAGCTCATATAGTTCTTTTAGCGAAAAATAAGCTTTTGAAAGCTGTTTGTCGAATTTCATGCGGCTCTCGAACTGTTCGAAGCTGTTCAGGGGCAGCATCATTTGAGGACAGACATTAAAACTGGTTAAAACTTGACGCACAACTTGTCCATCCGCAATTACTAAATCTTCGCATGTAATCATATCACTTGAAAAACTTAACCAGTGGTTACGTTATGCCCGTCATAGAGATAATTTCGAAAAACTATTTAAACAAGTTCTTTTATGGAAACGTAATCATTGTTTTAATAAACTGTTTAATTCAGGATCAATAGACAATACAAACTTTCTTACGCTGGCAAAACAGCGAATGTTTAAACAAAGTAAACAAACTGGATCTAAGAAAATTACAGAAAGTTAGTTCAAGTTCACAAAACATAACCGACTAACGTCGGGAGACTATATAAGAAAGTTACGAAAGGTTAGTTCAAGTTCACTAAACATAACCGACTAACGTCGGGAAAATTGCTCTCGAACAACTAGTGGGAGCTCTAATCAGTTACAAATTGCAGCCTGATCATTAGAGGTTAATAAAAACCGCTATTAAGATTTAAAGTGAAAAATTATTTTCAATTTTGGCGCACTTATCATTTGATTTTCAGCACTAAATTGCCGCCAATTTAAATTAGGACCTTGAAATTTTGAATGAGAGAAATTATGATCACTTAAAACGCAGATAGTCAAGGGCGTAAAAGTCACTCAAAAAATCAAAATGTTCAAGCAAAATTTTTACATAGAGACCAACGCGTTTACAATAATTGCTACAAATTTCGTTCGAGATCAATTAAAAATAAAACAGCACTCCTTAATGAAAAATGACATTTTCAGGCAGAATGCTCGCAATTCAGGCAGAATCCTCACTAATTTTCTTCTACGTTGGAATGTCGGCCTCGGCAATCCTTGCCGTATTGATTTGCCGATTTTCTGGCTTTCTCAAAGGCGAGCCCAGGAGTGTCAGGGTACTTCTGCTGCACAACCTCTGAAAGCAAGAAGACAATCTCTTATTAACTTCTATGCCGATTACCTGTCTTGAAGTACTGGTTTTTGCAGGTTAAAATTTTAACACGCAAGAGGGATCTTTTTAAAATGCCAATAACGCGCAAGAGGGATTTTTGAAAATGCTGATGGAAAGGAAGGCTTCATGTCTAATTTTAAAAACATACTCGTAAACTTGTCGAGAATTTCACTGGGAGCTTCAAGTCTACGATCAGCCTCATGTCTTTTTGGTGCCAGAATGTAATTTCCACGCTCATTTTCCGGAAACAGCTTCTCAAACAATGCTCTACCCAGCTTTCCGACATCTGAGCCAGCGTGAATCGTCATAAGGTCTTCACCGTTGTGCATGACTGCTGTGATGCCTGCGCTCCGCGAAGGATAGTCATCGATACTTTGGAACCCATGAATATCCAAGAGGCGAGTTTCTTTCAATTGGGTAGCCTAAACATTTACAGGTAACAAACCCTGTGAAATTTAATCACAAGAACTTAAGCCTCTATGATGCTTGAGAATTTGAGATCTTTTGAAAAGGCTAGCAAGTAGGTTCATTTCATAAAAAGTAGAAAAACTAAATGAGCGATGGGGTACCTTAGCGTCAATTCTTGCGCATATGTTTGCCCGTCTTTTTTCGTCCGCTTTCTTCAGCTCCTCAAATGCTTTCGTCCAACTATTCATCTCAACAACATGCTCATCTAGATATTCCTGGAGAAGACGGCAATTTGGCCCACAATCGACTGCGTTGTCCGCAATGGTTGGAAGTGTGGTTGAGCTGGTGGTCGCAGATGTAGAAGGTTGAGAAAGAACGGGCTCAGGCTAAAAAAGGGCAAATATTTCAAAGCACAGCAACGACATTTATCAGTTTGCCCTTCTACTGTTAAACAGTCTCATAGTTTTCGACAATTTCAAAGAGGCCTTTAACAATCTTTAAGATGCCATTTGTAATTAGTTAAAAAAGTCACATTTTACCGTATTGTTCTTTTTCTTTGCTGAAATGACTGGCTGAGATAACGCAGAATTGGGGGCTTTTGACTTTTCGACGCCTGCTGGTTTACCAAGAGAGACTACGGTACTGTTCATCACGGGTGCACGGCCTCGACACAAGAAATTAACCTCATCGACAACAGGTGCCTTAGGATTCGCCAGCACTGTTTTTCGCAATTCAGACGGCCGTTTACCTGCATCTAGCTCCTGCTGATAGTTGTTCATGAGTTCTTCAACTTTTTTCATGTTTCCTTTTGCCAACAAACGACAGGGCACAGTTCCATCTTTGAATCGCAGGTCAAAACTATCACCTTCGATTAGACTTAGCATTTCAGATGGCTTAGTCTTGGGTGGCCATTTAAAGCTGCTTACAGTAATCAAAATCAGCTCTTTATTGTCAACGAAGAGCCACGCCGTGTTATTTGCTAAAATACTGGATCGGATACTGTCCTCTCTTTCGGCCTCCGAATCAAATAGGTTGCTGCTTTTCCTGCGATCAGTTCTCGAAGGTGGTTTCATTTTCAACGATCTAAAAACTTTTCAATTATTTAACTACGTTCGATTGTTTTTGCAACGAAATAGAGAAACCAAAAATTTCAAAATGTTTAGAATCAATCTAAATTTTAACGTTTTAACCGCCAAATTGAAGAATAAACGAACAATGAGTCAAATAAAATCAATCTAAAAATCTGAGGTAGCCATTAGATGGAAGCGTAATGTTTTCTGCATTTAGAGTCAATCCAAAATTCAATAAACAAAAGAAAACCAAACATAGCTGGCAGATTGCCAGAAAACAGCCGCGCGAAAAAGGACTGGGACGTTAAATTTTAATTATGTATCTGTATAATTTATTAGCTGCTCCTGCTATTAACTGTTCTATAGTAACTTTCAAGTAGAGTGTCAAACACTCATTTTACCTCATCTCTTTAAAAAAAAGAAAACCAATTTAATAACGAGGAAGTCTTTTGTGAGAGTGAGGAAAATCACGTGTGACCAAAAATACTCGCTCACCTAAAAGTGAAAGATAACGTCACGCACGCGAAAAAAACCAAGAGAAGGACAATAACAGCCTCAGCTATTGATTCGCGGCCCTTAATCAAAGTCTAATAACAGCACAAAATATCAAGTCATCAAATCAAATAGAAAATTGCAACAAAGACTTTAAGGGCTCTATTCAACATTTCCTGGCTCAGAATCACTCTCATCAGTTTGTGCATTGCTTAAATTTTGACCTTCAGACTCCTCATTCGGTCGCCTTTTTGTCTGTTTGTTTCTCTTAGACATTGCCTTTTCTTTCATTTGTGCGCACCAGAATGGGTCCGATTTCCTTTTTCGGTACCGCAGTGCATCCATGCCCGATCTATTCGCAGACGAACGGGCGTCGTTGTAAGCCTCAGGCCACAGACGAGGGGGGAAATGCTTCTTCACAAGCCCTTGAACATACAAAAAACCTCAACAATTTCAGCTCTTCGTTTTGGGGAAGACAGAGAAAACCAATAAAATCCAATTTTTCAAAAAATCCGAAAGCTGCTAAAAGTTCCGTACCACTTTTTGCCTTGATGAGCGTTTAGGGTCTGCAAATTTTTTGAGGAAGCCATATTGAAAATTTTAAGTTTCTTGAAAAACAGTACTTGTAAATACCTTTGAAAAGCTTAGTTCTTTTCGGAGATGCGGGTTTTCGCACCTCGCTTTCTCTCGTTGGAGAAAGTATTTCTCGCTCAAGACCCGTTTCTCCCCAAAGTGCTGTTCTTAGCACTCTTCCGAACTCATCGGGAGTTGAGGGTACAGGAAGATTGTCAACATCAACGTCTCCATAGAAACTAAGTAGCACTTCACTGGTCTCCTCGTCCACAGAGTCATCTAATTTCTTGAGTTCTTTCTAAAAGTCAAAAATCTCTACAAGAAATTGATTTCATCCAGAAAACAACCCACATCAAATTAAATTTCCATATCTGCATATTTGAAGATTAAAGTCGAACATTTGTGAAGTGCTTATGAGCAAAAACTTGTACAAGACCAGTGAAAATCATATACTCACAATCCCTTTGAAATGTTGTAGCTGGCTTTCCAATTTTTTATTGCAATCCTGTACTGTTTTCTTATAGACTCGAAGAAGTTCACTGAACATACGTTTGTCTTCGTTTAGGACTTCCACAACCTTTTCATGATTTGAGCATTTCTAAACAGGGCAACGTAACCGACATTGGAAAGAGATCAAACAAAGCAACAAAATTTCTTATTAAGGCAAAGATACAACAAAAACTTGATGAACAAAGTCCTACCACGTTGCAAAAAGAATTTTATTTTTACACCGTTCATAAAAATAAAGAAAACGAAAGCAAGAGATCTAACCAGAACCCTGGGACTTTCAGGTCCAAAACTCTCAACTGGTGTCAAACTACTGCCAGCCCAGCGCGCTCCCTTACGTGGGGTGACGTCCAAATTACCACTACACTGATCCGCAAACGCACCATAGATCTCTTGATTTTTTCTGAACTCCACGTCCATCGCACCTGGTGGACCATGCTTCAGTAGAACGCAATCAACCTCAGAGCCATCAATCGTTAGCGATGTTTTATCGTCATCATTTAGTTTCATACGCTCATTTATTTGCAGGGTTTTGGGCCACCGAGGATCAAACAAACTCAATTTTAACACTTGGCAATCTTCCGTAAGGAACACAAACTCAATTTTCAAAGGCATCTCTAAAATTAATAGTAAACGAATTAGACCATTAGCTGAACGAGTCTCATTTAGACATGGTAACAAAGTCATTTAAATTCAACGACCAAACGTCAACTAAATTAAACCATAAAACCAAAGGATTCACTAATTCTCACTTAATTTAATGTCAACAGGAGAAAACCTCGAAAGAACAATTTAATTTTCAAAAAGCAAAATCAACCGCAAACAAGCCTAATTATGGAATCTATTTTTATTGCGCGCAGCGGATAAAATAGGCTGAGTAGACATAACGATGCAGGCAGAAACACCCGCAAACACAAGCCTAATTAATGAATCTGTTTGTAACGGGCAAAGCAGATAGAATCCGCTGAGTGGACATAGCGATGCAGGCAGAGACACCCGCAAACACGAGCCTAAAATTTGAATCTTTGTACCGGCGGAGCGGATAAAATCCGCTGAGAGGACATAACGATGCAGGCAGAAACACCCGCAAACACGAGCCTAATTAATGAATCTGTTTGTAACGGGCGAAGCGGATAGAATCCGCTGAGTGGACATAGCGATGCAGGCAGAGACACCCGCAAACACGAGCCTAAAATTTGAATCTTTGTACCGGGCGAAGCGGATAAAATCCGCTGAGAGGACATGACGATGCAGGCAGAAACACCCGCAAACACGAGCCTAATTAATGAATCTGTTTGTAACGGGCGAAGCGGATAGAATCCGCTGAGTGGACATAGCGATGCAGGCAGAGACACCCGCAAACACGAGCCTAAAATTTGAATCTTTGTACCGGGCGAAGCGGATAAAATCCGCTGAGAGGACTTAACGATGCAGGCAGAAACACCCGCAAACACGAGCCTAATTAATGAATCTGTTTGTAACGGGCGAAGCGGATAGAATCCGCTGAGTGGACATAGCGATGCAGGCAGAGACACCCGCAAACACGAGCCTAAAATTTGAATCTTTGTACCGGGCGAAGCGGATAAAATCCGCTGAGAGGACATAACGATGCAGGCAGAAACACCCGCAAACACGAGCCTAATTAATGAATCTGTTTGTAACGGGCGAAGCGGATAGAATCCGCTGAGTGGACATAGCGATGCAGGCAGAGACACCCGCAAACACGAG
Organism: Convolutriloba macropyga; assembly: GCF_964194025.1. NCBI lineage: Eukaryota > Metazoa > Xenacoelomorpha > Acoela > Convolutidae > Convolutriloba > Convolutriloba macropyga. The sequence goes on from NC_134482.1 coordinate 10,103,093, forward strand.
CCTAAAATTTGAATCTTTGTACCGGGCGAAGCGGATAAAATCCGCTGAGAGGACATAACGATGCAGGCAGAAACACCCGCAAACACGAGCCTAATTAATGAATCTGTTTGTAACGGGCGAAGCGGATAGAATCCGCTGAGTTGATATAGCGATGCAGGCAGAGACACCCGCAAACACGAGCCTAATCAATGAATCTGTTTGTAACGGGCGAAGCGGATAGAATCCGCTGAGTGGACATAGCGATGCAGGCAGAGACACCCGCAAACACGAGCCTAAAATTTGAATCTTTGTACCAGGCGAAGCGGATAAAATCATATGTTAAAACCACATCAAAATTATCCCACTTTTCAGGGCTTCAGCAAGCGATTAAATTAACAGATGCTCGAAAAAAAATATGCAGGTAAGACGATGAATTAACCTTGATGAGTATATACAAAAAATTGCGAATTGTTTTAGTAAAAGATCCACTTAGTTGTCAACAAACACCAAAGATATAATAAAACAAATTGAATAAAATTGCTGCACGAACACAAACAACGAAAACAATAGTCAATCAAATTAGTGCAGCTGATGTTCTCTCACAACTTTATTCATTGCACAAGCCAATGCTTTTCTACCTTTCAAATTAAGGTGGACACCGTCGCTCAGAAACAAATTGCTTTTGCAAACTTCTTGATGAAGTTTAAAGAAGGGCAGCTGCGAGTGCCTTAGCACCGCATTGAATCGTTGGATGTTCCAATGGCTGCAATTCCGTTTCAATACTGAGCACACTATCACTTTTGGGCGATTTTCAAGGCCCCGGATGGCATTGTACAAGCTTCTCAGTTTATCAACAACAACTGATGGATCCTCTCCGGGTTCACCCCAATTTGACAAATTGTTGCCACCGACAGCTAAGATGACGCTCCTATATACAGAGAGGGTATCGAGTAACAGATGAAATTGTTCGATTCGTCCGCCTGACAATGAATATGTGACGCAGTTCCTTATACAAATACTATCAAAGATTGAGTCCCCCACTATTGCAGTATGCACATTTTCACCAACGAAATTGTTAAAAATGAATTCAGCGTTCCTCCCGTTGGGTTGCAACTTTGTCACCCTGCCATTGATTTGGTCATCTGCGAAAAGTGGCTTGAGGGCTTTTTTGGGAGGTGCATTAGCGGAAGCATAAGGTCTGCCGATTCGTTTACGGTCCATGTTTTCAACAGCAATATCTAAAAACGATACACCAACTATAAACGCTTAGCGACTAATACATCACAAACTTCCAACCAATAGTATAATAGTACAGATATAGTATAGTAAGCTCGTATTGGGTGCTGCCATAGCCTATCGATTTCGCCTTGACGAGAGCTTTCCAACGATATAACTCTTTCATATATACCCCTCCTCCCACTGTACTCAAATGCGACCTCCCGTGGGTCCAAACCACGACTCCACGACTTCACCAACCCACGAATCCAACCCTAAAGACTCTCCGACTCTCCTACTACTACTACCACCACCTTTGGTATCTATGGGATATATCACCACTTAGTATACTGAATTCGGATCCAGCACACATTCTTTTTCTATTTCCTGCTCGCGGGACCTTTTGAAATATTCTATTTGGTTTCACATTCAAAGTTATACATGCTTACCCCCGGGAAGTGGGGAGGCAGTGAGTGAGCTTCTCGCTTCTGTCACTTGACGGGAGGGCACTTGCATAAGCATGTCACGTGACCGGACGGAGGCGGTAAACGAAAGTTTCACTTCGTCATCTGGGTTAGCCGCTATAATTATGAAGTAAAATAAAATAGAGTAATATATTCGAGAAGCTCTCTCGATGGGGGATATAGCGAGATTATTCGAACGATAAAACTTTAAAAAAAGAATTGCAGATTGGGTGGGGGGGGGGGGTTGGGATCCGAGCTATGCAGGTGGGGACCGAGGTTTGCGTCCGAAAAAGGCTTATATCTCAAAAACTACTGAACCAAATTTAAAAAATGAATATGTTTTGGAATCAGCATGAACTGGGGCTTTATTCTAGCGTTTAAAAAAGTTAAAAAAATGAAGGAATCAAAACTCGATTTTCGACATTTTGGCCGAAATTGGCTCATTTTCACCAAAATTTGGAAAATCGAAAAATTAGGCAATGAAATTAAACCGAAACTTTTCAACCCATATATATTCGTAAAGAGGATTAAATAGGCAAGAAAATGATATAATATACTTTTAAATACGTCGTGTTACAAAAAAGTTATTAAACTAAACGACTTTGAAAATTCGAAAATTTTGCTAAAATCGACCCTGATTTCGGTCTCTACATTGCCCTCGCATTCTCTTGTTTGGCAATAGTTCAAAAAGATAATTATATGGCTGTTGGAAGCGTAAATTCCAGTTTATTTTGCTACCAAAAACATATATGTTTGCCTCTAAAATTTGAGAGAATTTTGTCCAAAATCGACAAAAATGACTAATTTTTGACCACGAATCGACAGTTTTCCTGACATTTTGGGTAGAAATAAAGAGTTTCGAGATCGGTTCTAAAAAGTTCTTAAAAGTACAATATCACGGCAACAAAATAAGCTATTATACATTTTCTAACTTGGCTTCTTCAAAAAGTTATTAACAAATGTTTTTAATGAAAATCAAAATTTTTTTCACCTAATTCGAGGGTTCCTTAAAATTTTGTAATTAAATCAAAGTTTTTGCAGTTACTTCTACACACACTCATAAAGTACGTTATCACGGCAACAAAATGGGCTAACATAGGTCTTCTAACAACATAGGTCTTCTAACTCGTCTTCTTCAAAAAGTTAGTAACAGACGTTTTTCATGAAGTTAAACATTTTTTTCACCTAATTCGACGGTTCTTTAAAATTTTGTAATTAAATCAAAATGTTTGCAGTTACTTCTACACAAACTCATAAAGTACGTTATCACGAAAGCAGAATGAGCTAACATAGGTCTTTTAACTCGTCTTCTTCAAAAAGTTATTCATAGAGGTTTTTCATGAAGTTCGAAATTTTCTTCACCTAATTCGACGGTTCATTAAAACTTTGTAGACAAATCAAAATATTGGCATTTTTTTCTACATAAACCCATAGATTAAATTATCACGACAACAAAATGGGCTAACA
>NC_134482.1:10106417-10181417 GCF_964194025.1 Convolutriloba macropyga
CATAAACCCAGCTAAATTCTTCTTGTAATTAACGTACAGCACGACCTTTCCTCTGGTTGAAATAGAGCATTTCACAAGGACATTTGAAACAATTTTCTTTGGATTGCCTATCGTTATTTACCTTTTGTGGATTCAAAACACAAAGAAGGAGCATAACTAGTCATCCGCAGGTATTCCCTGACTTTTAGAACAATTGCAATTGTGCAAAAAAACTAATTTAAGTTCTAAAGACAACCTGGTTGTAGCAATTGGACATTAGCCTATCATACAAATCTGTCCGGTTGAATCCACAATAAGTGTTACCTCCACCAATACATACTTTATAAACGATTTGTTTTGTTTGTTTTTGAGTCACCTGAAAATAAAATTTCTCAGTCGTCTGTTCCCGGGCTGATCATCCAGAGCAATGCAGTACTGAAGCATTGTAAATCCGTAGACTGTATATAGCCACTTTTACACTTGTACATATTATGTTCATGTCAAAATATAGACTGATCAGTCTATTTTTCAGAGTAAAATTGGTATTCTGTTTATTACCTGATTTTGATCTGTCCATTACTATTTTCATACAATTATCAGCTTTATTAACATTATTGTATACCTCTTGTCAGCCTAAAACCATTCTGATCTAAACCTATTTCAGAGCTGATTGTCTTTCCCACCACAGGTACATTCACACCATTCTGCATCACACCAGAGGCATAATCACAACATTCTGCATCACACAACAGGCAAATTCACACCATTCTGCATCACAACACAGGCAAATTCACACCATTCTGCATCACACCACAGGCAAATTCACACCATTTTGCATCACACCACAGGCATATTCACACCATTCTTCATCACACCAAAAGTATATTCACACCATTCTGCATCACACCAGAGGCAAATTCACGCCATTCTGCATCACAACACAGGCCAATTCACACCATTCTGCATCACACCACGGGCATATTCACACCATTCTGCATCACACCACAGGTAAATTCAAACCATTCTGCATCCCCACAGGCAAATTCAAACAAACACACACACACACAAAAAAGAGGCACAAATACACAAAGAGTCAGACCCTTCAACCAACAAACACACACACACACACACACAAAGACACACACACACACACACACACACACACACAGAGGCAAACACGCGCACGCGCGCACTGCGAAAGGTTAAAAACAATGCATTTGAGGCGGACAACATTTTACTGCTAATTGAAAAGACAAGGTAAAAGAAATAAATATATATCGAAAAGATGAAACACAATGGCAAATGCAACAATTGCAAACTACAATATAGGGCGAATAGATGTAAATACATTGAAAAGACATTGCAAAATGGCAGCATCAAATCCAAACTACAATGCTTTGCAGTGGCACATCGGTCGAATAGAAGTAAATTACAGCATCGAAAACACATTGCCAAATGTCAAATACAGCATATGCAAAATTTTGCAGTGGCGAACATCGGGCGAGATACTTTGCAATTAATAGCAATAATGATGAGAACACAAATGATGAGCTATTAAAAATATTGCGAACACCAAATTCTTTAAGATAAAAGTTCAAGCATACCCATTGCCGAAAATGGTGCGTTGATTCCCATATAACAACAATTGGGTTTGAAAGAATAGACATCAATGAGAAATATAGATTTTTGTACAAAAATACTTTTTAATTGCGATTATTTTAATATCAACTCGTAGTCGAGTATTAGGATGCTAAAACTCAAAAAATTACACGCAAAATGTTTAACAAGCCGTGAACTAAGGTATAAGGAAAAAAACTAGTTCAATTAAGTAAAAAAAATAGGAGCGCTACAATAGCCGGCTGAGAAGATGAGGTCGGCTATTGATCACAGACTTAAGATTGATTGGTTAACAAGTTAAAATTGCCCTTCTCCATTCTGGGCGCTGGCGCCGAGATCGCAACAAATTCTATTTCAGAGGACAGTCCGGAATAAGTTTGGTCCTTGAAGTGGACGTTATCTCTGAGGGGCATCAACTTCGTCGTGAATGAACGAAAGAGCGGCTCAAAGGTTTTGTTGAGTTGATTAATGATTTTTCGGGAAACCACCGAAGATGTTTTTGTCAAAATTTTGCAAACAATTAACTTCGTCCCCATATAATTGCAAAAATTGCGGATACGGTCGACCACTGCCATGGCCGAGCTCATCAATAAAATTGGTCCCTCTTCCGAGAAATTTCACATATATCGTTTCCTCCTAACGCGACATTTAGTGTTTGAGCCTCTCTAATTTCTTTAAGATAGGAGCTTCAAATATTGAGTCTTTTTCCTCGCTCACCGATAATATTAAAAATTGGGGGAAATTATGCACTTCTTCCATTCTCTTAACATGGGAGTCCCCGAGCAGAAACATAGGAAGACACAGAATATAGAAGAAACTAAAAAAATCTACGTGCATGAAAAAAATTATCTCGCTAGACAACCTCTCCATTTGAATGATGTCTGCTAGAAAAATACTACCTCACTGTTTGAGTGTTCCTCTTGCGGGATATTTTCAAAGGTCTGGAAAACTCACAATTTGAGTAGAAAAGTAAAAAACTAAAATTTGGGCTATCGATTTTCCAAGAAGACAACCCCTCCATTTGGGAGGTGTCTGCCAGAAAGGACGTACCTCGCTGAAAGGACGTACTTTACGGAATATTTTAAAAACGCCTCAAAAACTCATGATGTGATCAGAAAAGTAAAAAAAAAATGAACTTTGATCTAAATATCTTCTAACAAGACAACCCCTCATTTTGGGTGATGTATACCAGAAAGGACGTACCTCGCTGTTTGAGTGTACCTCTTGCGGGATATTTTAAAAACGCCTCAAAACTCACGCTGAGAAAAGTAAAAGAAAAGCAAACTTTGGGCTTTCTATTTTCTAACAAGACAATCCCTCCATTTGGATGATGTCTGCCAGAAATGAGGTACCTCGCATTTTGAGTGTACCTCTTGCGGGATATTTTAAAACACCTCAAAACTCACGCTCTGAAAAGTAGAAAAAAAGTAAACTTTGGGCTTTCTTTTTTCTAACAAGACAATCCCTCCATTTGGGTGATGTCTGCCAGAAAGGAGGTACCTCGCTGTTTGAGTGTACCTCTTGCGGGATATTTTAAAAACGCCTCAAAACTCACGCTGTGAAAAGTAGAAAAAAATGTAAACTTTGGGCTGTCTATTTTCTAAAAAGACAACCCCTCCAATTGGTTGATGTCTGCCTGAAAGGAGGTACCTCGCTGCTTGAGTGTACCTCTTGCGGGATCTTTTAGAAACTCCTCAAAAACTCACGCTCTGAAAAGTAGAAAAAAAGTAAACTTTGGGCTTTCTATTTTCCAACAAGACAATCCCTCCATTTGGGTGATGTCTGCCAGAAAGGAGGTAGCTCGCTGTTTGAGTGTACCTCTTGCGGGATATTTTAGAAACGCCTCAAAAACTCACGCTCTGAAAAGTAGAAAAAAAGTAAGTTTTGGCCTTTCTATTTTCTAACAAGACAATCCCTCCATTTGGGTGATGTCTGCCAGAAAGGAGGTACCTCGCTGTTTGAGTGTACCTCTTGCGGGATGTTTTAAAAACGCCTCAAAACTCACGCTCTGAAAAGTAGAAAAAAATGTAAACTTTGGGCTGTCTATTTTCTAACAAGACAATCCCTCCATTTGGGTGATGTCTGCCCGAAAGGAGGTACCTCACTGTTTGATTGTACCTCTTGCGGGATATTTTAAAAACGCCTCAAAATTCACGCTCTGAAAAGTAGAAAAAAAGTAAATTTTGGGCTTTCCACCAGAAAGGACGTACCTCACTGTTTGATTGTACCTCTTGCGGGATATTTTAAAAACGCCTCAAAATTCACGCTCTGAAAAGTAGAAAAAAAAGTAAATTTTGGGCTTTCTATTTTCTAACAAGACAATCCCTCCATTTGGGTGATGTCTGCCAGAAAGGAGGTACCTCGCTGTTTGAGTGTACCTCTTCCGGGATGTTTTAAAAACGCCTCAAAACTCCCGCTCTGAAAAGTAGAAAAAAAGGTTGATGTCTGCCTGAAAGGAGGTACCTCGCTGCTTGAGTGTACCTCTTGCGGGATCTTTTAGAAACGCCTCAAAAACTCACGCTCTGGAAAGTAGAAAAAAAGTAAACTTCGGGCTTTCTATTTTCCAACAAGACAATCCCTCCATTTGGGTGATGTCTGCCAGAAAGGAAGTAGCTCGCTGTTTGAGTGTACCTCTTGCGGGATATTTTAGAAACGCCTCAAAAACTCACGCTCTGAAAAGTAGAAAAAAGTAAGTTTTGGCCTTTCTATTTTCTAACAAGACAATCCCTCCATTTGGGTGATGTCTGCCAGAAAGGAGGTACCTCGCTGTTTGAGTGTACCTCTTGCGGGATATTTTAAAAACGCCTCAAAACTCACGCTCTGAAAAGTAGAACAAAATGTAAACTTTGGGCTGTCTATTTTCTAACAAGACAATCCCTCCATTTGGGTGATGTCTGCCAGAAAGGAGGTACCTCGCTGTTTGAGTGTACCTCTTGCGGGATATTTTAAAAACGCCTCCAAACTCACGCTCTGAAAAGTAGAAAAAAATGTAAACTTTGGGCTGTCTATTTTCTAACAAGACAACCCCTCCATTTGGTTGATGTCTGCCCGAAAGGAGGTACCTCGCTGCTTGAGTGTTCCTCTTGCGGGATCTTTTAGAAACGCCTCAAAAGCTCACGCTCTGAAAAGTAGAAAAAAAGTAAACTTTGGGCTTTCTATTTTCTAACAAGACAATCCCTCCATTTGGGTGATGTCTGCCAGAAAGGAGGTAGCTCGCTGTTTGAGTGTACCTCTTGCGGGATATTTTAGAAACGCCTCAAAAACTCACGCTCTGAAAAGTAGAAGAAAAGTAATATTTGGCCTTTCTATTTTCTAACAAGACAATCCCTCCATTTGGGTGATGTCTGCCAGAAAGGAGGTACCTCGCTGTTTGAGTGTACCTCTTGCGGGATATTTTAAAAACGCCTCAAAACTGACGCTCTGAAAAGTAGAAAAAAATGTAAACTTTGGGCTGTCTATTTTCTAACAAGACAATCCCTCCATTTGGGTGATGTCTGCCAGAAAGGAGGTACCTTGCTGTTTGAGTGTACCTCTTGCGGGATATTTTAAAAACGCCTCAAAACTCACGCTCTGAAAAGTAGAAAAAAATGTAAACTTTGGGCTGTCTACTTTCTAACAAGACAACCCCTCCATTTGGCTGATGTCCACCAGAAAGGACGTACCTCACTGTTTGATTGTACCTCTTGCGGGATATTTTAAAAACGCCTCAAAATTCACGCTCTGAAAAGTAGAAAAAAAGTAAATTTTGGGCTTTCTATTTTCTAACAAGACAATCCCTCCATTTGGGTGATGTCTGCCAGAAAGGAGGTACCTCGCTGTTTGAGTGTACCTCTTCCGGGATGTTTTAAAAACGCCTCAAAACTCCCGCTCTGAAAAGTAGAAAAAAAAGGTAAACTTTGGGCTTTCTATTTTCAACACGACAACCCTTCCATTTGGGTGATGTCTGCCAGAAAGGAGGTACCTCGCTGTTTGAGTGTACCTCTTCAGGGATATTTTAGAAACGCCTCAAAAACTAAAGATGTGAGCTGAAAAATTAAAAAAAAATACACACTGGCTATCCATTTTCTAACAAGACAACCCCTCAGGTTGGGTGATGTCTACCAGAAAGGACGTAGCTCGTTGTTTGAGTGTACCTCTTGCAGGATATTCTAAAAACATCAAAAACTCACGATGTGAGTAGAAAGGTAAATTAAAAAACTTCGAGCTCTCTATTTTTTAAAAAGACAACCCCTCCATTTGAGTGATATTTTTCAGAAAGGAAGTACATCGCTATTTGAGTATACCTCTTGCGGGATATTTTAAAAACCCCTCAAAAACTCATGATATGAGTAGAAAACAAAAAAAAACTTCGGGCCATCTATTTTCTATCAAAAAAACCCCTCCATTTGGGTGATGTCTGCCAGAAAGGAGGTACCTCGCTGTTTGAGTGTAGCTCTTGCGGGATTTTTAAAAAAACGCCTCAAAAACTCATGATGTGATCAGAAAAGTAAAAAAATGAACTTTGATCTATCTATCTTCTAACAAGACAACCCCTCAGGTTGGGTGATGTCTACCAGAAAGGACGTACCTCACTGTTTGATTGTACCTCTTAAAACGCCTCAAATTTTGATTGTACCTCTTAAAACGCCGCCTATTTTAAAAACGCCTCAAAATTCACGATCTGAAAAGTAGAAAAAAGTAAATTTTGTGCTTTCTATTTTCTAACAAGACAATCCCTCCATTTGGGTGATGTCTGCCAGAAAGGAGGTACCTCGCTGTTTGAGTGTACTTCTTCCGGGATATTTTAAAAACGCCTCAAAACTCCCGCTCTGAAAAGTAGAAAAAAAGGTAAACTTTGGGCTTTCTATTTTCTAACACGACAACCCCTCCATTTGGGTGATGTCTGCCAGAAAGAACGTACCTCGCTATTTGAGTATACCTCTTGCGGGATATTTTAAAAACCCCTCAAAAACTCATGATGTGAGTAGAAAACGAAAATAAAAAACTTCAGGCCATCTATTTTCTATCAAGAAAAACCCTCCATTTGGGTGATGTCTGCCAGAAAGGAGGTACCTCGCTGTTTGAGTGTACCTCTTGCGGGATTTTTAAAAAAAACGCCTCAAAAACTCACGATGTGAGTGGAAAAATAAAAAAAATACACATTGGCTATCCATTTTCTAACAAGACACGCCCTCAGGTTGGGTGATATCTACCAGAAAAGACGTAGCTCGCTGTTTGAGTCTACCTCTTGCGGGATATTTTAAAAACCACTCAACAACTCACGATGTGACTAGAGAAGTAAAATAAAAAACTTCGGGCTATATATTTTCTATCAAGAAAACCCCTCCATTTGGGTGATGTCTGCCAGAAAGGAGGTACCTCGCTGTTTGAGTGTACCTCTTGCGGGATTTTTTAAAAAACGCCTCAAAAACTCATGATGTGATCAGAAAAGTTAAAAAAAAATGAACTTTGATCTATCTATCTTCTAACAAGACAACCCCTCAGGTTGGGTGATGTCTACCAGAAGGACGTACCTCACTGTTTGATTGTACCTCTTGCGGGATATTTTAAAAACGCCTCAAAATTCACGCTCTGAAAAGTAGAAAAAAAAGTAAATTTTGGGCTTTCTTTTTTCTAACAAGACAATCCCTCCATTTGGGTGATGTCTGCCAGAAAAGAGGTACCTCGCTGTTTGAGTGTACCTCTTGCGGGATATTTTAAAAACCCCTCAAAAACTCATGATGTGAGTAGAAAACAAAAACAAAAAAAAATTCAGGCCATCTATTTTCTATCAAGAAAAACCCTCCATTTGGGTGATGTCTGCCAGAAAGGAGGTACCTCGCTGTTTGAGTGTACCTCTTGCGGGATTTTTAAAAAAACGCCTCAAAAACTCATGATGTGATCAGAAAAGTAAAAAAAAATGAACTTTGATCTATCTATCTTCTAACAAGACAACCCCTCAGGTTGGGTGATGTCTACCAGAAAGGACGTACCTCACTGTTTGATTGTACCTTTTGCGGGATATTTTAAAAACGCCTCAAAATTCACGCTCTGAAAAGTAGAAAAAAAAAGTAAATTTTGGGCTTTCTTTTTTCTAACAAGACAATCCCTCGATGTCTGCCAGAAAAGAGGTACCTCGCTGTTTGAGTGTACCTCTTGTGGGATATTTTAAAAACCCCTCAAAAAATCATGATGTGAGTAGAAAACAAAAATAAAAAAAACTTTAGGCCATCTATTTTCTATCAAGAAAACCCCTCCATTTGGGTGATGTCTGCCAGAAAGGAGGTACCTCGCTGTTTGAGTGTACCTCTTGCGGGATTTTTAAAAAAACGCCTCAAAAAATCACGATGTGAGTAGAAAAATAAAAAAAATACACATTGGCTATCCATTTTCTAACAAGACACGCCCTCAGATTGGGTGATATCTACCAGAAAGGACGTAGCTCGCTGTTTGAGTGTACCTCTTGCGGGATATTTTAAAAATCCCTCAACAACTCACGATGTGACTAGAGAAGTAAAATAAAAAAACTTCGGGCTATATATTTTCTATCAAGAAAACCCCTCCATTTGGGTGATGTCTACCAGAAAGGACGTACCTCACTGTTTGATTGTACCTTTTGCGGGATATTTTAAAAACGCCTCAAAATTCACGCTCTGAAAAGTAGAAAAAAAGTAAATTTTGGGCTTTCTTTTTTCTAACAAGACAATCCCTCGATGTCTGCCAGAAAAGAGGTACCTCGCTGTTTGAGTGTACCTCTTGTGGGATATTTTAAAAACCCCTCAAAAAATCATGATGTGAGTAGAAAACAAAAATAAAAAAAACTTTAGGCCATCTATTTTCTATCAAGAAAACCCCTCCATTTGGGTGATGTCTGCCAGAAAGGAGGTACCTCGCTGTTTGAGTGTACCTCTTGCGGGATATTTTAAAAACCCCTCAAAAACTCATGATGTGAGTAGAAAACAAAAATAAAAAAAACTTCAGGCCATCTATTTTCTATCAAGAAAAACCCTCCATTTGGGTGATGTCTGCCAGAAAAGAGGTACCTCGCTGTTTGAGTGTACCTCTTGCGGGATATTTTGAAAACCCCTCAAAAACTCATGATGTGAGTAGAAAACAAAAATAAAAAAAACTTCAGGCCATCTATTTTCTATCAAGAAAACCCTCCATTTGGGTGATGTCTGCCAGAAAGGAGGTACCTCGCTGTTTGAGTGTACCTCTTGCGGGATTTTTAAAAAAACGCCTCAAAAACTCATGATGTGATCAGAAAAGTAAAAAAAATGAACTTTGATCTATCTATCTTCTAACAAGACAACACCTCAGGTTGGGTGATGTCTACCAGAAAGGACGAACCTCACTGTTTGATTGTACCTCTTGCGGGATATTTTAAAAACGCCTCAAAATTCACGCTCTGAAAAGTAGAAAAAAAAGTAAATTTTGGGCTTTCTTTTTTCTAACAAGACAATCCCTCCATTTGGGTGATGTCTGCCAGAAAAGAGGTACCTCGCTGTTTGAGTGTACCTCTTGCGGGATATTTTAAAAACCCCTCAAAAACTCATGATGTGAGTAGAAAACAAAAATAAAAAAAACTTCAGGCCATCTATTTTCTATCAAGAAAAACCCTCCATTTGGGTGATGTCTGCCAGAAAGGAGGTACCTCGCTGTTTGAGTGTACCTCTTGCGGGATTTTTAAAAAAACGCCTCAAAAACTCATGATGTGATCAGAAAAGTAAAAAAAAAATGAACTTTGATCTATCTATCTTCTAACAAGACAACCCCTCAGGTTGGGTGATGTCTACCAGAAAGGACGTACCTCACTGTTTGATTGTACCTTTTGCGGGATATTTTAAAAACGCCTCAAAATTCACGCTCTGAAAAGTAGAAAAAAAAGTAAATTTTGGGCTTTCTTTTTTCTAACAAGACAATCCCTCGATGTCTGCCAGAAAAGAGGTACCTCGCTGTTTGAGTGTACCTCTTGTGGGATATTTTAAAAACCCCTCAAAAAATCATGATGTGAGTAGAAAACAAAAATAAAAAAAACTTTAGGCCATCTATTTTCTATCAAGAAAACCCCTCCATTTGGGTGATGTCTGCCAGAAAGGAGGTACCTCGCTGTTTGAGTGTACCTCTTGCGGGATTTTTAAAAAAACGCCTCAAAAAATCACGATGTGAGTAGAAAAATAAAAAAAATACACATTGGCTATCCATTTTCTAACAAGACACGCCCTCAGATTGGGTGATATCTACCAGAAAGGACGTAGCTCGCTGTTTGAGTGTACCTCTTGCGGGATATTTTAAAAATCCCTCAACAACTCACGATGTGACTAGAGAAGTAAAATAAAAAAACTTCGGGCTATATATTTTCTATCAAGAAAACCCCTCCATTTGGGTGATGTCTACCAGAAAGGACGTACCTCACTGTTTGATTGTACCTCTTGCGGGATTTTTTAAAAAAAACGCCTCAAAAACTCATGATGTGATCAGAAAAGTAAAAAAAATGAACTTTGATCTATCTATCTTCTAACAAGACAACCCCTCAGGTTGGGTGATGTCTACCAGAAGGACGTACCTCACTGTTTGATTGTACCTCTTGCGGGATATTTTAAAAACGCCTCAAAATTCACGCTCTGAAAAGTAGAAAAAAAAGTAAATTTTGGGCTTTCTTTTTTCTAACAAGACAATCCCTCCATTTGGGTGATATCTGCCAGAAAAGAGGTACCTCGCTGTTTGAGTGTACCTCTTGCGGGATATTTTAAAAACCCCTCAAAAACTCATGATGTGAGTAGAAACAAAAATAAAAAAAACTTTAGGCCATCTATTTTCTATCAAGAAAACCCCTCCATTTGGGTGATGTCTGCCAGAAAGGAGGTACCTCGCTGTTTGAGTGTACCTCTTGCGGGATTTTTAAAAAAACGCCTCAAAAACTCATGATGTGATCAGAAAAGTAAAAAAAATGAACTTTGATCTATCTATCTTCTAACAAGACAACCCCTCAGGTTGGGTGATGTCTACCAGAAAGGACGTACCTCACTGTTTGATTGTACCTTTTGCGGGATATTTTAAAAACGCCTCAAAATTCACGCTCTGAAAAGTAGAAAAAAAAGTAAATTTTGGGCTTTCTTTTTTCTAACAAGACAATCCCTCGATGTCTGCCAGAAAAGAGGTACCTCGCTGTTTGAGTGTACCTCTTGTGGGATATTTTAAAAAACCCTCAAAAACTCATGATGTGAGTAGAAACAAAAATAAAAAAAACTTTAGGCCATCTATTTTCTATCAAGAAAACCCCTCCATTTGTGTGATGTCTGCCAGAAAGGAGGTACCTCGCTGTTTGAGTGTACCTCTTGCGGGATTTTTAAAAAAACGCCTCAAAAAATCACGATGTGAGTAGAAAAATAAAAAAAAATACACATTGGCTATCCATTTTCTAACAAGACACGCCCTCAGGTTGGGTGATATCTACCAGAAAGGACGTAGCTCGCTGTTTGAGTGTACCTCTTGCGGGATATTTTAAAAATCCCTCAACAACTCACGATGTGACTAGAGAAGTAAAATAAAAAATCTTCGGGCTATATATTTTCTATCAAGAAAACCCCTCCATTTGGGTGATGTCTACCAGAAAGGACGTACCTCACTGTTTGATTGTACCTCTTGCGGGATATTTTAAAAACGCCTCAAAATCCACGCTCTGAAAAGTAGAAAAAAAAGTAAATTTTGGGCTTTCTATTTTCTAACAAGAAAATCCCTCCATTTGGGTGATGTCTGCCAGAAAGGAGGTACCTCGCTGTTTGAGTGTACTTCTTCCGGGATACTTTAAAAACGCCTCAAAACTCCCGCTCTGAAAAAGAGAAAAAAAGGAAAACTTTGGGCTTTCTATTTTCTAACACGACAACCCCTCCATTTGGGTGATGTCTGCCAGAAAGGACGTACCTCGCTATTTGAGTATACCTCTTGCGGGATATTTTAAAAACCCCTCAAAAACTCATGATGTGAGTAGAAAACAAAAATAAAAAAACTTCGGGCCATCTATTTTCTATCAAGAAAACCCCTCCATTTGGGTGATGTCTGCCAGAAAGGAGGTACCTCGCTGTTTGAGTGTACCTCTTGCGGGATTTTTAAAAAAACGCCTCAAAAAATCACGATGTGAGTAGAAAAATTAAAAAAATACACATTGGCTATCCATTTTCTAACAAGACACGCCCTCAGGTTGGGTGATATCTACCAGAAAGGACGTAGCTTGCTGTTTGAGTGTACCTCTTGCGGGATATTTTAAAAACCCCTCAAAAACTCATGATGTGAGTAGAAAACAAAAATAAAAAAACTTCGGGCCATCTATTTTCTATCAAGAAAACCCCTCCATTTGGGTGATGTCTACCAGAAAGGACGTACCTCACTGTTTGATTGTACCTCTTGCGGGATATTTTAAAAACGCCTCAAAATCCACGCTCTGAAAAGTAGAAAAAAAAGTAAATTTTGGGCTTTCTATTTTCTAACAAGACAATCCCTCCATTTGGGTGATGTCTGCCAGAAAGGAGGTACCTCGCTGTTTGAGTGTACTTCTTCCGGGATACTTTAAAAACGCCTCAAAACTCCCGCTCTGAAAAAGAGAAAAAAAGGAAAACTTTGGGCTTTCTATTTTCTAACACGACAACCCCTCCATTTGGGTGATGTCTGCCAGAAAGGACGTACCTCGCTATTTGAGTATACCTCTTGCGGGATATTTTAAAAACCCCTCAAAAACTCATGATGTGAGTAGAAAACAAAAATAAAAAAACTTCGGGCCATCTATTTTCTATCAAGAAAACCCCTCCATTTGGGTGATGTCTGCCAGAAAGGAGGTACCTCGCTGTTTGAGTGTACCTCTTGCGGGATTTTTAAAAAAACGCCTCAAAAAATCACGATGTGAGTAGAAAAATTAAAAAAATACACATTGGCTATCCATTTTCTAACAAGACACGCCCTCAGGTTGGGTGATATCTACCAGAAAGGACGTAGCTTGCTGTTTGAGTGTACCTCTTGCGGGATATTTTAAAAACCCCTCAAAAACTCATGATGTGAGTAGAAAACAAAAATAAAAAAACTTCGGGCCATCTATTTTCTATCAAGAAAACCCCTCCATTTGGGTGATGTCTACCAGAAAGGACGTACCTCACTGTTTGATTGTACCTCTTGCGGGATATTTTAAAAACGCCTCAAAATCCACGCTCTGAAAAGTAGAAAAAAAAAGTAAATTTTGGGCTTTCTATTTTCTAACAAGACAATCCCTCCATTTGGGTGATGTCTGCCAGAAAGGAGGTACCTCGCTGTTTGAGTGTACTTCTTCCGGGATACTTTAAAAACGCCTCAAAACTCCCGCTCTGAAAAAGAGAAAAAAAGGAAAACTTTGGGCTTTCTATTTTCTAACACGACAACCCCTCCATTTGGGTGATGTCTGCCAGAAAGGACGTACCTCGCTATTTGAGTATACCTCTTGCGGGATATTTTAAAAACCCCTCAAAAACTCATGATGTGAGTAGAAAACAAAAGTAAAAAAACTTCGGGCCATCTATTTTCTATCAAGAAAACCCCTCCATTTGGGTGATGTCTGCCAGAAAGGAGGTACCTCGCTGTTTGAGTGTACCTCTTGCGGGATTTTTAAAAAAACGCCTCAAAAAATCACGATGTGAGTAGAAAAATAAAAAAAATACACATTGGCTGTCCATTTTCTAACAAGACACGCCC
Organism: Convolutriloba macropyga; assembly: GCF_964194025.1. Classification (NCBI taxonomy): domain Eukaryota; kingdom Metazoa; phylum Xenacoelomorpha; order Acoela; family Convolutidae; genus Convolutriloba; species Convolutriloba macropyga. Next base: position 10,119,708 of record NC_134482.1, read on the forward strand.
TCAGGTTGGGTGATATCTACCAGAAAGGACGTAGCTCGCTGTTTGAGTGTACCTCTTGCGGGATATTTTAAAAATCCCTCAACAACTCACGATGTGACTAGAGAAGTAAAATAAAAAAACTTCGGGCTATATATTTTCTATCAAGAAAACCCCTCCATTTGGGTGATGTCTACCAGAAAGGACGTACCTCACTGTTTGATTGTACCTCTTGCGGGATATTTTAAAAACGCCTCAAAATCCACGCTCTGAAAAGTAGAAAAAAAGTAAATTTTGGGCTTTCTATTTTCTAACAAGACAATCCCTCCATTTGGGTGATGTTTGCCAGAAAGGAGGTACCTCGCTGTTTGAGTGTACTTCTTCCGGGATACTTTAAAAACGCCTCAAAACTCCCGCTCTGAAAAAGAGAAAAAAAGGAAAACTTTGGGCTTTCTATTTTCTAACACGACAACCCCTCCATTTGGGTGATGTCTGCCAGAAAGGACGTACCTCGCTATTTGAGTATACCTCTTGCGGGATATTTTAAAAACCCCTCAAAAACTCATGATGTGAGTAGAAAACAAAAATAAAAAAACTTCGGGCCATCTATTTTCTATCAAGAAAACCCCTCCATTTGGGTGATGTCTGCCAGAAAGGAGGTATCTCGCTGTTTGAGTGTACCTCTTGTGGGATTTCTAAAAAACGCCTCAAAAACTCACGATGTGAGTAGAAAAGTAAAAAAATAATACACATTGGCTATCCATTTTCTAACAAGACAGCCCCTCAGGTTGGGTGATATCTACCAGAAAGGACGTAGCTCGCTGTTTGAGTTTACCGCTTGCTGGATATTTTAAAAACGCCTCAAAAACTAACGACGAGAGTAGAAAAGTAAAAAAAACAACTTGGCAACCCTTTTCTAACAAGACAACCCCTCAGCTTGGGTGATGTCTACCAGAAAGGACGTAGCTCGTTGTTTGAGTGTACCTCTCGCGGGATATTTTAAAAACCCCTCAAAAACTCACGATGTGATTAGAAAACAAAAATAAAAAACTTCGGGCCATCTATTTTCTATCAAGAAAACCCTTCCATTTGGGTGATGTCTGCCAGAAAGGAGGTACCTCGTTGTTTGAGTGTACCTCTTGCGGGATTTTTAAAAAACGCCTCAAAAACTCACGATGTGAGTAGAAAAGTAAAAAAAATACATATTGGCTATCCATTTTCTAACAAGACAACCCCTCAGGTTGGGTGATATCTACCAGAAAGGACGTAGCTCGCTGTTTGAGTGTACCGCTGGCTGGATATTTTAAAAACGCCTCAAAAACTAACAACGAGAGTAGAAATGTAAAAAAAATAAAACTTGGCTACCATTTTCTAACAAGAAAACCCCTCAGGTTGGGTGATATCTACCAGACAGGGCGTAGCTCGCAGTTTGAGTGTAGCTCTTGCGGGATTTTTTAAAAAGGCCTCAAAAACTCACGATGTGATTAGAAAACAAAAATAAAAAACTTCGGGCCATCTATTTTCTATCAAGAAAACCCTTCCATTTGGGTGATGTCTGCCAGAAAGGAGGTACCTCGTTGTTTGAGTGTACCTCTTGCGGGGTTTTTAAAAAACGCCTCAAAAACTCACGATGTGAGTAGAAAAGTAAAAAAAATACATATTGGCTATCCATTTTCTAACAAGACAACCCCTCAGGTTGGGTGATATCTACCAGAAAGGACGTAGCTCGCTGTTTGAGTGTACCGCTGGCTGGATATTTTAAAAACGCCTCAAAAACTAACGACGAGAGTAGAAATGTAAAAAAAATACAACTTGGCTACCATTTTCTAACAAGAAAACCCCTCAGGTTGGGTGATATCTACCAGACAGGGCGTAGCTCGCAGTTTGAGTGTAGCTCTTGCGGGATTTTTTAAAAAGGCCTCAAAAACACACGATGTGAGTAGAACAGTAAAAAAAACCTCGGGCTATCTATTTTCTAACAAGACAACCCCATCCATTTGAGTGATGTCTGCCAAAAAGGACGTACCTCGCTGTTTGAGTGTACCTCTTGCGGGATTTTTTAAAAACGCCTCAAAAACTCCCGATGTGAGTAGAAATGTAAAAAAAAATCATGCTATCTTTTATTAACACGACAACCCCTCCATTTCTCCATTTGGTTGATGTCTGTCAGAAAGGAGGCACCTCGCTGTTTGAGTGTACCTCTTGCTGGATATTTTAGAAACGCCTCAAAAACTCACGACGTGAGTAGAAAAATAAAAAAAATACACATTGGCTATCCATTTTCTAACAAGAAAACCCCTCAGCTTGGGTGATGTCTACCAGAAAGGACGTAGCTCGTTGTTTGAGTGTACCTCTCGCGGGATATTTTAAAAACCCCTCAAAAACTCACGATGTGATTAGAAAACAAAAATAAAAAACTTCGGGCCATCTATTTTCTATCAAGAAAACCCTTCCATTTGGGTGATGTCTGCCAGAAAGGAGGTACCTCGCTGTTTGAGTGTACCTCTTGCTGGATATTTTAGAAACGCCTCAAAAACTCACGACGTGAGTAGAAAAATAAAAAAAATACACATTGGCTATCCATTTTCTAACAAGAAAACCCCTCAGCTTGGGTGATGTCTACCAGAAAGGACGTAGCTCGTTGTTTGAGTGTACCTCTCGCGGGATATTTTAAAAACCCCTCAAAAACTCACGATGTGATTAGAAAACAAAAATAAAAAACTTCGGGCCATCTATTTTCTATCAAGAAAACCCTTCCATTTGGGTGATGTCTGCCAGAAAGGAGGTACCTCGTTGTTTGAGTGTACCTCTTGCGGGATTTTTAAAAAACGCCTCAAAAACTCACGATGTGAGTAGAAAAGTAAAAAAAATACATATTGGCTATCCATTTTCTAACAAGACAACCCCTCAGGTTGGGTGATATCTACCAGAAAGGACGTAGCTCGCTGTTTGAGTGTACCGCTGGCTGGATATTTTAAAAACGCCTCAAAAACTAACAACGAGAGTAGAAATGTAAAAAAAATAAAACTTGGCTACCATTTTCTAACAAGAAAACCCCTCAGGTTGGGTGATATCTACCAGACAGGGCGTAGCTCGCAGTTTGAGTGTAGCTCTTGCGGGATTTTTTAAAAAGGCCTCAAAAACTCACGATGTGATTAGAAAACAAAAATAAAAAACTTCGGGCCATCTATTTTCTATCAAGAAAACCCTTCCATTTGGGTGATGTCTGCCAGAAAGGAGGTACCTCGTTGTTTGAGTGTACCTCTTGCGGGGTTTTTAAAAAACGCCTCAAAAACTCACGATGTGAGTAGAAAAGTAAAAAAAATACATATTGGCTATCCATTTTCTAACAAGACAACCCCTCAGGTTGGGTGATATCTACCAGAAAGGACGTAGCTCGCTGTTTGAGTGTACCGCTGGCTGGATATTTTAAAAACGCCTCAAAAACTAACGACGAGAGTAGAAATGTAAAAAAAATACAACTTGGCTACCATTTTCTAACAAGAAAACCCCTCAGGTTGGGTGATATCTACCAGACAGGGCGTAGCTCGCAGTTTGAGTGTAGCTCTTGCGGGATTTTTTAAAAAGGCCTCAAAAACACACGATGTGAGTAGAACAGTAAAAAAAACCTCGGGCTATCTATTTTCTAACAAGACAACCCCATCCATTTGAGTGATGTCTGCCAAAAAGGACGTACCTCGCTGTTTGAGTGTACCTCTTGCGGGATTTTTTAAAAACGCCTCAAAAACTCCCGATGTGAGTAGAAATGTAAAAAAAAAATCGGGCTATCTTTTATTAACACGACAACCCCTCCATTTCTCCATTTGGTTGATGTCTGTCAGAAAGGAGGCACCTCGCTGTTTGAGTGTACCTCTTGCTGGATATTTTAGAAACGCCTCAAAAACTCACGACGTGAGTAGAAAAATAAAAAAAATACACATTGGCTATCCATTTTCTAACAAGAAAACCCCTCAGGTTGGGTGATGTCTACCAGAAAGGACGTAGCTCGCTGTTTGAGTCTACCCCTTTCGGGATATTTTAAAAGGCCCTCAAAAACCTACGATGTGAGTAGAAAAGTAAAATAAAAAACTTCAGGCTATCTATTTTTTGAAAAGACAACCCCTCCATCTGAGTGATGTCCGCCAGAAAGGACGTACCTCGCTATTTGAGTGTACCTCTTGCGGGATATTTTAAAAACCCCTCAAAAACTCACGATGTGAGTAGAAAAGTAAAATAAAAAAGAATTCAGACCATCTATTTTCTACCAAGACAACACCTCTATTTGGGTGATGTCTGCCAGAAAGGAGGTACCTCGCTGTTTGAGTGTACCTCTTGCGGGATATTTGAAAAACGCCTCAAAAACTCACGATGTGAAAAGTAAAAAAAGTAAACTTTGGGCTATCTATTTTCCAACAAGACAAACCCTCCGTTTGGGTGATGTCTGCCAGAAAGGAGGTACCTCGCTGTTTGAGTGTACCTCTTGCTGGATATTTTAAAGACGCCTCAAAAACTCACGACGTGAGTAGAAAAGTAAAATAAAAAAAAATTCGGGCCATCTATTTTCTATGAAGACAACCCCTCTATTTGGTTGATGTCTGCAAGAAAGGAGGTACCTTGCTGTTTGAGTGTACCTCTTGCGGGATATTTATAAAACCCCTCAAAAACTCACGATGTGAGTAGAAAAGTAAAACAAAACAAATTCGGGCCATCTATTTTCTATCAAGACAACCCCTCTATTTGGTTGATGTCTGCCAGAAAGGATGTACCTTGCTTTTTGAGTGTACCTCTTGCGGGATATTTATAAAACCCCTCAAAAACTCACGATGTGAGTAGAAAAGTAAAATAAAAAAAATTCGGGCCATCTATTTTCTATCAAGACAACGCCTCTATTTGGGTGATGTCTGCCAGAAAGGAGGTACCTCGCTGTTTGAGTGTATCTCTTGCGGGATATTTAAAAAACGCCTCAAAAACTCACGATGTGAAAAGTAAAAAAGTAAACTTTGGGTTATCTATTTTCCAACAAGACAAACCCTCCATTTGGGTGATGTCTGCCAGAAAGGAGGTACCCCGCTGTTTGAGTGTACCTCTTGCTGGATATTTTAAAAACGCCTCAAAAACTCACGACGTGAGAAGAAAAGTAAAAAAAATACACATTGGCTTTCCATTTTCTAACAAGACAACCCCTCAGTTTGGGAGGAGTCTGCCAGAAAGGAGCTATCTTGCTGTTTGAGTGTACCTCTTGCGGGATATTTATAAAACCCTTCAAAAACTCACGATGTGAGAAGAAAAGTAAAAAAAATACACATTGGCTTTCCATTTTCTAACAAGACAACCCCTCAGTTTGGGAGGAGTCTGCCAGAAAGGAGCTACCTTGCTGTTTGAGTGTACCTCTTGCGAGATATTTATAAAACCCTTCAAAAACTCACGATGTGAGTAGAAAAGTAAAATAAAAAAAATTCGGGCTATCTATTTTCTATCAAGACAACCCCTCTATTTGGTTGATGTCTGCCAGAAAGGAGGTACCTTGCTGTTTGAGTGTACCTCTTGCGGGATATTTATAAAACCCCACAAAAACTCACGATGTGAGTAGAAAAGTAAAATTAAAAAAAATTCGGGCCATCTATTTTCTATCAAGACAACGCCTCTATTTGGGTGATGTCTGCCAGAAAGGAGGTACCCCGCTGTTTGAGTGTACCTCTTGCTGGATATTTTAAAAACGCCTCAAAAACTCACGACGTGAGAAGAAAAGTAAAAAAAATACACATTGGCTTTCCATTTTCTAACAAGACAACCCCTCAGTTTGGGAGGAGTCTGCCAGAAAGGAGCTACCTTGCTGTTTGAGTGTACCTCTTGCGAGATATTTATAAAACCCTTCAAAAACTCACGATGTGAGTAGAAAAGTAAAATAAAAAAAAATTCGGGCCATCTATTTTCTATCAAGACAACGCCTCTATTTGGGTGATGTCTGCCAGAAAGGAGGTACCTTGCTGTTTGAGTGTACCTCTTGCGGGATATTTATAAAACCCCACAAAAACTCACGATGTGAGTAGAAAAGTAAAATAAAAAAAATTCGGGCTATCTATTTTCTATCAAGACAACCCCTCTATTTGGTTGATGTCTGCCAGAAAGGAGGTACCTTGCTGTTTGAGTGTACCTCTTGCGGGATATTTATAAAACCCCACAAAAACTCACGATGTGAGTAGAAAAGTAAAATAAAAAAAAATTCGGGCCATCTATTTTCTATCAAGACAACGCCTCTATTTGGGTGATGTCTGCCAGAAAGGAGGTACCTCGCTCTTTGAGTGTACCTCTTGCGGGATATTTAAAAAACGCCTCAAAAACTGACGATGTGAAAAGTAAAAAAAGTAAACTTTGGGCTATCTATTTTCCAACAAGACAAACCCTCCATTTGGGTGATGTCTGCCAGAAAGGAGGTACCTCGCTGTTTGAGTGTACCTCTTGCTGGATATTTTAAAAACGCCTCAAAAACTCACGACCTGAGAAGAAAAGTAAAAAAAATAGACATTGGCTTTCCATTTTCTAACAAAACAACCCCTCAGTTTGGGAGATGTCTGCCAGAAAGGAGCTACCTTGCTGGTTGAGTGTACCTCTTGCGGGATATTTATAAAACCCCTCAAAACCTCACGATGTGAGTAGAAAAGTAAAATAAAAAAAATTCGGGCCATTTATTTTCTATCAAGACAACCCCTCTATTTGGTTGATGTCTGCCAGAAAGGAGGTACTTTGCTGTTTGAATGTACCTCTTGTGGGATATTTATAAAACCCATCAAAAACTCACGATGTGAGTAGAAAAGTAAAATAAAAAAGAATTCGGGCCATCTATTTTCCATCAAGACAACGCCTCCATTTGGGTGATGTCTGCCAGAAAGGAGGTACCTCGCTGTTTGAGTGTACCTCTTGCGGGATATTTTAAAAACCCCTCAATAACTCCCGATGTGAGTAGAAAAGTAAAGTAAAAAAAAATTCGCGCTATCTATTTTCCAACAAGACAAACCCTTCATTTTGGTGATGTCTGCCAGAAAGGGTGTACCTCGCTGTTTGAGTGTACCTCTTGCTGGCTATTTCAAAAACGCCACAAAAACTCACGACGTGAGTAGAAAAGTAAAAAAAATACAAATTGGATTTTCATTTTCTAACAAGACAACCCCTCAGGTTGGGTGATGTCTACCAGAAAGGACGTAGCTCGCTGTTTGAGTCTACCTCTTGCGGGATATTTTAAAAACCCCTCAAAAACCCACGATGTGAGTAGAAAAGTAAAATAAAAAACTTCGGGCTATCCATTTTTTGAAAAGACAACCCCACCATTTGATTGATGTCTGCCAGAAAGGACGTACCTCGCTATTTGACTGTACCTCTTGCGGGATATTTTGAAAACCCCTCAAAAACTCATGATATGAGTAGAAAAGTAAATTAAAAAACAATTCGGGCCATCTATTTTCCATCAAGACAACCCCTCTATTTGGTTGATGTCTGCCAGAAAGGAGGTACTTTGCTGTTTGAGTGTACCTCTTGTGGGATATTTATAAAACCCTTCAAAAACTCACGATGTGAGTAGAAAAGTAAAATAAAAAAGAATTCGGGCCATCTATTTCCTATCAAGACAACGCCTCCATTTGGGTGATGTCCGCCAGAAAGGAGGTACCAGCTGTTTGAGTGTACCTCTTGCGGGATATTTTAAAAACCCCTCAATAACTCCCGATGTGAGTAGAAAAGTAAAAAAAAATACAAATTGGATTTCCATTTTCTAACAAGACAACCCCTCAGGTTGGGTGATGTCTACCAGAAAGGACGTAGCTCGCTGTTTGAGTCTACCTCTTGCGGGATATTTTAAAAACCCCTCAAAAACTCACGACGTGAGTAGAAAAGTAAAATAAAAAACTTCGGGCTATCTATTTTTTGAAAAGACAACCCCACCATTTGATTGATGTCTGCCAGAAAGGACGTACCTCGCTATTTGACTGTACCTCTTGCGGGATATTTTGAAAACCCCTCAAAAACTACTGATGTGAGTAGAAAAATAAAATAAAAAACAATTCGGGCCATCTATTTTCCATCAAGACAGCCCCTCTATTTGGTTGATGTCTGCCAGAAAGGAGGTACCTTGCTGTTTGAGTGTACCTCTCGCGGGATATTTATAAAACCCCTCAAAAACTCACGATGTGAGTAGAAAAGTAAAATAAAAAAAATTTGGGCCATCTATTTTCTATCAAGACAACCCCTCTATTTGGTTGATGTCTGCCAGAAAGGAGGTACCTCGCTGTTTGAGTGTACCTCTTGCGAGATATTTTAAAAACGCCTCAAAACTCACGATGTGAGTAGAAAAGTAAAATAAAAAAAATTTGGGCCATCTATTTTCTATCAAGACAACCCCTCTATTTGGTTGATGTCTGCCAGAAAGGAGGTACCTCGCTGTTTGAGTGTACCTCTTGCGGGATATTTTAAAAATACCTCAAAAACTCATGATGTGAGTAGAAAAGTAAAACAAAAAAAATTCGCGCTATCTATTTTCCAACAAGACAAACCCTCCATGTAGGTGATGTCTGCCAGAAAGGAGGTACCTCGCTGTTTGAGTGTACCTCTTGCTGGATATTTCAAAAACGCCTCAAAAACTCACGACGTGAGTAGAAAAGTAAAAAAAAATACAAATTGGCTTTCCATTTTCTAACAAGACAACCCCTCAGGTTGGGTGATGTCTACCAGAAAGGACGTAGCTCGCTGTTTGAGTCTACCTCTTGCGGGATATTTTAAAAATACCTCAAAAACTCATGATGTGAGTAGAAAAGTAAAACAAAAAAAATTCGCGCTATCTATTTTCCAACAAGACAAACCCTCCATGTAGGTGATGTCTGCCAGAAAGGAGGTACCTCGCTGTTTGAGTGTACCTCTTGCTGGATATTTCAAAAACGCCTCAAAAACTCACGATGGGAGTAGAAAAGTTAAATAAAGAACTTCGGGCTATCTATATTTTGAAAAGACAACCCCACCATTTGATTGATGTCTGCCAGAAAGGACGTACCTCGATATTTGACTGTACCTAATGCTGGATATTTCAAAAACCCCTCAAAAACTCACGATGTGAGTAGAAAAGTAAAAAAAAATTCGGGCCATCTATATTCTATCAAGACAACCCCTCTATTTTGTTTGATGTCTGCCAGAAAGGAGGTACCTTGCCGTTTGAGTGTACCTCTTGCGGGATATTTATAAAACCCTTCAAAAACTCACGATGTGAGTAGAAGGTAAAATAAAAAAAACGGGCCATCTATTTTCTATCAAGACAACGCCTCTATTTGGGTGATGTCTGCCAGAAAGGAGGTACCTCGCTGTTTGAGTGTACCTCTTGCGGGATATTTTAAAAACCCCTCAAAAACTCACGATGTGAGTAGAAAAGTAAAATAAAAAAATTTGCGCAATCTATTTTCCAACAAGACAAACTCTCTATTTGGGTGATGTCTGCCAGAAAGGAGGTACCCCGCTGTTTGAGTGTACCTCTTGCGTGATATTTAAAAACGCCTCAAAAACTCACGATGTGAAAAGTAAAAACAGTAAACTTTGGGCTATCTATTTTCCAACAAGACAAATCCTCCATTTGGGTGATGTCTGCCAGAAAGGAGGCACCTCGCGGTTTGAGTGTACCTCTTGCGTGATATTTAAAAACGCCTCAAAAACTCACGATGTGAAAAGTAAAAAAAATTAAACTTTGGGCTATCTATTTTCTAACAAGACAACCCCTCCATTTGAGTGATGTCTGCCAGAAAGGACGTACCTCGCTATTTGAGTGTACCTCTTGAGGGATATTTTAGAAACGCCTCAAAAACTCACGACATGAGTAGAAAAGTAAAAAAAAATACACATTGGCTTTCCATCTTATAAAAAGACAACCCCTCAAATTGGGTGATGTCTGCCAGAAAGGACGTACCTCGCTGTTTGAGTGTACCTCTTGCTGGTTATTTCAAAAACGCCTCAAAAACTCACGACGTGAGTAGAAAAGTAAAATAAAAAATCGGGCCATCTATTTTCTATCAAGACAACGCCTCTATTTGGGTGATGTCTGCCAGAAAGGAGGTACCTCGCTGTTTGAGTGTACCTCTTGCGGGATATTTTAAAAACCCCTCAAAAACTCACGATGTGAGTAGAAAAGTAAAATAAAAAAAAAATTGGGCCATCTATTTTCTATCAAGACAACGCCTCTATTTGGGTGATGTCTGCCAGAAAGGAGGTACCTCGCTGTTTGAGTGTACCTCTTGCGGGATATTTATAAAACCCTTCAAAAACTCACGATGTGAGTAGAAGGTAAAATAAAAAAAAACGGGCCATCTATTTTCTATCAAGACAACGCCTCTATTTGGGTGATGTCTGCCAGAAAGGAGGTACCTCGCTGTTTGAGTGTACCTCTTGCGGGATATTTTAAAAACCCCTCAAAAACTCACGATGTGAGTAGAAAAGTAAAATAAAAAAAATTTGCGCAATCTATTTTCCAACAAGACAAACTCTCTATTTGGGTGATGTCTGCCAGAAAGGAGGTACCCCGCTGTTTGAGTGTACCTCTTGCGTGATATTTAAAAACGCCTCAAAAACTCACGATGTGAAAAGTAAAAACAGTAAACTTTGGGCTATCTATTTTCCAACAAGACAAATCCTCCATTTGGGTGATGTCTGCCAGAAAGGAGGTACCTCGCGGTTTGAGTGTACCTCTTGCGTGATATTTAAAAACGCCTCAAAAACTCACGATGTGAAAAGTAAAAAAAATTAAACTTTGGGCTATCTATTTTCTAACAAGACAACCCCTCCATTTGAGTGATGTCTGCCAGAAAGGACGTACCTCGCTATTTGAGTGTACCTCTTGAGGGATATTTTAGAAACGCCTCAAAAACTCACGACATGAGTAGAAAAGTAAAAAAAATACACATTGGCTTTCCATCTTATAAAAAGACAACCCCTCAAATTGGGTGATGTCTGCCAGAAAGGACGTACCTCGCTGTTTGAGTGTACCTCTTGCTGGTTATTTCAAAAACGCCTCAAAAACTCACGACGTGAGTAGAAAAGTAAAATAAAAAATCGGGCCATCTATTTTCTATCAAGACAACGCCTCTATTTGGGTGATGTCTGCCAGAAAGGAGGTACCTCGCTGTTTGAGTGTACCTCTTGCGGGATATTTTAAAAACCCCTCAAAAACTCACGATGTGAGTAGAAAAGTAAAATAAAAAAAAATTGGGCCATCTATTTTCTATCAAGACAACGCCTCTATTTGGGTGATGTCTGCCAGAAAGGAGGTACCTCGCTGTTTGAGTGTACCTCTTGCGGGATATTTTAAAAACCCCTCAAAAACTCAGGATGTGAGTAGAAAAGTAAAATAAAAAAAATTCGCGCAATCTATTTTCCAACAAGACAAACCCTCCATTTGGGTGATGTCTGCCAGAAAGGAGGTACCTCGCTGTTTGAGTGCTCCTCTTGCTGGATATTTCAAAAACGCCTCAAAAACTCACGACGTGAGTAGAAAAGTAAAAAAAAATCCAAATTGGCTTTCCATTTTCTAACAAGACAACCCCTTAGGTTGCGTGATGTCTACCAGAAAGGACGTAGCTCGCTGTTTGAGTCTACCTCTTGCGCGATATTTTAAAAACCCCTCAAAAACTCACGATGTGAGTAGAAAAATAAAATTAAAAAAATTGAGCCATCTTTTTTCTATCAAGACAACCCCTCTATTTGGGTGATGTCTGCCATAAAGGAGGTACCCCGCTGTTTGAGTGTACCTCTTGCGTGATATTTAAAAACGCCTCAAAAACTCACGATGTGAAAAGTAAAAAAGATAAACTTTGGGCTATCTATTTTCCAACAAGACAAATCCTCCATTTGGGTGATGTCTGCCAGAAAGGAGGTACCTCACCGTTTGAGTGTACCTCCTGCGGGGTATTTTAAAATCGCCTCAAAACTCACGCTCTGAAAAGTTAAAAAAAAACTTTGGGCTATCTATTTTCTAACAAAACAACCCATCCATTTGAGTGATGTCTGCCAGAAAGGACGTACCTCGCTATTTGAGTGTACCTCTTGAGGGATATTTTAGAAACGCCTCAAAAACTCACGACATGAGTAGAAAAGTAAACAAAAATACACATTGGCTTTCCATTTTATAAAAAGACAACCCCTCAAATTGGGTGATGTCTACCAGAAAGGACGTAGATCGCTGTTTGAGTTTACCTCTTGCGGGATATTTAAAAAACCCTCAAAAACTCAGGATGTGAGTAGAAAAGTTAAATAAAGAACTTCGGGCTATCTATTTTTTTGAAAAGACAACCCCTCCATTTGAGTGATGTCTGCCAGAAAGGACGTACCTCGCTATTTGAGTGTACCTCTTGCGGGATATTTTAAAAACCCCTCAAAAACTCACGATGTGAGTAGAAAAGTAAAATAAAAAAAAATTGGGCCATCTATATTCTATCAAGACAACCCCTCTATTTGGGTGATGTCTGCCAGAAAGGAAGTACCCCGCTGTTTGAGTGTACCTCTTGCGTGATATTTAAAAACGCCTCAAAAACTCACGATGTGAAAAGTAAAAAAAAGTAAACTTTGGGCTATCTATTTTCCAACAAGACAAATCCTCCATTTGGGTGATGTCTGCCAGAAAGGAGGTACCTCACCGTTTGGGTGTACCTCCTGCGGGGTATTTTAATAACGCCTCAAAACTCACGCTCTGAAAAGTTAAAAAAAAACTTTGGGCTATCTATTTTCTAACAAGACAACCCCTCCATTTGAGTGATGTCTGCCAGAAAGGACGTACCTCGCTATTTGAGTGTACCTCTTGAGGGATATTTTAGAAACGCCTCAAAAACTCACGACATGAGTAGAAAAGTAAAAAAAAATACACATTGGCTTTCCATTTTATAAAAAGACAACCCCTCAAATTGGGTGATGTCTAGCAGAAAGGACGTAGATCGCTGTTTGAGTTTACCTCTTGCGGGATATTTAAAAAAAACCCTCAAAAACTCACGATGTGAGTAGAAAAGTAAAAAAAATCGGGCCATATATTTTCTATCAAGACAACACCTCTATTTGGGTGATGTCTGCCAGAAGGAGGTACCCCGCTGTTTGAGTGTACCTCTTGCGGGATTTTTAAAAACGCCTGAAAATTTCACGACATGAGTAGAAAATAAAAAAATACACATTGGCTTTCCATTTTCTAACAAGACAACACCTCAAATTGGGTGATGTCTGCTAGAAAGAACGTACCTCGCTATTTGAGTGCACCTCTTGCGGGATATTTTAAAAACCCTCAAAAACTCACGATGTGAGTAGAAAAGTCAAATAAAAAACTTCGGGATGTCTTTTTTTTAACAAGACAACCCCTCCATTTGAGTGATGTCTGCTAGAAAGAACGTACCTCGCTATTTGAGTGCACCTCTTGCGGGATATTTTAAAAACGCCTCAAAAACTCACGATGTGAGTAGAAAAGTCAAATAAAAAACTTCGGGCTATCTTTTTTTTAACAAGACAACCCCTCCATTTGAGTGATGTCTGCTAGAAAGAACGTACCTCGCTATTTGAGTGCACCTCTTGCTGGATATTTTATAAACGCCTCAAAGACTCACGACGTGAGTAGAAAAGTAAAAAAAGATAGACATTGGCTATCCATTTTATAGCAAGACAACCCCTCAGTTTGGGTGATATCTACCAGAAAGGACGTAGCTCACTGTTTGAGTGTACCTCTTGCGGGATATTTTAAAAACCCCTCAAAAACTCACGATGTGAGTAGAAAAGTAAAATAAAAAACTTCGGGCTATCTATTTTCTATAAAGACAATCCCTCCATTTGGGTGGTGTCTGCCAGAAAGAAGGTGCCTTGCTGTTTGAGTGCAACTCTTGCGGGATATTTAAAAACGCCTCAAAAACTCACGATGTGAGTAGAACAGTAAAATAAAAAAAAACTTCGGGCTATCTATTTTCTAACAAGACAACCCCTCCATTTGGGTGATGTCTGCCATAAAGGAGGTACCTCGCTGTTTGAGTGTACCTCTTGCTGGATATTTTATAAACGCCTCAAAAACTCACGATGTGAGTATAAAAGTCAAATAAAAAACTTCGGGCTATCTTTTTTTTAACAAGACAACCCCTCCATTTGAGTGATGTTTGCTAGAAAGAACGTACCTCGCTATTTGAGTGCACCTCTTGCGAGATATTTTAAAAACGCCTCAAAACTCTCGATGTGAGTATAAAAGTCAAAATAAAAAACTTCGGGCTATCTTTTTTTTAACAAGACAACCCCTCCATTTGAGTGATGTTTGCTAGAAAGAACGTACCTCGCTATTTGAGTGCACCTCTTGCGAGATATTTTAAAAACGCCTCAAAAACTCACGATGTGAGTATAAAAGTCAAATAAAAAACTTCGGGCTATCTTTTTTTTAACAAGACAACCCCTCCATTTGAGTTATGTTTGCTAGAAAGAACGTACCTCGCTATTTGAGTGCACCTCTTGCGAGATATTTTAAAAACGCCTCAAAACTCTCGATGTGAGTAGAAATGTAAATTAAAAAAAAACTTTGGGCCATCTATTTTCGAACAAGACAACCCCTCCATTTGGGTGATGTCTGCCATAAAGGAGGTACCTCGCTGTTTGAGTGTACCTCTTGCTGGATATTTTATAAACGCCTCAAAAACTCACGACGTGAGTAGAAAAGTAAAAAAAGATACACATTGGCTATCCATTTTATAGCAAGACAACCCCTCAGTTTGGGTGATATCTACCAGAAAGGACGTAGCTCGCTGTTTGAGTGTACCCCTTGCGGGATATTTTAAAAACCCCTCAAAAACTCACGATGTGAGTAGAAAAGTAAAATAAAAAAATTCGGGCTATCTATTTTCTATAAAGACAATCCCTCCATTTGGGTGGTGTCTGCCAGAAAGAAGGTGCCTTGCTGTTTGAGTGCAACTCTTGCGGGATATTTAAAAAGGCCTCAAAAACTCACGATGTGAGTAGAACAGTAAAATAAAAAAAAACCTTCGGGCTATCTATTTTCTAACAAGACAACCCTCCATTTGAGTGGTGTCTGCCAAAAAGGACGTACCTCGCTGTTTGAGTGTACCTCTTGCGGGATATTTTAAAAACCCCTCAAATACTCACGATGTGAGTAGAAAAGTAAAATAAAAAACCTTCGGGCTATCTATTTTCTAACAAGACAACCCTCCATTTGAGTGATGTCTGCCAGAAAGAACGTACCTCGCTATTTGAGTGCACCTTTTGCGGGATATTTTAAAAACCCCTCAAATACTCACGATGTGAGTAGAAAAGTAAAATAAAAAAACTTTGGGCTATCAATTTTCTAACAAGACAACCCCTCCATTTGGGTGATGTCTGCAAGAAATGAGGTACCTCGCTGTTTGAGTGTACCTCTTGCGGGATATTTTTAAAACGCCTCAAAAACTCACAACGCGAGTAGATAAGTTAAAAAATATACACAATGGCTATCCATTTTCTAACAAGACAACCCCTCAGGTTGGGTGATATCTACCAGAAAGGACGTAGCTCGCTGTTTGAGTGTACCTCTTCCGGGAATTTTTAAAAGCCCCTCAAAAACTCACGATAGGAGTAGAAAAGTAAAATAAAAGAAAACTTTGGGCTATCTATTTTCTATCAAGAAAACACCTCCATTTAGGTGATGTCTGCCAGAAAGGAGGTACCTCGCTATTTAGTGTACCTCTTGTGAGATTTTTAAAAGAACATCTCAAAAACTCACGATGTGAGTAGAAAAGTAAAATAAAAAACACTTCGGGCTATATAATTTCTAACAAGACAACCCCTCCATTTGAGTGATGTCTGCCATAAAGAACCTACCTCGCTATTTGAGTGCACCTTTTGCGGGAAACTTTAAAAACGCCTCAAAAACTCACAATATGAGTAGAAGAGTAAAAAAAATACACATTGGCTATCCATTTGCTAACAAGACAACCCCTCAGGTTGGATGATATCTACCAGAAAGGACGTAGCTCGCTTTTTGAGTGTACCTCTTGTGGGATACTTTAAAAGACCCTCAAAAAGTCACGATGTGAGTGGAAAAGTAAAATAACAAACTTTGGGCTATCTATTTTCTATCAAGAAAACCCCTCCATTTGGGTGATGTCTGCCAGGAAGGAGGTACCTCGCTGTTTGAGTGTACCTCTTTTGGGATATTTGGAAAAACGCCTCAAAAACTCACGATGTGAGTAGAAATGTAAAATAGAAAACACTTCGGGCTATTTTTTTTCTAACAAGACAACCCCTCCATTTGAGTTTTGTCTGCCAGAAAGGACGTACCTCGCTGTTTGAGTGTACCTCTTGCAGAATATTTTAAAAACACCTCAAAAACTCACGATGTGAGTAGAAAAGTAAAATAAAAAACACTTTGGGCTATCTATTTTCTAACAAGACAACCCCTCCATTTGAGTGATGTCTGCCGGAAAGGACGTACCTCGCTGTTTGAATGTACCCTTGCGGGATATTTTAAAAACGCCTCAAAAACTCACAATGTGAGTAGAAGAGTAAAAAAAACACACATTGGCTATCCATTTTCTAACAAGACAACCCCTCAGGTTGGGTGATATCTACCAGAAAGGACGTAGCTCGCTTTTTGAGTGTACCTCTTGTGGGATATTTTAAAAGACCCTCAAAAAGTCACGATGTGAGTGGAAAAGTAAAATTACAAACTTTGGGCTATCAATTTTCTATCAAGAAAACCCCTCCATTTGGGAGATGTCTGCCAGAAAGGAGGTACCTCACTGTTTGAGTGTACCTCTTTTGGGATATTTGGAAAAACGCCTCAAAAACTCACGATGTGAGTAGAAATGTAAAATAGAAAACACTTCGGGCTATTTTTTTTTCTAATAAGACAACCCCTCCATTTGAGTTTTGTCTGCCAGAAAGGACGTACCTCGCTGTTTGAGTGTACCTCTTGCGGGATATTTTAAAAACACCTCAAAAACTCACGATGTGAGTAGAAAAGTAAAATAAAAAACACTTCGGCTATTTATTTTCTAACAAGACAACCCCTCCAATTGAGTGATGTCTGCCGGAAAGGACGTACCTCGCTGTTTGAGTGTACCCTTGCGGGATATTTTAAAAACGCCTCAAAAACTCACAATGTGAGTAGAAGAGCAAAAAAAATACACATTGGCTATCCATTTTCTAACAAGACAACCCCTCAGGTTGGGTGATATCTACCGGAAAGGACGTAGCTCGCTGTTTGAGTGTACCTCTTGT
This sequence comes from Convolutriloba macropyga, assembly GCF_964194025.1. Taxonomy (NCBI): domain Eukaryota; kingdom Metazoa; phylum Xenacoelomorpha; order Acoela; family Convolutidae; genus Convolutriloba; species Convolutriloba macropyga. The sequence continues at coordinate 10,136,928 of NC_134482.1, forward strand.
GGGATATTTTAAAAGACCCTGAAAAAGTCACGATGTGAGTGGAAAAGTAAAATAACAAACTTTGGGCTATCTATTTTCTATCAGGAAAACCCCTCCATTTGGGTGATGTCCGCCAGAAAGGAGGTACCTCGCTGTTTAAGTGTACCTCTTTTAGGATATTTGGAAAAACGCCTCAAAAGCTCATGATGTGAGTAGAAATGTAAAATAGAAAACACTTCGGGCTATTTTTTTCTAACAAGACAACCCCTCCATTTGAGTTTTGTCTGCCAGAAAGGACGTACCTCGCTGTTTGAGTGTACCTCTTGCGGGATATTTTAAAAACACCTCAAAAACTCACGATGTCAGTAGAAAAGTAAAATAAAAAACACTTCGGGCTATCTGTTTTCTAACAAGACAACCCCTCAGGTTGGGTGATATCTACCAGAAAGGACGTAGCTCGATGTTTGAGTGTACCTCTTGCGGGATATTTTAATAGCGCCTCAAAAGCTCACTATGTGGGTAAAAAAGTAATATTAAAAAACGTCGGACTATCTATTTTCTATCAAGAAAACCCCTCCATTTGAGTGATATCAGCCAGAAAGGACGTACCTCGCTGTTTGAGTGTACCTCTTGCGGGATATTTTAAAAACGCCTCAAAAACTCACAATGTGAGTAGAAAAGTAACAAAAATACACATTGGCTGTCCATTTTCTAACAAGACAACCCCTCTGGTTGGGTTATATCTAACAGAAAGGACGTTTCTCGATGTTTGAGTGTACCTCTTGCGGGATATTTTAATAGCGCCTCAAAAACTCACGATGTGAGTAGAAAAGTAAAAAAAAATACACATTGGCTGTCCATTTTCTAACAAGACAACCCCTCTGGTTGGGTTATATCTAACAGAAAGGACGTTTCTCGATGTTTGAGTGTACCTCTTGCGGGATATTTTAAAAACGCCTCAAAAACTCACAATGTGAGTAGAAAAGTAAAAAAAATACACATTGGCTGTCCATTTTCTAACAAGACAACCCCTCAGGTTGGGCCATATCTACCAGAAAGGACGTAGCTCGATGTTTGAGTGTACCTCTTGCGGGATATTTTAAAAACGCCTCAAAAACTCACAATGTGAGTAGAAAACTAAAAAAAATACACATTGGCTGTCCATTTTCTAACAAGACAACCCCTCTGGTTGGGTTATATCTAACAGAAAGGACGTTTCTCGATGTTTGAGTGTACCTTTTGCGGGATATTTTAATAGCGCCTCAAAAACTCACGATGTGAGTAAAAAAATAATATTGAAAAAAAACTTCGGACTATCTATTTTCTATCAAGACAACCCCTCCACTTAAGTGATGTCTGCCAGAAAGGATGTGCCTCGCTGTTTGAGTGTACCTCTTGCGGGATATTTTAAAAGCGCCTCAAAAACTCACGATGTGAGTAGAAATGTAAAATAAAAAACTTCGGGCTATCTATTTTCTAACAAGACAACCTCTCCATTTGGGTGATGTCTGACAGAAAGGAGTTATCTCGCCGTTTGAGTGTACCTCTTGCGGGATATTTTAAAAGCGCCTCAAAAACTCACGATGTGAGTAGAAAAGTCAAATAAAAAACTTCGGGCTATCTTTTTTTTAACAAGACAACCCCTCCATTTGAGTGATGTCTGCTAGAAAGAACGTACCTCGCTGTTTGAGTGTACCTCCTGCGGAGTATTATAAAAACGCCTCAAAACTCACGCTCTGAAAAGTAAAAAAAAGTAAACTTTAGGCAATCTATTTTCTAACAAGACAACCCCTCCATTTGAGTGATGTCTGCCAGAAAGGACGTACCTCGCTGTTTGAGTGTACCTCTTGCGGGATATTTTAAAAACGCCTCAAAAACTCACAATGTGAGTAGAAAAGTAAAAAAAAAATACACATTGGCTATGCATTTTCTAACAAGACAACCCCTCAGGTTGGGTCATATCTACCAGAAAGTACGTAGCTCGATGTTTGAGTGTACCTCTTGCGGGATATTTTAATAGCGCCTCGAAAACTCACTATGTGAGTAAAAAAGTAATATTAAAAAACTTCGGACTATCTATTTTCTATCAAGAAAACCCCTCCATTTGAGTGATATCTGCCAGAAAGGACGTACCTTGCTGTTTGAGTGTACCTCCTGCGGAGTATTATAAAAACGCCTCAAAACTCACGCTCTGAAAAGTAAAAAAAGTAAACTTTGGGCAATCTATTTTATAACAAGACAACCCCTCCAGTTGGATGATGTCTGCCAGAAAGGAGTTACCTCGCTGTTTGAGTGTACCTCTTGCGGGATATTTTAAAAGCGCCTCAAAAACTCACGATGTGAGTCGAAAAGTAAAATAAAAAACACTTCGGGCTATCTATTTTCTAACAAGACAACCCCTCCATTTGAGTGATGTTTGCCAAAAAGGACGTACCTCGCTGTTTGAGTGTACCTCTTGCGGGATATTTTAAAAACGCCTCAAAAACTCACAATGTGAGTAGAAAAGTAAAAAAAATACACATTGGCTATCCATTTTCTAACAAGACAACACCTCAGGTTGGGTGATATCTAACAGAAAGGACGTTTCTCGATGTTTGAGTGTACCTCTTGCGGGATATTTTAATAGCGCCTCAAAAACTCACGATGTGAGTAAAAAAGTAATATTAAAAAAACTTCGGACTATCTATTTTCTATCAAGACAACCCCTCCAATTAAGTGATGTCTGCCAGAAAGGACGTGCCTCGCTGTTTGAGTGTACCTCTTGCGGGATATTTTAAAAGCGCCTCAAAAACTCACGATGTGAGTAGAAATGTAAAATAAAAAACACTTCGGGCTATCTATTTTCTAACAAGACAACCCCTCCATTTGAGTGATGTTTTCCAAAAAGGACGTACCTCGCTGTTTGAGTGTACCTCTTGCGGGATATTTTAATAGCGCCTTAAAAACTCACGATGTGAGTAAAAAGGTAATATTAAAAAAACTTCGGACTATCTATTTTCTATCAAGACAACCCCTCCAATTAAGTGATGTCTGTCAGAAAGGACGTACCTCGCTGTTTGAGTGTATCTCTTGCGGGAAATTTTAAAAGCGCCTCAAAAACTCACAATGTGAGTAGAAAAGTAAAAAAAATACACATTGGCTATCCATTTTCTAACAAGACAACCCCTCAGGTTGGGTGATATCTAACAGAAAGGACGTTTCTCGATGTTTGAGTGTACCTCTTGCGGGATATGTTAATAGCGCCTTAAAAACTCACGATGTGAGTAAAAAAGTAATATTAAAAAAACTTCGGACTATCTATTTTCTATCAAGACAACCCCTCCAATTAAGTGATGTCTGTCAGAAAGGACGTACCTCGCTGTTTGAGTGTACCTCTTGCGGGATATTTTAAAAACGCCTCAAAAACTCACAATGTGAGTAGAAAAGTAAAAAAATACACATTGGCTATGCATTTTCTAACAAGAGAACCCCTCAGGTTGGGCCATATCTACCAGAAAGGACGTAGCTCGATGTTTGAGTGTACCTCTTGCGGGATTTTTTAAAAACGCCTCAAAAACTCACGATGTGAGTCGAAAAGTCAAATAAAAAACTTCGGGCTATCTTTTTTTTAACAAGACAACCCCTGCATTTGAGTGATGTCTGCCAGAAAGGACGTACCTCGCTGTTTGAGTGTACCTCCTGCGGAGTATTATAAAAACGCCTCAAAACTCACGCTCTGAAAAGTAAAAAAAAAGTAAACTTTAGGCAATCTATTTTCTAACAAGACAACCCCTCAGGTTGGGTGATATCTAACAGAAAGGACGTGCCTCGCTATTTGAGTGTACCTCTTGCGGGATTTTTTAATAGCGCCTCAAAAACTCACGATGTGAGTAAAAAAGTAATATTAAAAAAACTTCGGACTATCTAGTTTCTATCAAGACAACCCCTCCAATTAAGTGATGTCTGTCAGAAAGGACGTACCTCGCTGTTTGAGTGTACCTCTTGCGGGATATTTTAAAAACGCCTCAAAAACTCACAATGTGAGTAGAAAAGTAAAAAAATACACATTGGCTATGCATTTTCTAACAAGACAACCCCTCAGGTTGGGCCATATCTACCAGAAAGGACGTAGCTCGATGTTTGAGTGTACCTCTTGCGGGATATTTTAAAAACGCCTCAAAAACTCACAATGTGAGTAGAAAAGTAAAAAAAAATACACATTGGCTATCCATATTCTAACAAGACAACCCCTCAGGTTGGGTTATATCTAACAGAAAGGACGTTTCTCGATGTTTGAGTGTACCTCTTGCGGGATATTTTAATAGCGCCTCAAAAACTCACGATGTGAGTAAAAAAGTAATATTAAAAAAACTTCGGACTATCTATTTTCTATCAAGACAACCCATCCAATTAAGTGATGTCTGTCAGAAAGGACGTACCTCGCTGTTTGAGTGTACCTCTTACGGGATATTTTAAAAACGCCTCAAAAACACACGATGTGAGTCGAAAAGTAAAATAAAAAAAACTTCGGGCTATCTATTTTCTAACAAGAGAAGCCCTCCATTTGAGTGATGTTTGCCAAAAAGGACGTACCTCGCTGTTTGAGTGTAACTCTTGCGGGATATTTTAAAAGCGCCTCAAAAACTCACGATGTGAGTCGAAAAGTAAAATAAAAAACACTTCGGGCTATCTATTTTCTAACAAGACAACCCCTCAATTTGAGTGATGTTTGCCAAAAAGGACGTACCTCGCTGTTTGAGTGTACCTCTTGCGTGATTTTTTAAAAACGCATCAAAAACTCACAATGTGAGTAGAAAAGTTAAAAAACATACACATTGGCTATCCATTTTCAAACAAGACAACCCCTCAGGTTGGGTGATATCTAACAGAAAGGACGTGCCTGGCTGTTTGAGTGTACCTCTTGCGGGATATTTTAATAGCGCCTCAAAAACGCACGATGTGAGTAAAAAAGTAATATTAAAAAAAATTCGGACTATCTATTTTCTATCAAGACAACCCCTCCAATTAAGTGATGTCTGTCAGAAAGGACGTACCTCGCTGTTTGAGTGTACCTCTTGCGGGATATTTTAAAAACGCCTCAAAAACTCACAATGTGAGTAGAAAAGTAAAAAAATACACATTGGCTATGCATTTTCTAACAAAACAACCCCTCAGGTTGGGCCATATCTACCAGAAAGGACGTAGCTCGATGTTTGAGTGTACCTCTTGCGGGATATTTTAAAAACGCCTCCAAAACTCACAATGTGAGTAGAAAAGTAAAAAAAAATACACATTGGCTATCCATTTTCTAACAAGACAACCCCTCAGGTTGGGTGATGTCTACCAGAAAGGACGTAGCTCGCTGTTTGAGTCTACCCCTTTCGGGATATTTTAAAAGGCCCTCAAAAACCTACGATGAGAGTAGAAAAGTAAAATAAAAAACTTTGGGCTATCTATTTTCCAACAAGACAAATCCTCCATTTGGGTGATGTCTGCCAGAAAGGAGGTACCTCGCGGTTTGAGTGTACCTCTTGCGTGATATTTAAAAACGCCTCAAAAACTCACGATGTGAAAAGTAAAAAAAATTAAACTTTGGGCTATCTATTTTCTAACAAGACAACCCCTCCATTTGAGTGATGTCTGCCAGAAAGGACGTGCCTCGCTGTTTGAGTGTACCTCTTGCGGGATATTTTAAAAGCGCCTCAAAAACTCACGATGTGAGTAGAAATGTAAAATAAAAAACTTCGGGCTATCTATTTTCTAACAAGACAACCCCTCCATTTGGGTGATGTCTGCCAGAAAGGAGTTATCTCGCCGTTTGAGTGTACCTCTTGCGGGATATTTTAAAAGCGCCTCAAAAACTCACGATGTGAATAGAAAAGTCAAATAAAAAACTTCGGGCTATCTTTTTTTTAACAAGACAAACCCTCCATTTGAGTGATGTCTGCCAGAAAGGACGTGCCTGGCTGTTTGAGTGTACCTCTTGCGGGATATTTTAAAAGCGCCTCAAAAACTCACGATGTGAGTAGAAATGTAAAATAAAAAACTTCGGGCTATCTATTTTCTAACAAGACAACCCCTCCATTTGGGTGATGTCTGCCAGAAAGGAGTTATCTCGCCGTTTGAGTGTACCTCTTGCGGGATATTTTAAAAGCGCCTCAAAAACTCACGATGTGAGTCGAAAAGTCAAATAAAAAACTTCGGGCTATCTTTTTTTTAACAAGACAACCCCTGCATTTGAGTGATGTCTGCCAGAAAGGACGTACCTCGCTGTTTGAGTGTACCTCCTGCGGAGTATTATAAAAACGCCTCAAAACTCACGCTCTGAAAAGTAAAAAAAAAGTAAACTTTAGGCAATCTATTTTCTAACAAGACAACCCCTCCATTTGAGTGATGTCTGCCAGAAAGGACGTACCTCGCTGTTTGAGTGTACCTCTTGCGGGATATTTTAAAAACGCCTCAAAAACTCACAATGTGAGTAGAAAAGTAAAAAAATACACATTGGCTATGCATTTTCTAACAAGACAACCCCTCAGGTTGGGTCATATCTACCAGAAAGTACGTAGCTCGATGTTTGAGTGTACCTCTTGCGGGATATTTTAATAGCGCCTCAAAAGCTCACTATGTGAGTAAAAAAGTAATATTAAAAAACTTTGGACTATCTATTTTCTATCAAGAAAACCCCTCCATTTGAGTGATATCTGCCAGAAAGGACGTACCTTGCTGTTTGAGTGTACCTCCTGCGGAGTATTATAAAAACGCCTCAAAACTCACGCTCTGAAAAGTAAAAAAAGTAAACTTTGGGCAATCTATTTTATAACAAGACAACCCCTCCAGTTGGATGATGTCTGCCAGAAAGGAGTTACCTCGCTGTTTTGAGTGTACCTCTTGCGGGATATTTTAAAAGCGCCTCAAAAACTCACGATGTGAGTCGAAAAGTAAGATAAAAAACACTTCGGGCTATCTATTTTCTAACAAGACAACCCCTCCATTTGAGTGATGTTTGCCAAAAAGGACGTACCTCGCTGTTTGAGTGTACCTCTTGCGGGATATTTTAAAAACGCCTCAAAAACTCACAATGTGAGTAGAAAAGTAAAAAAAATACACATTGGCTATCCATTTTTTAACAAGACAACCCCTCAGGTTGGGTGATATCTACCAGAAAGGACGTAGCTCGCTGTTTGAGTTTACCGCTTGCTGGATATTTTAAAAACGCCTCAAAAACTCACGATGTGAGTAGAAATGTAAAATAAAAAACATTTCGGGCTATCTATTTTCTAACAAGAAAACCCCTCCATTTGGGTGATGTCTGCCAGAAAGGAGTTACTTCGCTATTTGAGTGTACCTCTTGCGGGATATTGTAAAAGCGCCTCAAAAACTCACGATGTGAGTCGAAAAGTAAAATAAAAAAAACTTTGGACTATCTATTTTCTATCAAGAAAACCCCTCCAATTAAGTGATGTCTGCCAGAAAGGACGTGCCTCGCTGTTTGAGTGTACCTCTTGCGGGATATTTTAAAAGCGCCTCAAAAACTCACGATGTGAGTAGAAATGTAAAATAAAAAACATTTCGGGCTATCTATTTTCTAACAAGAAAACCCCTCCATTTGGGTGATGTCTGCCAGAAAGGAGTTACTTCGCTATTTGAGTGTACCTCTTGCGGGATATTGTAAAAGCGCCTCAAAAACTCACGATGTGAGTCGAAAAGTAAAATAAAAAACACTTCGGGCTATCTATTTTCTAACAAGACAACCCCCCTCCATTTGGGTGATGTCTGCCAGAAAGGAGTTACCTCGCCGTTTGAGTGTACCTCTTGCGGGATATTTTAAAAGCGCCTCAAAAATTCACGATGTGAGTAGAAAAGTCAAATAAAAAACTTCGGGCTATCTTTTTTTTAACAAGACAACCCCTCCATTTGAGTGATGTCTGCTAGAAAGAACGTACCTCGCTGTTTGAGTGTACCTCCTGCGGAGTATTTTAAAAACGCCTCAAAACTCACGCTCTGAAAAGTAAAAAAAGTAAAGTTTGGGCAATCTATTTTCTAACAAGCCAATCCCTCCATTTGAGTGATGTCTGCCAGAAAGGACGCACCTCGCTGTTTGAGTGTACCTCCTGCGGAGCATTATAAAAACGCCTCAAAACTCACGCTCTGAAAAGTAAAAAAAAGTAAACTTTGGGCAGTCTATTTTCTAACAAGACAACCCCTCCATTTGAGTGATGTCTGCCAGAAAGGACGTACCTTGCTGTTGAGTGTACCTTTTGCGGGATAATTTAAAAACGCCTCAAAACTCAGGATGTGAGCCGAAATGTAAAATAAAAAACACTTCGGGCTATCTATTTTATAACAAGACAACCCCTCCATTTGAGTGATGTCTGCCAGAAAGGACGTACCTTGCTGTTGAGTGTACCTTTTGCGGGATAATTTAAAAACGCCTCAAAACTCAGGATGTGAGCCGAAATGTAAAATAAAAAACACTTCGGGCTATCTATTTTCTAACAAGACAACCCCTCCATTTGAGTGATGTCTGCCAGAAAGGACGTACCTTGCTGTTGAGTGTACCTTTTGCGGGATAATTTAAAAACGCCTCAAAACTCAGGATGTGAGCCGAAATGTAAAATAAAAAACACTTCGGGCTATCTATTTTCTAACAAGACAACCCCTCCATTTGAGTGATGTCTGCCAGAAAGTACGTAGCTCGATGTTTGAGTGTACCTCTTGCGGGATATTTTAATAGCGCCTCAAAAACTCACTATGTGAGTAAAAAAGTAACATTAAAAAACTTCGGACTATCTATTTTCTATCAAGAAAACCCCTCCATTTGAGTGATATCTGCCAGAAAGGACGTACCTTGTTGTTTGAGTGTACCTCCTGCGGAGAATAATAAAAACGCCTCAAAACTCACGCTCTGAAAAGTAAAAAAAGTAAACTTTGGGCAATCTATTTTATAACAAGACAACCCCTCCAGTTGGATGATGTCTGCCAGAAAGGAGTTACCTCGCTGTTTGAGTGTACCTCTTGCGGGATATTTTAAAAGCGCCTCAAAAACTCACGATGTGAGTCGAAAAGTAAAAGAAAAAACTTCGGGCTATCTATTTTCTAACAAGACAACTCCTCCATTTGAGTGATGTCTGCCAGAAAGGAGTTACCTCGCTGTTTGAGTGTACCTCTTGCGGGATATTTTAAAAACGCCTCAAAAACTCACAATGTGAGTAGAAAAGTAAAAAAAATACACATTGGCTATCCATTTTCTAACAAGACAACCCCTCACGTTGGGTGATATCTAACAGAACGGACGTTTCTCGATGTTTGAGTGTACCTCTTGCGGGATATTTTAATAGCGCCTCAAAAACTCACGATGTGAGTAAAAAAGTAATATTAAAAAAACTTCGGACTATCTATTTTCTATCAAGACAACCCCTCCAATTAAGTGATGTCTGCCAGAAAGGACGTGCCTCGCTGTTTGAGTGTACCTCTTGCGGGATATTTTAAAAGCGCCTCAAAAACTCACGATGTGAGTAGAAATGTAAAATAAAAAACTTCGGGCTGTCTATTTTCTAACAAGACAACCCCTCCATTTGGGTGATGTCTGCTAGAAAGAACGTACCTCGCTGTTTGAGTGTACCTCCTGCGGAGTATTATAAAAACGCCTCAAAACTCACGCTCTGAAAAGTAAAAAAAGTAAAGTTTGGGCAATCTATTTTCTAACAAGACAACCCCTCCTTTTGAGTGATGTCTGCCAGAAAGGACGTACCTCGCTGTTTGAGTGTACCTCCTGCGGAGTATTATAAAAACGCCTCAAACCTCACGCTCTGAAAAGTAAAAAAAAAGTAAACTTTGGGCAATCTATTTTCTAACAAGACAACCCCTCCATTTGAGTGATGTCTGTCAGAAAGGACGTACCTCGCTGTTGAGTGTACCTTTTGCGGGATAATTTAAAAACGCCTCAAAACTCAGGATGTGAGCCGAAATGTAAAATAAAAAACACTTCGGGCTATCTATTTTCTAACAAGACAACCCCTCCATTTGAGTGATGTCTGCCAGAAAGGACGTACCTCGCTGTTTGAGTGTACCTCCTGCGGAGTATTATAAAAACGCCTCAAAACTCACGCTCTGAAAAGTAAAAAAAGTAAACTTTGGGCAGTCTATTTTCTAACAAGACAACCCCTCCATTTGAGTGATGTCTGCCAGAAAGGACGTACCTCGCTGTTGAGTGTACCTTTTGCGGGATAATTTAAAAATTCCTCAAAAACTCAGGATGTGAGTCGAAATGTAAAATAAAAAACACTTCGGGCTATCTATTTTCTAACAAGACAACACCTCCGTTTGAGTGATGTCTGCCAGAAAGGACGTACCTCGCTGTTTGAGTGTACCTCTTGCGGGATATTTTAAAAACGCCTCAAAAACTCACAATGTGAGTAGAAAAGTAAAAAAAACACATTGGCTATCCATTTTCTAACAAGACAACCCCTCAGGTTGGGTCATATCTACCAGAAAGGACGTAGCTCGATGTTTGAGTGTACCTCTTGCGGGATATTTTAATAGCGCCTCAAAAACTCACGATGTGAGTAAAAAAGTAATATTAAAAACTTCGGACTATCTATTTTCTATCAAGAAAACCCCTCTATTTGAGTGATATCTGCCAGAAAGGACGTACCTCGCTGTTTGAGTGTACCTCCTGCGAAGTATTATAAAAACGCCTCAAAACTCACGCTCTGAAAAGTAAAAAAAGTAAACTTTGGGCAATCTATTTTCTAACAAGACAACCCCTCCGGTTGGATGATGTCTGCCAGAAAGGAGTTACCTTGCTGTTTGAGTGTACCTCTTGCGGGATATTTTAAAAACGCCTCAAAAACTCACAATGTGAGTAGAAAAGTAAAATAAAAAACACTTTGGGCTATCTATTTTCTAACAAGACAACCCCTCCATTTGAGTGATGTCTGCCTGAAAGGACGTACCTGGCTGTTTGAGTGTACCTCTTGCGGGATATTTTAAAAACGCCTCAAAACTCACAATGTGAGTAGAAAAGTAAAAAAAATACACATTGGCTATCCATTTTCTAACAAGACAACCCCTCAGGTTGGGTCATATCTACCAGAAAGGACGTAGCTCGATGTTTGAGTGTACCTCTTGCGGTATATTTTAATAGCGCCTCAAAAACTCACTATGTGAATAAAAAAGTAATATTAAAAAACTTCGGACTATCTATTTTCTATAAATTTTGATAGTGTATAAAGAATATCAGTATCATTTGTTAAAGAAATGTTGAAGTTCTTTAGCCTTGCGCAGGCTGATGCGCATGTCACTAAAAAAATTGCTGAAGTTAATGACTGTCCGGTTGAACCGTTGGTACAGATACTTTCGGAAAATGAATACAGAGAATCACTGGGTAGGAATTCTGCACTTCTCGAGTTTGATGGTTTGTTACGTGACGCCTGTCAGACTGCACTGGCGAACAATTTTTCTTTCAAACGGGATTGGTTTGGTGGATAGTGTTTGTTTTACGTAGGCGAGAAAAGCTTTCAAACTAGGAAGCCAAAGCCGTTAAAAATTCTGCCATCAATAGTTGGGTTTATTGAAAAATTTCCAAGTGAGTCATTGGCGAGCTTCAAGGACATATCAATTTTCAGAAAGACGGACGCCTGTAAATTTGATCGAGTCATGTTAGGCCCTACTTGCTTTGCCAGCCACTCTTTTAAACCTAATTGTCGTTTCGTTTTGAAAGAAGTCATTTCCCGACGCTGTATCCAGTTGGAGTTACTTTGCCCTATTGAAGAAAATGATGAAATAACAGTCATTTATGGTAATGATTTCTTTGGAGAAGGGAATCAGGACTGTCTCTGTGTTCATGTCGATAGACATAACACTAAATTGTCTGTCGCTGAGAGGCAACCCGAATCCAGACCTAGACTTGTTCTGCTCTGTTCTCGTATCCGGCGGTTCTTCGGTCGAAGCGTCGCAGGAAATCACCCAGACAAAAATTGGAAATGCGCAACTTTGCTGAGAGCATTAGTACATCAGATTTTGATCTATCACAGGAAGCTACCTCTTCTGGCTGATTTTCAACGAATAAACCATTTTGTGTCCTCGCCTGATAACAGTGTAGAAAATTTGGCTCCCAGTTTCTCGTTGAGCGCAATCAATGATCATGTCTCAGATTCGTTCTCAGAAGATGCTCCTGATTCTGCTAATGAACGAAGCTGCACTTTTTCGCAGCAGAGCTTTGCGATCTGCGTAAAAGAAATTACTGCCCGTCATGGTACGTCAGACGCTGAAGCTTCAGATTGGATAACACTAATGTTGACTGCATTTCCCGTACCCCCGCAAAAATCAATGAAACGAAAAGCTGATGAGACCGTGAAATTGGCCTTGAAGACAACTCCATCATGTGGTGAAGGCGTGTTAATTACAATAGATTTTAAATCAGACAATTTACTTGTTCTTAAGAGGAATCTCAATTCAATATATGAGTACAATTCTTCCCGAAGCCCTCTGAAATATTTAAATATCCCGCCGTTTTTTGATTCGAGCAATAAAATAACGGTTTCGATGTCAATGAATTCCGATGGTGTGAGGATTATTTATTCAAAAAAGCACTCATTGTGGCCCCTATGGCTTGGTATTCTTAATTTACCTCCCGTTTTACGATGCAAGTTTGCCAACATTATTTTTGCAAAATTATGGCTCGGTCGAGGCCAACCTGAATGGAATGTTTTTTTCAGCCAAATTAAAGAAAATGAGCAAAGTGAGTCGTCAATTGAATGAAGCGGTTTTTCTTTGGGAAGTCAATTTTTCAATCGTATTATTAGTGGCGGATTTGCCCGCGAAAGCATCCATACTTAATATGCAACAATTCTATGCCTATTTTGACTGTACATTCTGTCTGATAAAAAGCGAACCAATAGGAGAATGAAAGAGAGGTTTATATTATCCTAACCAGAGGAACAAGATGCGAACGGCGGCACAACATAAAGCTTACATACGCTTAATACAGGAACAAGGTATGGATTCTTTTAGAGGTGACAAAGGACCTTCTGCTGTGTCCACATTAATCGAAAATTTACCTCTCACTGCTGCTGTTGATTACATGCATCAGGTGGTGCTGGATGTTGCAGGTGCTCTTCTGTTTCTGATTAGAGATAAATCGACAAAATCTGATCTCAACAAAATTCTCGAAAACATTGCCTGTCCTCAATTGACTTCTGTTTCGGTGCGAAGTCTTGATGAATTGGAGTTTTTCAAAGCAAACGAGTTGAAAGTTTGACTTTTACATGAGGGACCAGCAGGTTTCAGGAGTTTCGTTAAGGAATGTTTGTACGGGAGGTTTCATTTGTTGAGCTATTCCAACCGTTTGCTTTTTTTTCTTCCGAACACTGCCACTTGGCTGAAAATCTTATTGAACGGTTCCTCCTTCTAACCGCGGAAGCCCACTCAGACAAAGTGTTTTCTGCGAATATTCATTCTCTAAATCATTTAGCGTGGCAGGTTAGCTGCTTTGGACCTTTATGCTGCACGTCTGCCATCATTTTTGAATCGGCAAACTGCCTCCTACGTTGTAAGATCACTGGGACAGTGTGTCGTCTGAACGTTTTCGTGGACCCTTATATAAGGAACAAAAAATCTTGCCCCAAAGTGCTCGAAAAGACACGCTATACGACCTGTGTCTGTCTCTTAGGGAGAGAAAATCCTTCAAACAACGGGCTGTTTGCTTGCATGAAATCCCTTCTGATCTCAAAGATCTTTCTGCTCAGTTTTATTCCACGCAAAAATTTGAGAATTTTACTCTTGATTATCTATCTCATTCGTCTTTTAGAAATTCGTTCATTTCTTTTGCCTGTAACGGCGAGAAAAAATTGTGTCAATTTCGATTGTTCTTTGCAACTGACAAACAAAATTTTGCTTTCGTTGTGCTCTATCATATAGAAAAAAAGCACACACCTTCTCAATCAACGGCTGACTTTTACAGTTTTTAAGAAGTCAGATAATTGGAAATTGTACATACTATTAGTCAGGATGCTATTATTGAAAAACTCTTGCAGTTAACTGTAAATAAAAAACTTACTTTGGTACCTTTGGTGAATATCTTTGAACATGATTGAGCTTTAGTAGAAAATTTTGTACTCATAGTTTGAAGAAAATTAAAAAGTTGTCGCTTTTATGTTTGACCTTTGAGTGTTCCGTTTTGTCTTTTGGGTAATATCTCAATTCTTTTTTTGGTTCTTCAGTGGCAAATGCATCGAAATACATTCGAAAAACAACTGAGAATTATTCCGTTATTGATATAAATGCAGCTGTTAAAGATGTAAGAATCAAAGGGATTCCGTTGCTGAAGGCCTCAAAGAAACATGGTGTTCCAAGATCGACATTAAGACGCCACGTGTCAAAAGTTGACTTACAGCAAGGAAGGCCCTGCGTACTTCCTCGTAGTTTGATTAACAAATTGCTGATCTACGTAGTCATGTACGCCAGTTCTGTGCAAGATGCTAAAGAACCAGCGTACAAGATGGGTCTGAGATCAGGGGTCTCGATGCCTCCGAGTTTGACAAAAAACGAATGAGCTGGAAATGATTGGTGGCAGAAGTTTGCGGAGAAGCACCTCTTTATTCGACACTTTCTGGGTGCGGATTCCAATAATCCAAGGCCAGCTATAGCGATTATTCATGGGAATTTTTCACATCGGTTTTTGCGTGACATGGGTTTTTTTATTTGCGCTCAATGCTGTTATGTGGTATGCGATGAGTGTGCTTTCAAAGATTCAAAAGTTTGTTGCCCGAACTCTGCGAAAATGAATGAGTCAGTTTTTTTACTTCAAATGTGACTTTCACTTTTGAAGTAACATTTGAAGTTCAATCACAATTTTCCGTTTGCTAATTTCTATTATTTGCTTTCATTTGGTTGCTTGTATTGCACTTATTTGTACTACTGTCTTCCAAGGCAACTCAAAAAATTGTAATTGCTGGCAAACAGGCATGATATCTTTGTAATCTTCTTGAACTGTCAATCCACTGATTGCCAGAATGCCTTCAAATAACCCCATCTGCCCCTTCTGTTTGGAGGATGTGGGAGATAATGTTTTATGTTCTGCACAAAAGCTATCTCATTGAGCATGATGAGTTCAAGAGTTGTATTAGGGAGTGGCTGGAAAGTTTCTTCAATCAGTTTTTATGCAATCAGAGACCGACGTGCCCTATTTGCCGTGAGGATGTTGACGAAATTTTATCCATCAACAATTTTGCATTATGCTCTGTATGTCGAAGTTATGTCCCCAGGTTCTTTGTTGATACTGAAAAGTCGATCTGGTGCGACTGCAAAAAATATGGTAGAAGTTATGAGCGATTGAATACAATTTTGAGACTCGGTAATAACTCAACTTTTTTTCTGTTGAAAAACTTTGCAAAAATTGAATTGTCTTCTTTTTAACAACCTTTTTGTTTTTTACCGGAATGTTAAGTCTTTGCTAATTGGGGCAATCTAAAAAGCTAATTTTGTCCTTCATTAGACCTTAATATAGGCAAAGATACAACTGGCGTCTTATAAGTTTATCGTTTTGTCTTATGTCTTCTAAAAAATTGATCGTTTGTTTAAGACATATTTTACTCTCTCGGTCAAGCAAATGTTTACTGCTATACCCAATATCTTAATAGTATCGCCCATAGAACTGAATTGTAAAAAACTTAGAGTGTCAAGGACAAGTAATGAAAAAGTTTTCAAAAAGTGATATAAAAAGTCGAATTTGGCTTTTTCGTGAATTATTTGTCAAAAAGTTTTCAAATATATGTGACCCTCTTGAATGAGTTTCACAATAATACTCATACTTACTGGGTAGCGCCGTGCCCTCTATCTATAAATGTGGGTACACCAGGAGGTTTTTCTTTTTGTTTAAAGCTTAAAAATTGGTATTTACAAAATGTTTATGTCGGAAACGCTAAGTTTTCGGCCGTTTTTTCAGTAAGAAATGGCGCTGTTTCTTTATTCTGCATCTCGGTTGCTGAAAGTAGTACAACATGTGTGCCTTAGGCTAAGGTTTTATGTGAAATAAAGAAATTTGCCAAAAAGGTATATATAACGTCAAGTTTTGCAATTTCGTCAGTTGTTTCTCAGATTTCGTCTCTTATTTAAAGTATTGAAAGTTCTTCATACTAGTTTTGTACTATCTCATATCCGACTATCTTTCTACTATCTCCTATGAGGCTGAAATTGGCTGTGATGAAAAGATTTTTGCAATTAGTGACATATAAAGCTAATTTTTGTAATTTCGTCAATTGTTTCCAAAAATTTGTCTCTTAATTAAAAAGTATGATTTGACCCTATGGGTCAAGCAGTTGTCAAATGTTTGTCATACTATATTTGTAATAGCTCCTATCTATATGGAATGTAATAAAAAGGAAAGTTTTGCTTCGATGTCAAGACTTCAAAAAGTCGTACATTAGAAATGTAAAGATCGGAAACGCATAAATTTCGTCTGTTTTTTATGTAAATTTTCTTCTTATTTCTTGACTTTTGGGTCTAGCCGGTTCAAAGTGATAAAACAAATGTTCTTTAGACTAACGTTGGCTATGATGTAAAGAATTTCGCTATTAGTGATAGATAATGTTAAGTTTTTCAATTGCGTCAAACGTTTCTCGAAATTCGTCTCTTATTTAAAAAATATTATGTGACACTGTGGGTCAAGGAGTAGTTGAATGTTGCTCATACTATTTTCTTAGTATCTCCCATTCATACGGATTGTATTAAATCGAAAACCTTTGCTATTGGTTCAATACTTGAAGAATTGGTACTTTAGAAAAGTGAAGTTCGGAAACGCAAAAGTTTCGTCTGTTTTTTTGTAAATTGCCTTCTATTTCTAGATTATTGGGCCTATGCAACTCAAAGTGATAAAACAAACGTGTGTTAGGCTAAAGTTAACTACGATGTAAAGAAATTCAAGATTAGTGTTATAAAAAGTCAAGTTTTGCAATTTCGTCAATTGTTTCTCTAAAGTCGTTTCGTTTTTCAAAAATATGATGTAGCCTCATGGGTCAAGGAGCTGTTGAATGTTGCTCATACTATTTTTGTAGTATCTCCTATTCATATAGATTGTATCCAACCCAAAAATTTTGCTTATGGGTCAATACTTGAAAAAAAATGCTACATTAGAGAAGTAAAGTTCGGAAACGCAAAAATATCGTCTGTTTTTTATCGGAAATGCCTTCTTTTTTCTCGACTACTAAGTCTAGGCTGCTCAAAGTGACGTAACAAGCGTGCGGTACGCTAAAGTTGGCTACGAATCAAGAAAATTTTCGAGAAGTTATTTATAACATCAAATTTTGCGATTTCGTCAATTGTTTCTCAAAAAGTCTATCGTATTTAAAAAATTTAATAGGACCTTCTGGCTCAAGGAGTTGTTCATACTGTTTTTGCAGTGCCACCTATCCATAAGGATGATATAACATCCCGATAATTTTCTTTTAAGCCAATGCTTAAAAAATTGTTACACAAAACAGGTGTAGGTCGGAAACGCTAACTTTTCGAACTTTTTTATGTAAAAATTATTCTAATTTCTTTACTACTAAGTCTAGGATGTTCAAAGCGATATAACCAGCGTTTGTTAGACTAAAGTTGGCCATGAATCAAGAAAAATTCCCAGAAGTGATATATAACATCAACTTTTGCGATTTCGTCAATTGTTTCTCAAAAAGTCTATCTTAATTAAAAAATTTAATAGGACCTTCTGGCTCAAGGAGTTGTTCAATGTTACCCATACTGTTTTGGCAGTGCCTTCTATCCATCAGGATTGTAAGGCACCAGGTTTTTTTTCTAGCATCTTTGTTTAATATTTGGGGGTAAACTTAAAAAAAAACTCGAATTTTTGTTAGATGTCCGTCCCTTTGTGCCCTTACAGGCACCTTCTCCCATGCGCTGTATTTTAATTGAGCGTTGTTTCTTTGCTTCAATGATGTGCTATAAATATTCCTGGCCTATCCAGGTTTTTAGATTGTAGCTATATATACATATATATATATATATATATATATATATATATATATATATATATATATATATATATATATATATATATATCTGGTCTTGGAAAAAAGAGCCTCCATTTTTGCCTATTCTGCAAGAAAACCAGTCAAAACTGTTTTCCCTTGTAGTTTAAGCTCATGAGGACTCACGAAAAAACCAAGACTTTTAAAATGCCTCCTTTCTTTTGTTACGGAGAAGTTTCATCCATAGTACTTCCAAATTTTGGAAAAGTTGTAGTCATAAAACTTCCATTTATGGATAAGTTTAATTCATAGAACTTTCATTTATAGCAAAGTTATAGATTTACCAATCTTTTAAAATGTTTTTGAATTACGAAGTCAATTGTCCAGTATTGAAGGTTTTATGATTACAACTTTTTGTCATCCCGGATACTTTTACATCATTGGTTGGGATTTTCGGCATAGATCTTTATGTTTTGTTTTAGGTACTGATGACAATTTCTACCTTCCGTAAAGCATACCCAGGCTGAGGTGCCAGACCTAAAGTGGATATGTCCAGACAGGCCCAGACGGAAAATGCCTATGTCCAGATCGTCTCAGAATCAAAGTGCCAGTGTCCAGATCATCCCCGACCGAAACTGTATATGTCCATACTTTCGTGCGTTCATGTCCAGACCATCGTGCGCTCCAAATTACATTCGTGCGTTCAACGCCAAATTTTTAGTGTGTCCATGTCCAGACCATCGTGCGTTCATTTCCAGATTTTCGTGCGTTTGCCAGAACGAAAAAAAACTACATCCTGTGTTGCGGTGCATATTCCTTGAAGATGAAGACAGAGAGGGTTCTAAATTTCCACAAATCCAAATTTTTACGGTTTATCAAAAAATTTTATTTTAAATCACTTTTTCTATACGACTGAGCAAAAAATCGACCACCCAAACCAATTTTTTTGAAATCTTGTGGTATCTACATTCAAATTATGCCTGCGTCTGCTCAAAAAAATCAGTGTGATAAAGTGAAACTGGAAAGTGTTGAAAGGATAAAAAAGTAAGGAAAATATCAAAAAATTTTATTTTGGGATTTAAGCAAAAAGTTTTTTTTTGGTTTCTCCATTAAAAAACTGTTTTGCGATTTTATTTTTTTCGCTATAACTTTGTCTGAGTTTTGAGATTATTATTTGCTAAACTTTTTGATTGATATCAATTAATTCATTGTTATCTGCGGGATGCATCCTAGGTGTAAAAATAGTGCTATCGTTTTGCAACCCATTTTTAATATATTTATTCTTTCTCAGGGGTATATGTTCTGTGGTTCTTTTTATTGCAATTACTGTAGCATTTCAGAATTTATCGTCATATTTTAATGTGTGAATTGTCTTTAGGTATGATTATTAGATCAAAAATCGACGAGAATCTCGAACCTATGTTTTGATTTTTTTCTCCATCATATGAAAAATTAGTTTAAAAATGAAAACTTTCGATATTTGCACTACTTTTGTGTCCTTTCGACACTTTTCAGTTTCCAACTGATTTTTAACACATCCAACTGATTTTTTTTTGAGAAAAGGCAAGTGTAGTTTGAATGTAGATTTTACAGCGTTTTGAATGTACTTTGCGATTATTTCGGATAAAATAGGTCTTTTTGATAGGGTCATAGAGTTGTCCAAAGTGAACCAAACTTGGTGTGGAGTATCCCCAGGGTATGTAGAGTCTTAGAAAAAAAAGAATTTCTGGTTTAGCTTGCTTCTGGAAAAAGTTAGGTTTTTGAACGAAAAATTGCGATTAATTCGAATAACTAATTTTAAAAATAGGTCTTTCTGATAGAGTCATAGAGTTGTCCAAATCGAACCGAACTCGGTATGGAGTATCCTCTTTGTAGGTAGAGTGTAGGACAAAAAGAATTTTTGTTATAGGTTGCATGGGAAAAAAGTCAGATTTTCATACAAAATTTTTCGATTAAAAAACTAAAGAAAATATTTTTCAAAAATGGGTGGGACGTCTTTCTGGCGTCTAGATTTTCTGGTGCTCTCCCCTCCTCGCTCTCTTGCTCGTCTCTTGCTCGTCTTGTTCCTCTCTCGTCCATCTCGTTCGTCTATCGCTCGTGTCTTGCTCGTCTCACGCGTTCTCTCGCTTCGGTTGCCTTTTGGTTTGATTATATCAATGTTTATGATATGATGATATATGTTTATGTTGATTTCAGCCAGCTGGAATGAGTTTTAAAAAAGCGTTAGCTCTTTAGAGGTTCACTTTATTCTCATCATTGGTATGGAAACTCCTTGATAAATTTTGCTCATCAGCAAAAATGGTTGTTTTCCTATTGGTGTTGAGATGCTTATGTACCTCGCGTTTGCTTAAAAAGACTTCAAATATCGGGGTTTGTGGAGTCTTGGAACTTTCTCTGTCTTCAGCTGCAAGGATGTGCACTTCACCCCAGCAGGTAATTTTTTTCCGTCTGGTGAACGCACGAAAGTCTGGACATGAACGCACGATGGTCTGGACATGAACGCACGATGTTCTGGACATGAACGCACGAAAGTCTGATTATG
Source organism: Convolutriloba macropyga (assembly GCF_964194025.1). Taxonomy (NCBI): domain Eukaryota; kingdom Metazoa; phylum Xenacoelomorpha; order Acoela; family Convolutidae; genus Convolutriloba; species Convolutriloba macropyga. The sequence goes on from NC_134482.1 coordinate 10,157,394, forward strand.
AACGCACGAAAATTTTTCGTGTGTTCATGTCCAGACTTTCGTGCGTTCATGTCCAGACCATCGTGCGTTCATGCCGTCATCCGTGTTTCCAGACCGTGTAATTTTGAACGCACGAAAACCCCTTCGTGCGTTCATTTCGGTCTGGACATATCCGGTTTCGGTCTGGGACCTCAGCCTGGGTAAAAAACTGCTAATAATGACAGAAAACGATATTTTTGTGCTAAAAAACTACCACTATTTGACTGTCGCATAAGTATGAACTAAATATAGCAAAAGGATACAAGAAAAGAGCTTATTGAGTCATGAAACGAATTCTCCTATGAATCGATGAGCCACTTTCTGGCGTTTTATGTGTATTTAGTACAACCAACAAAGAAAACTTTTCATTTTTGTCGCATCATGAGGTTTTTACAAACAATTGAGACTATGCCGAGTTGAAATTTCGTAAGCAACTTGTAATTTGTTTCTTTAGAACTGGCTAGTATTATAGATGTAGCTCAAAAGGACTCAGTTTTTTGTTGGATCTGAAGTTTATAAAGAAAAAACGTTCCATTTAACGTCCCGTACAGGTAAAGCGTTCCATATATATCCACTTTCACCCACCAATGTGCGAACCGATTAAGTATTATGCACCCCCCCCCCCCCCACTGGACCCAATGCGCTTGACTCAAGTGGGTCTCGTAAGGGATTTTGTGCAACCCAAATGTTTCTGATCGGAATTGTCTTCAGTCTAGATTGTCTTATACTCCAACGTGCGCGTCACAACGTTCCCAAAGTGGTCTGATCAGAGGACACTAAAAATAATTGATCAGCCTACTAACTTTTCGGGCATGATAAAACGACATAACCCATACACGGGATCAGTTGTTTGAAATAATAGATCATCACGGCAGCTTCTGTCTCCAAATGTGCACTGAACAAGGAAATCCTCCGTTTCTGCAGTCATCCAAAGGAGATCCCACATATCTTTTGTTGGGTAGCTAAGAGCGATTGCATAACGAATGTCTGCATAATCGTCAACTTCTGAAGATCTGAATAGTTTGTAGTGATCTGGTGTGACCCTCTTAAAGTTGTCCCATATGTCTAATGTCGTGAGATTTTGCTCAGCTTGGTACCTGTACCAGACAGATTTCAGATAGGTGTCAGTGTGCGCCCAAGGCCCCGAGTCACTGAGGCAATCATTATCACCTGTGCAATTCCTAGATCTGTTGGTAGAAGTTTCTTGAAAAGTTTCTTGATTGATTTCGTTGGCTGTAGTTGAGTTAAAAAGTGATGTCTTCCCCGCATTAAAAGTTGGTTTTGTGGTCACTTCATGTTCTTTTGGTGGAGAAATCATCTGATATGTCAATTTTAAACTGGCAGAAGGTGTAAACAGGACACGTTTTAGGAATATTCTCACAACACTGTTGTTGATGAGTACATGTTGAACGGTTCTGGTGCTATTAGATCCACTGTCAATGCAGAATAGAAAGTATTGTTCACCAGCTGCTTGCGATCCTCCCTATCACAAAATAACACAGATAGTGACATAAACACAGACCCAAACTCACTTATCTTTCTCCTCGGAAAAGCAGGAGAACAGTTAAGTGTCGCTCCTCAAACTGAAGAAAAAAATTTAGTTTGCTTTCCTCTAATTTTCATAATATTGACTGCGCATCCCCAACTACTTCAATTTCGCCGGAAATTGCGTCTCAGTTTTTGACATGATTAATGTTACCGCCACTGTGACTTTGTTGCTGCTGCTGAGGAATTTGTAATTTCCCCGACGCCACTTATAGTGGAGGAGATATAGGATCAACTGCAGCTTCCTTTGGTACATCATTTATAGCCGACGATATATTTGACTTCACAAGACATGAGCATGGTATCATCAGAAAAACTGTCTACGGTAGAAAATTTTAATTGGAGAAATGTTTTTTTTTTTGAGAAGTTTCTGAGGTTTCAACTTCTGTAAATATTCAAAAATTCGCTGAATATTTACTATTTTGTACAGTTTTTCGGTAATTCTTGTTTCAAAATGATGATAAATTTTGAAGAAATATGTTAAAACTGTTTACTTAGTATTAATTAGTTTACCTTTAAAGATACAAGAGGGTTGACGAATTGTTTCCCCCTGGTTCAATCGAATTTGTCCGATTTTTTGAAATCAACCGTTTCCATAAAAAGGGCGCCTCATAAGTTTTTTATCCCAGTTTCTCTAACATTTTAGGAATAAAAACCTGAAAACCGCTCACTCGCTTCTCGTAATTTCTACTGATGGCCCTTTTTGTTTTTTTTCCTAATGTTGTGTTCCAGAATAAATATTTTGTCAATATTTTTAAATTTCAATCGATATCTGTCCAATATGCATCTTTTATTTTTGATAAATTTCTCTACTCTCTAATTTTGATTATATGTATCTTCTTGTCTTTTTATAAGTACATAACTTCCTTCTAGATATTACTTCAGGACTTTTAATGATCTGTTTTTTAAGATCCGTTCGATTTTTCTGTTTTTTACATTCAGATGTCGATGGAAATCAAATTTGAATCAGGTTGATGTACAGAAAGGAGCAATAAATAATTTTAGCTTGTTCATTTCTTTCATACTGCTTATTAAAAGGTGCTTGAAGAAAATTTCTGGTTTAGTGGTTATTTTTTTGTACTATAATTTGGCTTCTAATCATACAGTTTTTTTGCCTTTGAGCAATTCAAGGTTTCTTTTGAAGCAGAAACATGTGTTCCCAGGTTGAGGTCCAGACCCAAATTGACTTCTGATCAGACCCAGTCAAGAGCACACCCGTGTGTTCCCAGACCGAAATTACAGGGTCTTTTCGGAAATTCGAGCGCACTACGGTCTGATCATGGTCTGGAGATGGTCTGATCAGAGGTCATTTTGGTCTGAAAAGTCTGAATATAGGCGGATTCGAGCGCACTTGGGTCTGATCAGAGCCAATTTCGAGCGCAATTGGGTCTGATCATAGGCGGATTCGAGCGCACTTTTGTCTGATCAGAGGCGATTTCGAGCGCAATTGGATCTGATCATAAATGTCTTCAAACACAATTGGGTCTGATCAGGGACCAATTCGAGCGCATTATTTTTTTCATTTTTTTTGTTTTTTTTACTGAAAGATGTTGGCTCTGCCAAGAGGCAGCCAAAAAGCAGCTTTCTGATCAGAGACTCACCTAAAGTCCGATTGCTCTGATCAGAAAAAAAGAGTCCAGCAGATAGCTGAGGCCGGTCCCCTTTAGAAGAAATTTTGATCAACTGGAGACCACGACGTTTCTTATGGAAAGCTGTCTTAACTCATCCATGGATTCAGAATTATAAACTAATCGGTACACTAAATAAAATTTGTTCTCAACAGTTGGGTTTTGTTTTCTTTAGCAATACTTTTAAAATTGATTTTTCCTTAGATGAATTAAATACTGCAAACATCAGTTGTTATGAAAAGAATATATTATAGCAAAATTCGGAGATTTCTTCATAAGTAAAATCTGTCTCTGATCAGACTATTTCGAGCGCACTTGAGTCTGATCAGAACCGGTCTGATCATAACTGCTTCGAGCGCAACAGGGTCTGATCATAACCTCTTCGAGCGCATTTGAGTCTGATCATAGTCTGATTAAGGTCTGGGCAATAGTCTGATTTTGAGTCTGGACCATGGTCTGAAGATGGTCTGATCAGAACACCTTCGGTCTGAAAAGTCTGGTCAGAGACCTTATGTGTCTGGAAAATCTGATCAGAGGTCACTTGGGTCTGGAAAGTCTGATCAGGGTGAATTTCCGTCTCGAAATTCTGATCAGAGATAATTTCGGTCTGGAAAGTCTCATCAGAAGCAAATTTGGGTCTGGACCTCAACCTGGGTTCTGTTGATGTACAAATGCTCTTGTTTGAATCAAAAATTGGCAGCTAACAATTTTTTTGAACTTTTGATATAAAAATTGTAAAACGTAAACCTTTGCCAGTAATTGTTGCTGTTCTTGTTGTCACTTTAATTTGTTTGAAATCGGAAGGTGACTTTGACTCCATAATAGACTTTCAGATAACTTCTGTAAGATATTCAAATAAAATCGGACGGTTTTAAAAATAATGACGCTCTGTGTGTTCCTCGGAACTACAGATTGGAAATTTGCAACCTCTTAGTTGCTCGGTCTGTTGATTTGTAGCGCATTCTCAATATTAAAAAATCGCGATCGCTTATTAATTAAATTTGAATTTACTGTACTGTCACCTATTGTTTTTGTGTAATTACTGTTTTTTGCCTCGGAAACACTGTAGTTTTTAAAAGAGAATGATGTATGAGAGTGAGATGAATGGATTTTTAAGGTTTGCGCAAAATTGTTGGCTTTGATGTTGTTCTCAACTGGTCCCAAGGCCGAAAAACCTCATCAACACTTTAACATGACAACTGTTCATTTCAAGAAATATCATCAATGAATTATTTTTCGCAACTGGTTTGTGATCTTTCGAACTTCATAGGTTGTTACCCTAGTATGTAGCTACAGTTCTTGATTTTTTATTGCTCAGACAACAGCTGATCAGTTGCTCACAATGAGATTGAGAGCCTCAACCGACAGTGAGCAAGAGGACCATGAAATTGCTACATCGAGATTTGATATTAGGGAGTGCACGATAAAAAAAACATAGTGATGCTTCCTCTCCCGGAAGTAAAAAGCTGAAGTTCAGACAAACAAAGACAGCTTTCAAAAATCTGAGAAGACAAAATTGTCCCGGGATACCACGAGGAAAAACGGAATTGCCAAAAAATTCTATAGTGGTAAACACTTGTCGAAACAGAAATGCGAGAGCAAAATTCTGTCCAACGAAATGGATAACCGCCAAATGTTGCAATACTTAGTGTGGTAAAAGCTGCGAACATTGCACTTTTTGACAAAACTGATCCAGATGAAAATAACTTTGGTTGCTAGAGACCTACAGGGGTCGTTAAATGACAAGCGCGAAAATACAGCAATCGGTACTGACTACGCCAAACGGGTGGCACAGAACAAAAAACTGACCGTGTACAAATCGATTGACGACGAAAAAGAGAGCTCGCCCGATAAAGTTTTTCTCTGATAAAACGATTTTGAGATGACTTTATTTGATGATTCTGATGCAAAAATTGAAGTAAATTAAAGGTTTTTTGACACCAAGTTAGCTTCGAAACCTAAGTTGATCGAATTGTTGCGTGTCAATTATCGACAAGGCTCAGTTAATGGGACAACGAAGACTCCTCAAAAACAAATAAAATTGCTGGGAAAACCAATGGGCCAGCGTAGGGTTATATACAAATAGGAACATTTACAAAGAAGAACGTTGATGCAGAACAAAACCAGTCAGCCAGCCTGGTCAACTCAAAAAATCTGAGAGGCAGCAAATGTGTGCACTCAGATGAAAAAGATGTTGAATTTGATTATGTCGAAATAATTTATTATCAACTAGGAAATCACTCAAAAACTCCCTCGCCAATCACCACAACCCCAGACTTCGCTGAAGTTTCCATTTTGTGCAGATTGCCTAAGGAATTTGGTTTATGCATTGAAGTAGCTGACAGAAGTGACCGGGAAACTTTCTGGTCAGAACCTGTTCTCGAGAAATCAACTGCAACTCAACACAATCAAAGCCTCTCCCTGGGACAGAATTCTCAACAAGGATGCAATCTTACCGAGACATCTGCAGCAGGATGTGGACAAGAAAGAAGCAAGATGATGAGAGGCGAAATCCCAAAAATTTCTGAAGAGTCTGCTTCATGTGAGAACGAATCATCAGAGCAAAAGGCCGGTGAATAGGATTGAGAGATGGATATGGGCAGTTTCACCAAAATTTTTGAGCGGAAACACTTGCAGATCACCACCGAGATAATATCTGCTTTCAAACAACTTCTATTTGACCATGTCGTGTTCATCCAAGGTACCTAAGACTAGTCAAACGTTTATGTCGCTAAATTTTGTTTAATTCATAGTAAATAAAGTGAATCATTGGTGCTATAAGTATCATCAGAGTGGGAAATTGCTGCCTTCAAGGCGATTAAACCAGTAAACTAACAGCAAACGCAAGCTTGGACTCAAATAAGACCAAGAAAGCAATAGCAAAGAAGTAGAACTGTAGTATTACAACGCTTGTAAAATAATTTAGCTCCAAATATTAGTTAGGTAAGACAAAATCTTTAGTAACGGACTGGTCCAAATCAAGCACGACTCATTTAGTTGAAAGCGAGAATAAAAATATTTTGAAGATGGACTACATTTCCAATCTGCGATGGATGCTTACTAATGACAGAATATTTTTTCAAGAAGAGATAAAAATGCAGAGCGGTTTGTGATGAGAGGGCTTGGAAGACATATAGAGCTGAACAACGAACAATCACTGCAGGCATGGAAAGTAGAGCAATTGATCAGAAATCTCATTATAAGCTGGAATTACTGAGCGCAAAAAGAGTTGGCCTTTACAGACAGATCCTATAGTCCTAAAGGAAGTCCTGTTTTGACCACTCATGAACTGGAAAACTTGATGGCTCTTCAATCTAGTATGTGAAAAAGGAAGGAACAAGCCAAAATCAGAGAGGTCTCGAAGCAGGCACTGAGTTTCGTGAGGTTCTTTGAGAGGAATGGCGAAGTTGATGCGCAACCCCAATGAAAAATTTCAAACACTTTTTGGGGTCGATCAGATGGAAATTTTTTTTGGTACCACTGTACAATGCTCCAGAGTAGAAATATAAACGCAATTTTAGAGATGGACAATTGGGAAGATTGATCCTAAACCAACGCATGGACCGAGCTAACAATCAGATGAAAAGTTGCAATAACTAGACCAATGGAGCGGGACTGTCATTGATAAACGAACAACCTTGAAAAGCGTGTCTTATGCGCAGATAACCCTCAGGGATACTATGCAGTTTAGGATCCAGTTTTAATTGTCAGAGTCGCCCCTTAATACATTTTACTGATGGAACATTTGGTCGTGTGAGGATAAAAAGTACAGAAGGGTGGCATGTAAACCAATGAGCTCATACAATAGCGATTGATAATCAAAGGATAAAAAACGTCTTTTAAGAAAACTGAGAATAGGGTAATCTAATTTGAAAAATCAATTTTGCTGGTATCGTGTGAAAATCCTTGGAATATTGATTATGTCAAAATAAATTTTTGTTAAATAGGAAATCTCTCAAAAACTCCCTCGAAACCAAAACCCCAGACTTTGCTGAAATGTACATTTTGTGCAGATTGCCTAAAGAATTTGGTTTATGCATTGAAGTAGCTGACAGAAGTAGCCGGGAAACTTTCTGGTCAGAACCTGTTCTCGAGAAATCAACTGCAACTCACCACAATCAAAGCCTGTCCCTGGGACAGAATTCTCAACAAGGATGCAATCCTACCGAGACATCTGCAGTAGGATGTGGACAAGAAAGGAGCAAGATGATGAGAGACGAAATCCAAAAACTTTGTGAAGAGTCTGCTTCATGTGAGAACGAATCATCAGAGAAAAAGGCCGGTGAGTAGGAGTGAGAGATAGATATGGGCAGTTTCAGCAACATTTTTGAGCAGAAACACTTGCCGATCAACAGCACCGAGATAAGTTCTGCCTTCAAACAACTTCTATTTGACCATGGCGTGTTCATCCAAAGTCCCTAAGACTAGTCAAACGTTTATGTCGCTAAATTTTGTTTAATTCATAGTAAAATAGGTGAATCATTGGTGCTATAAGTATCATCAGAGTGGGAAATTGCTGCCTTCAAGGCAATTAAACCAGTAAACTAACAGCAAACGCAAGCTTGGACTCAAATAAGACCAAGAAAGCAATAGCAAAGAAGTAGAACTGTAGTATTACAACGCTGGTAAAATAGTTTAGCTCCAAATATTAGTTAGATTAGATAAATCTTTAGTTACGGACTGGTCCGAATCAAGCTAGACTCATTTAGTTGAGAGCGGGAATCAAAATAAGTTGAAGATGGACTACATTTCCAATCTGCGATGGATGATTATTAAAGACAGAATATTTTTTTCAAGAAGAGACAAAAATCCAGAGCGGTTTGTGATGAGAGCGCTCGGAAGACACATAGAGCTCAACAACTAACAATCGCTGCAGGCATGGAAACTAGAGCAATTAAGCAGAAATTTCTTTACAAGCTGGAATTACTGAGCGCAAAAAGTTTTGGCCTTTATAAACAGATCCTATAGTCCTAAAGGAAGTACTGTTTTGACCAATCATGAAGTGGAAAACTTGATGGCTTTTCGATCTAGTATGTGAAAAGAGAAGGAAAAAAGCCAATGTCAGAGAGGTCTCGAAACAGGCACTGAGTTTCGTGAGGTTCTTTGAGAGGAATGGCGAAGTTGATGCGCAACTCCAATGAAAAATTTCAAACACTTTTTGGGGTCGAGCGGATGAAAATTTTTTTCGGTACCACTGTACAATGCTCCAGGGTAGAAATATGGACGTAATTTTAGAGACGGACAATTGGGAAGTTTGATCCACGTATGGAGCGAGCTAACAATCAGATGAACAGTTGCAATGACTAGACCAAAGGAGCGAGACTGTCAATGAGAAACGAACAGTCTTGAAAAGCGTGTCTTATGCGCAGATAACCCTCAGGGATACTATGCAGTTTAGGATCAAGTTTTAATTGTCAGGGTCGCCCCTTAATACATTTTACTGATGGAACATTTGGTCTGTGAGGATAAAAAGTACAGAAGGGTGGCATGTAAACCAAAGAGCTCATACAATAGCGATTGATAATCAAAGGATAAAAAACGTCTTTTAAGAAAACTGAGAATAGGGTAATCTAATTTGAAAAATCAAATTTGCTGGGATCCTGTGAAACTCCTTGGAATATTGATTATGTTCAAAATAAATTTTTGTTAAATAGGAAATCTCTCAAAAACTCCCTCGAAACCACAACCCCAGACTTTGCTGAAATGTACATTTTGTGCAGATTGCCTAAAGAATTTCGTTTATGCATTGAAGTAGCTGACAGAAGTAACCGGGAAACTTCTGGTCAGAACCTGTTCTCGAGAAATCAACTGCAACTCACCACAATCAAAGCCTGTCCCTGGGACAGAATTCTCAACAAGGATGCAAACCTACCGAGACATCTGCAGTAGGATGTGGACAAGAAAGGAGCAAGATGATGAGATGCGAAATCCAAAAAATTTGTGAAGAGTCTGCTTCATGTGAGAACGAATCATCAGAGAAAAAGGCCGGTGAATAGGAGTGAGAGATAGATATGGGCAGTTTCACCAACATTTTCGAGCAGAAACACTTGCCGATCAACAGCACCGAGATAAGTTCTGCCTTCAAACAACTTCTATTTGACCATGGGGTGTTCATCCAAAGTCCCTAAGACTAGTCAAACGTTTAATTCGCTAAATTTTATTAGATTCAAAGTAAAATAGGTGAATCATTGGTGCTCTAAGTATCATCAGTGTGGGAAACTGCTGCCTTCAAGGCGATTAAACCAGTAAACTAACAGCAAACGCAAGCTTGGACTCAAATAAGACCAAGAAAGCAATAGCAAAGAAGTAGAACTGTAGTATTACAACGCTGGTAAAATAGTTTAGCTCCAAATATTTGTTAGGTTAGATAAATCTTTAGTTACGGACTGGTCCGAATCAGGAAGACTCATTTAGTTGAGAGCGGGAATCAAAATAAGTTGAAGATGGACTACATTTCCAATCTGCGATGGATGATTAGTAATGACAGAATATTTTTTTCAAGAAGAGATAAAAATGCAGAGCGGTTTGTGATGAGAGCGCTCGGAAGACACATAGAGCTCAACAACGAACAATCGCTGCAGGCATGGAAACTAGAGCAATTAAACAGAAATTTCTTTACAAGCTGGAATTACTGAGCGCAAAAAGTGTTGGCCTTTATAAACAGATCCTATAGTCCTAAAGGAAGTACTGTTTTGACCAATCATGAAGTGGAAAACTTGATGGCTTTTCGATCTAGCATGTGAAAAGAGAAGGAAAAAAGCCAATGTCAGAGAGGTCTCGAAACAGGCACTGAGTTTCGTGAGGTTCTTTGAGAGGAATGGCGAAGTTGATGCGCAACTCCAATGAAAAATTTTTAACACTTTTTGGGGTCAATCGGATTAAAATTTTTTTCGGTACCACTGTACAATGCTCCAGGGTAGAAATATGGACGTAATTTTAGAGACGGACAATTGGGAAGTTTGATCCACGTATGGAGCGAGCTAACAATCAGATGAACAGTTGCAATGACTAGACCAAAGGAGCGGGACCGTCATTGAGAAACGAACAGTCTTGAAAAGCGTGTCTTATGCGCAGATAACCCTAAGGGATACTATGCAGTTAAGGATCCAGTGTTAATAGTCAGAGTCGCCCCTTAATACATTTTACTGATGGAACATTTGGTCGCGTGAGGATAAAAAGTACAGAAGGGTGGCATGTAAACCAATGAGCTCATACAATAGCGATTGATAATCAAGGGACAAAAAACTTCTTTTAAGAGAACTGACAATAGGGTAATTTAATTTGAAAAATCAAATTTGCTGGGATCTTGTGACAGCCTTTTGAAGCAAAAAAAAACTATAGACAGAAAAACAAGCAGTCAAGCTGATTAAGCTCAGTAATGCTTTGAACGAGAAACCAGAGCGAAAGAATTTATTTACTACTGTTTTATCCCGTCCTCTAAGGAATTACAATTATTCGACTAAATATTGAATGTTTCAGCATGCATTTAATGAGATGCGGTGTATCCTGGCCCATAATGTTAATATATATATTGTTATCATAGTGACTAGGAACATTGTCATAAATGAATTTTTTTCAAGAAAAGAATGATATCATCAAAGTTGCGGTAAATCCATTAAGCCACTTCTTTCTACCAATTGCATTATTAAAGAAAAAATACCCTAGCTCCCTTGACACCTAACACAACAGTCAGTTCTAAGCGACGATGAATCATGGAACGACTATAGTGGTTTACCAACCACATTGCAGTTTGCAGAGACCATTATGAAACTGCGTTATGTTGTGAACATGAATTCTTGCAACAGTTAACCAACAGTGTTTTGTTACGTAGAAGCTGCTGGTACTCGCTAGCATCCTAGATAACAGAAAGAAATCAAAGTTTTTAAATATTTTCAATTTTGGTCAAATCTGAAAAGCTTAACAATTTGGGACCGAACTTTCGTACATCACCCCATTCTGCGAAGCCGATATGTCCGAACCAAGCTGGGATCATCAGCACGCTATGTTATCTTTCAGCTATTTACAAAACAATAATTGGTAGTAACAGCTTCACCCAATACGGAGCTATTGACACTTATAAAGGTAAAGTGATAATTTTTGGGTAAAATCCGAGATTAACCATTTTTGAGCTTCATGCACGCTACTGATTATATGTTGCAATTAGGCTCTGAGCTCACGTCTGATTTTACCCGATGTTGACCATGCCCCAAAACCGCTTTATGTAAATAAAAGACCCGCAAAGGCATAATCGGCAAAGACCCGCAAAGGCATAATCGGCATAATTAAATATTGAATTTTCGGGCCTTTTGAATTGTTTGTGTAATCACGAGCGCACAGCGCGACCATTTCGTAAGCCTAGAACCGTTTAACCGTTACACATTCGTCACCGCAGGAATCCTCCTATGTAAACAATTGTCCGTAACGCCGAAAATTCCGGCGTTTGAATTTGTGTCGAAGTCGCGGCCATATCGACTGACAAATATTGTGTCCGTCTGCTGATCAGAACCCCATGGTATTAGGGCGTTGATAATACCAAATGTAAACAAAGCGGTCTATGGTAGTACAGAAGTCTGAATACATGTGCCATAATGACGTTGTTTTGTTTGTGCAAACAATATGTTTGCTCGGCTCAGTATAAAACCGGCTTACACTATAAGCGCAGCGCAGAAACTGCTGACCATGAGCGAGTTAATAAATGATTGTTGGGTAGAATTTACCGGTTTTTGAAGAGCCAGCGGCTCATGTATTTGTTTTCAGCGGCGCTGTATTATTTTTTGCCGGAGCGGTTGAGCGCAACTGAATAGTTGCTGTTAAAGAGTAATTGGCAGAGCTTTTCCGGAACGATTGAGCGCGAAGCTCTGAATAGTCATTGTTATAAAAATATTGTTGTTGGGAAGAGTTGCTTGATTGATTGAGCAGAAGCTCACAGTTATTGCTGTTGTTAAACTGTGGTTGTTCAGTCTGTAATTGTCTGAGGGGTAATTCCAGTTGTGTTGATAACATTCAGGTATCGGCATCAATCGGTATTACTGTAGAAGTGAATTGAATAAAAACTTATTGGTTATTGTTCCCAGCTTGCGGTTGCTTGTACTAGACATATTTATAATAGTTGTTAATTTGATTCCAATGTTGCATATTACCGGATGCCCATTGAGTCATTGTACTTTTTATAAGTGTTATTTAATTAAACTGTTTTTACCATCAACACTTGTTCACGGCCAAGAGCAAAGTTAGGGAATTAAACAATTATAAAGAAGACGTACCACCAAAATAAATCCTTCGTAATTGTAAAATATGGGCTCTATTGTTTTCCCGTGCTTGGCAGCAGAATCAAAATTCAGAATCTTACAAGAATTAGGCCATTATGAAGGTTCTTTCTCTTAACGGAGATTTGTCACCGAGCAGCTCGCTTAATTCCTTAGTGGTGACTTCATAAAGACCAACTGGCCTAAAAATAAATTTAATTTAGTAGCCATAATTCCCAAAGGCTCATGCATCAAGATCTTCAGTTCTTTGCGCAATATCAAAAAACTCACAGAGAAACCACCCACTGAGGAACACAGAGCGAGATTTCTGCGAGTACCAAATGTCTGTGACGGGAAATGGGGAACAAAGACGTTTAGGGTCGGGAGTCTGTTACGCAATAAGAAAACAGGAAAAAAAACGGACGGACCCAGGTTGAGGTCCACACCCAAATTTCCAGACTTTCCAGACGAAAATTCACCCTGATCAGATTTTCTAGACCCAAGTTACCACTGATCAGACTTTCCAGACACAAAAGGTCTCTGATCAGACTTTTCAGACCGAAGGTGTTCTGATCAGACCATCTTCAGACCATGGTTCAGACTCAAATTCAGACCATTGCCCAGACCTTAATCAGACTATGATCAGACTCAAGTGCGCTCGAAGAGGTTATGATCAGACCCAGTTGCGCTCGAAGCATTTATGGTCAGACCCAATTGCGCTTGCAGCCGTTTATGATCAGACTGAAGTGCGCTCGAAACCGGTTCTGATCAGACTCAAGTGCGCTCAAAATAGTCTGATCAGAGAAAGATTTTACTTATGAAAGAATCTCCTAATTTTGCTATGATATATTCATTTCATAAAAACTGATATTTGCAGTATTTAATTCATCTAAGGAAAAAAAATTATAAGTATTGCTAAAGAAAACGAAACCCAACTGTTGAGAACAAATTTCCTTTAGTGTACCGATTAGTTTATAATTCTGAATCCATGGATGAGTTAAGACAGCTTTCCATAAGAAACGTCGTGGTCTCCAGTTGATCAAAATTTCTTCTAAAGGGGACCGGCCTCAGCTATCTGCTGGACTCTTTTTTTCTGATCAGAGCAATCGGACTTTAGGTGAGTCTCTGATCAGAAAGCTGCTTTTTGGCTGCCTCTTGGCAGAGCCAACATCTTTCAGTAAAAAAAAACAAAAAAATGAAAAAAAAATAATGCGCTCGAAATGGTCCCTGATCAGACCCAATTGCGTTTGAAAACATTTCTGATCGGGCCCAAGTCCGCTCGAAGAGGTTATGGTCAGACCCAATTGCGCTTGAAGTCACCTCTGATCAGACCCAAGTGCGCTCTAATCTGCCTATGATCAGACTTTTCAGACCAAATCGACCTCTGATCAGACCATCTCCAGACCATCGTCCAGACTGTAGTGCGCTCAAAATTCCTTCCAGACCCTGTAATTTCGGTCTGGCAACACACGGATGTGCGCTCGACTGGGTCTGATCATAAACCAATTTGGGTCGGGACCTCAAACTGGGGATTGATAAACTTGAGTCGAACCGAAGCGCCGGCCGGAGAGTCAAACTTGATGGACAGGAAACGGTGCACGACGGTAAGAAAATTCAATGGACGGCACGGAAGCGTCAATCGAACGACGTACAACCTTACGTGAAGCAGGACAGATGGAACAGAGATGCCACGAAACAGTTAACAAGACTGAGGAGTCAGGTAAAAGGATTATTAGGGAAATAACTGATGGAGAAAACTAGCGAAAAAGCTATGAGACGGAGCTATCTACTAAGACACGCCATCAAATAACAAAAAAAAATCAATCAGCATTCTAGAAACATTAAGCATAAAACAATATACGTAGTTGTAGGAAATAGACTGCAAATATAACAAAATTGATGAAAAAGTAAACACAAGTTTAAAAATATTATTGGGCAAACGGATTAACAGAAAATATGCAAAACCAATGCTTAGAAGAACCCTACTGCAGCAAGTCAATTACACGAAACCTCGAACTCCGTGAGCCAGCAAAGTCACACCTCTTGTGAGCGGACGGACTCCACGTACACAGCAGGACTGCGAAAGTATTAGTAATAAAAAAATTCACCTTATTCTGCCTCTTTGAAAGCATTGATGTTTTAAAGCGTTTTGGTGGCATCCTGATTTCAACTCTTAAGCGTAGTATTTTGTTGTTGTGCTGTGTACTAATAATAATAATAACAATAATAATAAAAATAATAATAATAATAATAATAATAATAATAATAATAATAATAATAATAATTATAAAAATAATAATATTTATTATAATAAGAATAATAATAATAATAATAATAATAATAATAATAATAATAATAATAATAATAATAACGAAAATAGTTTATGGTTGGTACAGAATCATTATCATTAATTTTACAATGATCGCAGAAATAGAACTGTATTGGGTAAATAAATAGCGCTCGCATCAACCAAGAGCACACAATAAGGTCTCACTTACCTGTTTTCAAGTGACCCTTGAGAAGAATTCACTGTCAATACCTCTTCACAAAAGGAAAAACAAATTGTATATTTTCAAAAAAAAATGAAAACCAAAGAGAAAAAAACAAATACCATAAACAGTACTTTTGTTTTGTTTATTAACAAAAAATTGCTTCCGTTATTTGTTCATTTTTCAGTATAAAATTGTCTAAAAGTTTTTGTGCAGGTTTAAGTTTACAATTTTTGTTTTCTTCAAGGTTTTTTTACTTTGTCTACAAACATTTGTTCGATTATTTAAACTAGGTTTCATATCATTCTTAACCTTGTATACAAACAATCTTTTTTACATGAGCGTTTACTAGTTGAACTCTTTTTAGACCGACTGCTTGAAAAGTTTTCTAAAACCTGACCATTCAGCAATTTTGACAAAGATCCAATTTTGCATTCAACCCAAAGGATATTATTCAGAGTTTTGAAAAGTTCATATATGTAAAAATCATTAACGGCGTAGAGTTTATTTTATTCTTTCAATAACCCCAGCTTTTTGAAACACTGTTTGTGGAAAAGATTTTTACTTAATCGTTTTTTAAGTTTTTCCCGATTTTTTAGCACATTTTTAGAGATTGAGCCATAGATGAGAACTCCATTTTGCAAAATTGGCTTGATGTTTGTTCTAAATGCTTGGATCATTTGACTTAATATTCAGACTTTACTGAGCCTGTAGAAACGGCCATAAAATTTGACGAGGCTTTTTTCGATTAAGGGTGCATGATGACAACCAATAATCACGATTAAATAATTTTACTGCTTTACTGACCCAATTGTTTCTTTTACCAAGAAAAAATTCAATCCAAAAACTCCGCCCACCAATAAAACGTTTTTGTTTTCTTTGCGTCGCGGACTAGCTTGTTTTGTTTTATCCAATCATTGTGCCTTTTAGTAAAAATTGATGATTGTGCAGTAATTCTATGTTTCTGCTTACTGTTATAAATGCTGTGTCATCATCACATAGTATTAGATCTGGTTCTTCCTGAAATGATTTCATCTCATTAATTATAATAAAGAACAGAATGTGCCCGAGTAGAGGCCCTTGAGGGACACCTGTTTCTACAAATTGCAACGAAGTTTTCTTTGTTCCAATTTGAATGTATTGCTTTCGGTTATTCAGGAACGATTCAATAAGCATTCATGTTTCCATACGAAAACCAAAAAAAAAAACATTTTTATAATAATAGTTCGTGATCAGCAGTGGCGGATGCCTTCTTTAGATCCAGAAATGTGCAGCAAGACACATTAATTCTGTTTGTCCATAATTGACGAATTGTTTCCATAAATGTAGCAATAATATCAAATGTGTTCCGTTTGTTCCAATAACAAAACTGTTTTCCACTCAGAATTTGATACCGATCCAGGAAGTGTAGCAACCTATTAGAGATCAGTTTCTCAAAAATCTTTCGATTGTCAGTAACAAGTAGACTCGTTTGTAGATAGTTAGCTCATGTTTATCACTTTCCTTTTGTAGGGGTACAACTTTGACAGTCTCTCAAGCATCAAGGAATTAATTTTGCTAATTCATGTGTGAAACAATTGTTCCAAACAGGTTGCAGAGGATCGGAGATTTTTTTCTTTAGAATTATGTCGCTTAGGATTTAGCAATATTTAGGCCAATTTTATGCAGTACATATTCTATTACCTTTTTGGTGGTTTTGCTGAAGAAGAAACAGTGTTCTGAGGTAACTTAGTTTCATTTTTGGATTCAATTTAGGACAAAACTATTTTCCAATACTCGAGAAAATTAATTGAAGTTTTCTACATGGTTTTGGATAAAAGTATCTTGTTCCGATTTTTGTATTTTTCCATTTGATATGCGGTAGATGTTGAAAACTACCCTCGTGTTTTGCCTATTTTCCAGGTGCAATTTTTCTCCATAGAAAGTCTATCCTATTTTTTCCACCAAGTTCTTTATATGAGCGCTTTGCTTTATATATGCAAGTTTCCTTTGTTCGGAATATATTTCATTCTTTTTTTCTTAGTTGTTTTATAGCAGCCTCTTTTCATTTCAATGTCTACCCAGTTTTTCTATTGCTAGGTTTAACTTTTTTAATGGGGCAAAAATTTTCTAGCGTTTTCAAAAGACTACTGTGAAGCTCAGAAATCTGTTTATCGATTGTTTTCTTCTGGTTGGAAGGGTTTTCAGTTCTTCTCCTATAGAAAATATTGGGCCGATTTGAGCACGGTTTCGTTCTCTAATGCCTTCCAAAAATTATTTGATTCTCTGCAGCTAAGTGTAAGATTTGTCTTAAAAGTTGCTAGTACAGTGTGATGATTTTGAACCATCCGTTTGGGCCAATGTAATTTTCAATGGAATGTTAGAAAAAATAGACGTCTAGGCACGATTTTGAGGAAACGGTTTCCCTAGTTGATTTTAAAAGTTTTGAAATATATTGGCTGTTCCTGTTCATTATGGTTCTAAAACGCTTTTGTTTAATTCCATTTTGAATCGAACTAACATTAAAATCAACACAAATAACATGATGAGTTTCTGGTGGAACAACAAAATCAATCAAGATAGTTTTCTAATATCTCGAAAGTACTAAAGTTGTAGCTTTAGGTGAAAGGTTTACACATGAAATTAATAGCTTAGATTTTATCAGTTGCAAAGCAACACTAATGATCTGCAGATTGTTTGTCGTTAGTTTCTTTCCCACTCGGTAACAAAAGGTTTCTTCACATAAAAGCATACGCCTCCTACTCATTTTTTTCTCAAAGCCACAAAGAAGTAATGGTAACCATCCAAAATTTCACTTTAAATCTGTTCAGAAAACCGCGTTTCTGTCGTGCAAATCAAATATGCCTTGGACTCTACGGTATTCAAATAAACATTAATTTGGTCAAAATTTCGCGGCAGTGATCTCATGCTTTGCAACAAAATTTAAAAGATTTTGTAACGCTAGCGTCTTTTGTGTCTCATAAATCTTAAACACACTTGCTCTTGAACACACTTAAAACTTTCCCTTTACTCATAAAACGCGAACACACAGTCCAAATCAATCCCCGCATACATAAACAAGAGCAGCAATTATAGTTTATTTTTGCAGCTCTACATATATGAGGAAAAGAAGAGAAAAAAAAGTATTTCATGTTAACATTAACTTTTTATCTTTTTTACCGTCACTGTATTGGACAATTTGGAGGTACTCCGCGGAAATCACAGAGCGTCAGTCCAAGAAGCCAAGAGTAGGAAGAGGGAAAAAGAGTCAGCTCCTAACACTCCAGCCTGGATTGCGAAAATCACAAAACAGGTTTAGCTTTCATGCGGAAGCCACAAGTTGGAGCCGAAAATGGGAGCATAGGACAATAATTTTCAAAAAATAACTACTAGTTGTTTTTGTCTAGATGTTAAGTCTTAGCTGAAAAAGTTTTTGTCCGCTAGAAACAAGACACTAATTTTAGCAAGTCCAATAATAGATTAAATATACGATGCAGAGAAAAGCAATCAGCCTGTGTAAGCGCTGTCTATAGAGAATGCAAAATCATCGAGATCAACAGACTCTACTCAAAGCGTTCTGCGAAAAAAATCCTCACGAAGTAAATGGGGATCTCCTTGTTTAGATTTAGACAAAACAGCGCTTAGCCTGTGGACGATAAACAGAGTAATGCGATAGAGTTCATCGTAAATATCATTTGTTCCCATGAACTCATCCAATTATCTCTATGGCTTCTATTTTTTCCTGATTATTTTAGGGCGCTGAAAAGAGATTGGCTGGTGTTATCGGCCTAATTTTATTGCTCCGATTACAAGACAGCAAGCTGTTGATCACATTGTAGCAACTCTGTATCACCTATGTCTTAGTTTATTGCAACAATTGGGCTAAAAGCAAAGGCATTTTGGAAAGTTAAATAAGAAAGTTAATTCAGCGAGGTAAAAAGTAATCGGGTGGTTGCAGCATTATTATTGTTTAAAATCACTATATCAAAGCACTAATTCCAGTCTTTTTTGTGATGGTAATAGCCGGCTAGACAACTTTTTACTCAATAACATTAAGGCGAAAAGAAAACATAAGATTGGCAAATCTAACCCTTGAAATTCTAGAGCATTGATGCGCTTCTTCAGTAAAAATGCGACAAACTTATTTTAGCAAAATTGAGCGCATTTTTGTAAAATTTGCAAAATACTATTCTTTTAATGTATCAATCTTCATGATGGGTGTGTCTGTGATATCTGTTCCTCGAGGACAATCTTATTATCGGAAAGTTCTTTGAGACCATTTATAAAAAAAATCAGTGTTTACTCCCCACCCACTTACAACTTGTTTTGTGGACATAAATCTGTGACCTCGACTCCGGTCTGAATGTCCGGATTGTTTGTCACCAACAGGAGTAAAACTTTAAGTTTAGTTACATATAGCATCTGTTGGTCTAATAGTCTAATTTCTAACATTGTGATGACTGTGTCATTGTTTGATCTGGAAACAGGTTTGATATAAGTGATTGGATGAAAAGTGATGGACTACCTTCGCTTTTCTTTCTTGTCCAATTATGAGAACTGATGGTGAAGAGAGGTCATTGCATGGATTCGCAGAGATGTGAAGTTGTAATGTAATTCTGATCGAAGAAGAGGGATCCTGTGCCTTTATGATTCTCCGCCACTGTTGGGCAGTGTTTCCAATGGGTGACTTAAGAGTCCTGGGATGTAATACGGCAGGGAGGAGCTCCTCCATTTTATATGTTTTGGGGCATGGGAAATAAGGGTTGTTCTCATCGATCGCATTGGGGCATTCTATGAAATCGTTGCATTGTTTCGCGCAGAAATTACTGACACTTGGCAAATTGCACGAAATAAAAGGTGGAAAACAGAAATACGAACCATATCCCTTCTCCATGCGCCATCTGTTGGCCTCGAAACATCCAATTGCATCCAATTTCTCATCACTTCCATCATCACAATGAACCTTTCCATCACAGATCCACTGGTGAGGAATGCAGACCCTCTTGTCTTCACACAAGAAGTAGTCTGAAAATAATACCCAGTTCCAGTTTTCAGGCCAAAAAGATCTCTGCGATCGACATAAGTTCGAATGCGAGGTTTGGACATTGGTCTGGATATGGATTGTAGAAATCTAGTTTGACTGGGATAGGCCGACTTGAGCGCACAGAGATCTGATCGCACGGAAGAATTGCCAAAACATATTACAACACACGCGAATTTTTTTACCTATAGAGCTTTGCAGGCGGAATAAAAACGTTTCTATGCAAGTTAGTTGAACGATTTGCTTAAGAATGAAAGAAAAGAAAACCAAAATGATTTTTACAGCAAAGTGTGGAATTTTAAAGGAGAGATCTGATTGAGAGATCAAGCTGGTGGTTTGGGTTTTTTCGATAAAATAATCTCAATCAAAATAACCATAACTAATAATAAAAATCAAGACAAAAATCTTGTCATACCACCATGTTTGATAGTAGGGGTCCTAACGCTGGCCAAAACTGGTTGGCATCTGCACCATTATTGGAACTGAAACTATTTCCATGTGTATCCTAACCATATAAGCACGAAAAATAAGTATGGGCAAAATTCAGTATGAGAAAAATTTGGAGATATGAATATTTATCCAAATCAGCGCAAGTGGACACGATAATGAGCTTTTCAACTAATCTTGAGCTCGTTCAGTTCAACAGTTTTGTTGCTTTGAATCGACTACACCTGATACTATATTGATATGTTAAACTTACAAATCAATTTTAATTGTAATAAACTTTAGCTTTGAAATTGCTTTCTAACACCTCTACTCACTCCTGAGCAGACTTTTTAGAAATTTCTGTCTTCAAAACTACAATGAAAGTTTTCAATTTCGAGACGTAGAGATTTTTTCAAATGTCCATTGCTGTCTTATGAATGTAGTGAACAAAAACTTCCCGTCTTTTGTATTGTCAGAAAATTTTTGTCTCGCTGTTTTTGCTCCTCTCAAGTGCGACTGCTTTTTGGCAACAGCTTTATACAACTCAAGTTGTCCTCATCAATTGCTATACTATTCTCCTGCTCAACGCCAAAAACATTCCAAAAAATGATTCATTTAAAATGCCCCAAGAACTGCCGCCGTCATGCGCTGGTATCGTGCACCTGATCAAGGTACAGCAACTGTTGTCTGTTTTGTTGCACCCAGGTTAGTTATGTGCAAAGAAATGTTAGCTTGAACTTCTTGTCGCAGACTTGTTGACATTTACAGCTCCGGACCAGTCTGCATCAGTTTTTCTAATAGTAACTGGCGTTGGCGCTTCAAATCAGCTACAAAAGCCATCAGACAGCTAGAAATAACCTTTGAAACTGAAAAAAACTTAGAATTTGCCAAAGCTCAAAAATAGTCAAAACTTAAAATTTTTATAATTTTGGACCAAAATTTTGTACATCCCCCGCCCCGATTTTTGGAAGGGAAAAGCTGAGAAACCCGAGGATGTGCCAAATGGTTAGGATTACCTCAAAGCTACTCATGGAGTCAACGAACGTTATCGTATAAGATCCACAAATGTGGCTATTAGCACTTATAAGGTGCAAAATTGGCATTTTTTGATATTTTGTCATTTATTGATAAAATTCCTAATATTGTTCATTAAATGATACTCTAGGTGTTAATTAAAGGTCGATTACCGTACATTCGAGGCATTTTGAGCGACATAATAACCGTCCGTGCTTATGTCAATAAAGTAAAAATTGCAGAAAGTAAAAATAATTTGACATATACTATGTAAACAATTACCTAAATAACTTTCTTTATTAACCAATCAGAAACAAGTAGCAATGATGTTATAAATGATGAATATTTGATTATTTACTTTAACCCAATTGTTTGAATAGTGAAATTATATTGTATTTAGAACCGTTAGAATTTGTTATACAGAGCAGTTGGCTCTCAGATTGACTAAAACTTGATTCTTAAAACAACTTTAGTCTTTTTTGCTAAGTTTTGTTAGATATTAAGATCCTGCGAGTTTTAAGTTAGTTGAGTTTAATCAATGAGAAGTTAGCAATAAAAATAGCTACTGGTTGATGCCTTACAAAAATCATCACGAGATTGAACATAGATTAACACTAAGGACTTTCTTAATTTCAATCAACAAAATTAAAGTTACAGTTCTCTAATACGTCCGAGCGACTAATTATTCCGACCAGATTGTTAGTCAATCGAACCCTGTAAAGAACCAGAGCAGCGTAAAACTCGAGAACCAGGCAGTGATATATCGGTTCCGCTGAGATTCTTGAGCAGCCGCAATAACTGGATTCTTTAGTACCTGTAAGTTTCAAATGTTTCGCACATTGAAAACAAAGGAGCATTAGTTTTCTTTACTGCCTATGTGGATTTGTGGGTGCATTCATATGTTTCAACAAAAATTTGGAGGCGAACATGAAATTTGTCCTTATCAATTTCTTCAAATAAGGACGTGATCCCACTAAACTTCCATAGGCTGTCTTATCCAATTCACTGATTCCAATCAGTGCCTCCTGATGTCTTAGGTTTAAGTGTGTTGAGTTCCTGATTGTTTGAAATAGTGAGATTTGCTTCAATTTTTGGCGTCCAAAATTCAAAAGCACCAAAATTAGAAAAGATTTCGTATAACAAAAAAGACTATCTTGTGTTTTTTCGAACAACACTTCTCACGTACCACTTTTTAAGCATTGTCACCAAGGATATTGCTCTACTTGTTTTACTGTTCTTTGGATGGGAGATACCACGAAAATAGTATGGTTATTATTGAACAAATATCTGACCCAGAGTTTCACAAAAAGTGGTTTATTGTTGAAAAGCATTCGAGGAAAATGCAAAACAGCAATTTATAAATCACTTTTCGTATTTTTTACTATAGCCCGAGTTAACCTAACCCATGCTTGTTTTTTATTCTGACTAGCCTAGATTCGATAAATTATCTAAAAAGAAAAACAATCGTTTTATAGGAAACAGCTAACATTTTTGCTATACAAAACCATTCATTTTCAAAATGATCATAGTGCGGTTGCACTGTTTTCACGAACTATCTGACATCAGCCATTTTTCTGCAGAGTGGAGGCTTGATGCAGCTCATTTTGAAAACAGTTCAAAAACCTACATAACGCATGGACATTGTGGAATATCTTTTGAAGTCTTTGTCATTGACTTTTTAATGTTTTGATTTTGCATAAAGACAATCGAGGCAAAGCGAGTTGATAAGGAGTTTTTTCTGTCTGCCTGGCTTTGGTTATAAATTTAAAGAACTAATGTTTGGATCATAACCCAATTTTGCCTGGATGCGTCTCATCATAAGGAGTTTGAGCGAGCAAATGATTGCTGTTAAACGTTGACGAGCCAAATTCTGGCCCATAGGGGATTTTGATCGGGTTGGGTATTTGAAGATGCAAAAAACAGTCTGGATAAGTATTTTGATGCCTGCGTTTGAACGAAGACCTCAACCCGGATGTCCACGACAACTCTGAGATTTCAAAAGGCTTGATGTATAGAAAATTACACTATAGGATTATCTAATATTTATATTGCAGTGGAGCTTAGATAATTGGAATGATAATTTAAAAAGTTTAACCAACCTCTCGGACAGCTGTTTTCACTGAGTTGACCTGACTCATCCTGAGCTAACAGCTGGCTTGGCAGACTACTCACAAATTCTTCCATTAATTCCAGGTCTGTCCAATAGGGGTAATTGATACGCTTCTTCTTGATAGGGTTTTCGTTACACAATGTCACTACAGGAAACTGCAGTTTTGCGCCTGTTTTCAACTGTCAGGTCAAAAGTTGTCGGGTATTTATTATATTTATCAATTAGATCGCGAAACGTGTGCGCGAAAATTACAAACAAACCAACATAAATCATCACCCATATTATTCGGAACAAAGTCTGCTCCTCAGCTCCAATTTGAGGCACGATAGAGTCAACCAATCGGAGTACAGAGTTTCTCATTATTATTTTACCGGAGCTGACATTTGTGGCTGGCTCTTCTCCATTTGATTGCTCATTTTGTGGACGTATTTCGCCCAGTTCTAGTCCAGAATTCCAATCGGAGAATGCGGAAGGACCTGCTATTGCATCTCTTCGTTGTAAGACAGGCTGACATCGCCTTTTGTAAGGC
>NC_134482.1:10184912-10298417 GCF_964194025.1 Convolutriloba macropyga
ACCTCCTTGTACTTACGGAGTTTTTATAGTATTTTGGGTTCTAACCTGGTTAGTATATGATATGAGGAGTGTATTTTTTTTCAAAAGGAAAAGAAATCAATTTCCAGTTTTCCTTACAGTTTTTCACTGCGAAATGATTTCATAGCAAAATAAAATAATCTAATTTATAAGGTGGCGTTGAAAACGTTTATTGGTGATGTCAGTAATTTGTGGAGCAAATGAGGAAATTTGCGGTCTTTTGTGATTTACAGCATTGGGAACTTTTGCTCAGCACGTAGCTGCAGACATAGGTGTTATCCTGGTTCGTCATCTTCTTTCGATCCATTTCTGCTGCATTGATTTTGCTTTGATTATGTCCCTTTTTTGCGGGGATTTTTTGACATTTACTCGTGAAGATTTTTAGCGGGTTTTGTCGGTGAAAACATTCTTCCCGTTAAACGTGACAAAAATAATTTTTTAACTCCGTTTTTTATTTTCTTATCTCATATGAGCACAATTAGGAAGCGGTTAAATTTGGTAGGAATTGCGAGGATTTTGAACTAATTTAACGTTGAAATTCTTTTTCCACCACTCATTGTTAAAAGTGTCAGTTTTAGCCTTATTTCATCAAACACAAATCAAATATTAAATCTTGTTACTACCGCTGACCTGATATGATTCGAAAGTTCAAAGCTTCTATTTTCTATTCTAGAATTGAAAGCGGCAATGACACACTTAGCTTGAAGATGACCCTGTTTGTTGATAGCTCGGAGTACATAGGAGCGCTTTCTTCCAATACAGGTAATTTTTACTCAATTTAACGAACCAGCATTTTTATTTGAAAAAAAAATCGATACCAACAGTATCTGAAAACTTTTCTAACACGCAGCATCGAGCGCACTATAGTCTGATCAGAGGACAAAGCAGTCAGGGTCGGTTTGATCAGAGGTCACTGTTGTCTGGCATGGTCTGATCAGAGGCCATTTCGGCCTGCACCCCAACTTGGGTTGACTATGCAACTCAATAAAATGTTAATTGTAGCTCCGAAAACTAAACAATTTTTATGGATTTGAAAATCTTTGATCAGTGCTGAATTCAACGGTAATTTTTGTAAGATACGACTTGCGAACAACATGCGCCACATAGCGCTGAATTAAAGGGTAAAACATTATAGGTTGAAACGCTAAAATTTGAAGTTGGTTTTATGTAGAATATACGCTTAGAAACGCCAAAATTGTGTAAGTTCTACCTTCAGAAACGCCAAAATGTTTAAAGATCTACTCTTCAAAACGCCAAAATTAAGTAATATTGACGCTAAATAACGCAAAATTGTTTATAATCTATGCTTAGAAAAGGCTATGTTTTTTGAACGCATTCTTGTTATTTAAACGCATTCACTGCAAACCTTTTCATTTTTTAGCGTTCACGTTTTAGGCCGCGTTTAGAAGCTGCTACCAAAGAAAGTAATAACCAATAACGCAATAAAAAATAACGAGACTAACAAAAGAGCGGAGTCTAGTAGGAAGTCAAAAACGTTTAGGCCGGCCTGATTGAAGTGATCAGAAAATTATTGACGCAGACAGAAGAACAGAAATCTGCTGCATATTGGGGTTAATTTAGCAACAATACTAGTCTTTGCATTAGCATAAATTCACCGTCAAATGAGTGAGCAATGCGGATCAGCCAACAATTTGCAACGTTGAAAACTTGAAAATTGGATGAAACGTTGAGATAAAATCAGTAATCAGTCTAAATTGTAACTAACATTAACTTGTTTGAGATCTCTAGGATTATTTTTTGAGCTGTTTTACCAAAAAATCTGTTCCCCCGATGCAGGGCACATTAGTAATAAATGTTTCAGAATTCAAGTGCACCCTATGAAGAACAGAGATATTTTAACTTGAATCGTCTGTATTTATTAACGTTGTCGTCAACTAACATGATCACCGACTAGAACTATGGCATATAAGAACATAATGGTTCCCGCTTATATTCTCTTAGTCCCTTTAATAGACATGTATTGAGTAAAATTAATTGTCAATATTTATGTACGCTGTTAAATGTTCAATTGATTTGATAATAGAGGGTTTAAAACGTCTACTCTCTTATCAATGGGGAAGCCTTGCACCGCCCATGTTGGTTCAGCGACTGTAAAACTGTCCGGATATCGGATTAGTTTTTGTGAACCGTGTTATCCTCTGTACTGTAGACAAGCGTTGCATTACCTGACTCCTTTGTCCCGATAACTGCTCGTTCAGTTTTGCTGTTGAGCTATTTGTTTCGCTCAGAATACTGAAATCTATGTCTGAAATCAACAAATATTTGTTGAATACTGTTTAAACAAAAAATAGATATAATAAATTTCACATGTAACAAATCGTAGCACTATTGCTTGGCTTTAGCTGTGCAAAAAAACAGTTTTCTATTACAAAGAAATAGAAATGTCGGAGTTACCTTCGAGGCAACCGAACAAATTTAATTCTCCGACTTTATTATTAGTGAGTGACCACATTGGTCTTTTTAACAACGAAATCGAATTAAAATAGGCTTCTGTAAAGCTTATAAGAGCAACTGACTCCTCTTACAATGAGTTTTTCTTGAGATGTTTTTCAAAGCCACGATTAATTTATTGCTCATGGTTTGTTCTTCAATGCGCGCTGAAATTATATTAATGTTTGGAAATATAGAAATGTCATTTTAACGTTACAATTCACAGTAATTAGTGAGTAATTTTGATTCATTCTATGCAAATTAGGTAACGGTTTTGCCTTAATTTTGTGGAAACTATCGGCCGAAAAAAAATTGTTTTGGAGCTTTAGCTACAGGTATTGGACGTTTTGATCAACCGCTTGCCCTTCGTTTCATTGTACCTACCACCAAACGCGTCGGAATAGGGCTCCTGAAAAAGAATGTTTGCAAAATTGTAGATGTAGTCAAGTCAGCAAGGAACAGTCTTCAAAAGAGGCAGTAAAAAACACAATATCCAAAACTGTTAACAAATAGACAGGAGGATCAAGCCGAAGCTCTTCAGCTCAGCAAAAAAGACGCAAAAAGTCCAGAATGACAAAAGGATCAGCGGTTAGAAAAGACATGGACATCATTTTGAGCCGCAGGCCTCTTAAGAAGGCCTGCTGATCTTTTCGCAAAGATGAAAGGTGACGGCTAACTTACAACAGACAGCAGCAACTCACAGTTCACTAGGTTTGTTTGAAAAACAGACTCTCCTACTATCTCTCATGGAAGTTTTTGTCCGAAACGGGGCCCAGTGTACAGACCTCACGGATCAATGCTAGAATCTGATGTAATGGGTGACCGGAATAACTTTATTGATTTACGGGAAAATTTTTGTCGAAGTTAAATTAAAAGTTAACATTACTGAAACCTCAGATACTGATCTTAAGTACGATGCAGCAACTGCACCAAAAATGGCAAAAACAGGTGCTCCCATGTTTTGCCGCAACTGCTGAAGACAATGCTACTTGAAAACTAACAGAAATCTGAATTATAATGAGAATTATTTTCAAGCTATTCAAACTTATTTTTGCATCTGTAACAAAGAAGTAAAACCGCTTCTGAAATTGTTCAAAGTAACGTGGAGACGCTCAAACCACTATCGATTCCGCCATATTTTTCGATGTCAAAATAATTCTGGGAATTCTGACAGTGAAGGAATGTCGTTTTTCTGCTTCTTCTTTTCATCGTCACTGAATGGGAATGCTCGACTTTTTTTGACGGTTTTTCAGAAAGTTATGGAATTCGTTTGCATTCAGTGAGATTCGTTTTTGAATTTTATAATCTTTATGCAGTATTTCAAATAGTTTTAGAAACACAAAATTTTTAGTCTCTTTATGTTTTCTTATGGCTCATGAGGACAATCATTGTCCACTATTTTAAAAGGTTTTAGAAACACATAAATTCCTGTCTCGGCGTGTTTTATGGCCGCCCAGGAGGATCACGTCAACGTTCTTCACCTCAACAAAAAGATGTATCAAGTGTGGAGAGACCAGAAGATCAGCAAAATTAAGGATATCAAAACACGCGTGCTGATTTTTTTAGCAAAATTGAAAGGTGACGGCTAACCTACCACAGACAGAAGAAGCAACCCGCAGTTGATTAGATTTGTTTGAAGAACAGGCTCTCCCAATAACTTTTGTGGAAGTTTCTGTCCGAAATGGGGTCCCGTGTACAGTCCTGATAGATCAATGTTCGTAGCTGAAGTTACGGTTGACCGGAACAACTTTATTGATTTACGGAAAATTTGCATCAAATTCACTTCTAAAAATACTCATTCCTCAGCTGCTAAACTTCAATACGATGCAGCAGCTGCACCGAA
Organism: Convolutriloba macropyga; assembly: GCF_964194025.1. Taxonomy (NCBI): domain Eukaryota; kingdom Metazoa; phylum Xenacoelomorpha; order Acoela; family Convolutidae; genus Convolutriloba; species Convolutriloba macropyga. Next base: position 10,189,225 of record NC_134482.1, read on the forward strand.
CATGGCAGTTTTAGTTGCTCCATTGTTATGCAGCAACTGGTAAATCTGAATATAAAACAAAAAAACATGCTCAAGAATTTCAAATTTAATTTTCCATCTCTAACAAGGAATTAAAACCGTTTCTGAAATTGTTCAAAGAAAGCTAGAGAACGATCAAACCACTACCGATTCCACCGTCTTTTTCTAGGATGGGCTTTTTTTGACGGTGAAAGAAATGTCGTTTTTCTTTTTCTTCGTTTCGTCGTCCCTGAATAGAAATGCTTGACGCATTTTCGAAAAGAATTATTGTTATTATTTAAAGTGTAGCCCATTTAGTCCTCTCCGATAGTACAGAGTCTGCAATTTGATATAAAGTTTCACCTGCTATCTGTAATTATGCCCACAAAAGACTTTTTGAAACAATGTTTTCAAGTTACAAAGATGCAAAAACACATGGCTGGCATGTCAGTACGGATCTTCTGAAGAGATACTACCTGTCCCATCATCTAGAGAATAGAAAAGAAAGAGAATGCTTGTATGAAGATGCAGTGAGTGCAATTTTTATTTGCAAATGGCTTTGGATTTTTCTATTTTGTTATAAAAACCTTCTCAGTGATGTAACACTTCATATTGCGATCAGAGCAGCAAATGATTATTCTTTTAATAAGGTCTGACGACGCCGATAAACACCACAAATATCATATAATGAAAGTTACCGACCATATAGCATCAGCTATTGAGAAAAATCCGCTCAATAGAGCGACCTCTCTCCCTTATAATTTAACAACAGTGAAAAGATTGTTAGCTTCACTCATTACTGCTGGAAGCAATATGATATTTTACCTCGGGACCAATTCAAAGGCTGGCAACTTTTTGAATTACAAACGCTAATTTTTGAGGCAATTACAGAAAAATTGTTTTCATTGTTGAAAATTTGACCTTCACCAGGAAGATTTGAACGAATTGAAAAAGTTTAAACAATTGACTCAACCGTTTCGTTGATAAATTTGATCTCTCTAGTACACAACAAGCCTCACAGCCTAATTTACCGCGAATCGGCAAAATTTTTGTTTTCAATCGAGCTCAATTTTTCCACAGCACTACAAAACCACATTTTGATCCCCCTAATAGACGATGACATCAGTTTGTAATTTTAAAGATCTCAAATATATGTTTGTTGGCGTCTTCATAGCAAACAATATTTCGAAAAATATGAAAGAAGGGAGCTTCTTAATATTTGCTGCAGCAACTACTGAAGACGATGTTTTTCGATAACTGTCAGAAATCTGAAATATAATGTGAAAACTGTTCGAAATTAAATTCTGAAAAAGCTTGTAAAAATTAATTTTTTATCTGTAACAAACAATTAAAGCCACATCTGAAGACGATGATTTTCGATAACTGTCAGAAGGCTGAAACAAAAGATGAAATTGTTCAAGTGTAATTTCTGAAAAAGCGTGTAAAATTTAATTTTCCATCTACAACAAACAATTAAAGCCACATCCTAAATTGTTCAAATTGAGCTAGAGATCGCTCGAACTACCAATGATTCCACCATCTTCTGTATGTCAAACAAAATTTGGGCTGTTTTGCAGATGAAGGAATATCGCTCTTCAGTTTCGTTGTTACAGTGTCATTGAATGAGATTGTTTGACTTACTGTTGACGCTTTTTCAAGAAAAAACTTTTAAATTCGTCCGTATTTAGTGGTATTGGCTTTTTTATAATTCATAAACATCGTCTGCTTTTGTAAATAGTTTTAGAGGCAGAACATTTCCAGTCTCTTAATGATCAAAAGTGGCCCTGATTAAATGTTTTTCAAACGTTGTTATAGCAAAAAAAGGATTACCTTAAGAGGTTGTTAAAATTGTAATTGGCAGAATAATTCTCAACTGTTTTCAACCAATTTTAGATGTTAAACGGAACAGCCAATTTGAAAAAACACTGAAAACCCAAGGGGTTAAACTATTGTCCTCCTTCATTGTAATTGAAACATGTTAAAAATACAGATTCATGTTTGCCGCAGGCGTGCTTGTATCTGCTGATTACAATAAAGTACATAATACACAAAGGTGTGGCCAATGAAAGTCATATGCAATATATCATGTCTCCGATGAGTAAGCGTAACAACGTTACTAAGATAAAACGTGGGTAAGAGATCATCTCCTGCTGATACGAAAACTGAGAACTATCTATAGTAACTCTGTGGTGATTTCAAAAACAAGTTGATATTATGTGTCACTACCTGCCATTAACTTCTTTATGAAACTGACACTTACTTAAATATGGATAAATATGGAAATAGCTGTGTTTTGCCTAGATATGAACTCTAACGCTCAGACTGTACTTTAATTCAATCGCTTTAAAACTGTGACCAATGGTAAGGACTGTCAACCTTAGAGTGTTTTTAACCTTAACACTCAATTTATAGATATCAAGCTAAATTTCAGATTTATCTTACCAGACAGAGTTGAGTTTTGTCGATTAACCTCAAGCTCATATTTTCAATTTATTTTATTTTTTCTCAAAATTATTGTTCAGATATATCTTTCTACTTAATCTCCGATTCTGATGAGTGTGACAAAGAATTCTAGTTTATCACAAGTTTTTTCAAAATCTTGTTGTGTCTGTGTAGAAATATAAGAATTTCTCTAGCAATACTGGACCACCTCAGACTGGTTCATTATCCTCAAAATCATTTATCTTCAACGCAACAACTCCACCGTGAGAATTTAAGCAGCCCAAGGGAACGTTACAACTCTAGTGGATTACTGTCTCCACGATAACTGCGTTCTTGTGAGCAACAGAACCTTGAACTTTAGCGAAACAAAGCAAACACTTTTCAAGAGTGGTTGTGTTTGGGTGCGACCAGTGCTGCAGGACAGATTTTCTAGCTTTTGGGGGAATCCAGATATTGAACGGAAATTTCCAAAAAGCTCATCGGGATAAATTCAAAATTCTGCCGCGCAGCGAACAAATTGAAATCTGACGCCACACTATGGAACCTTTTTGAAAATTGATAGCCAGGCTATCTTTTTTTTGCTTGTTTTTTACTTTTGTTGTCTTTTGGTTAAAATTGAGAAAGTTTGTGAGAGGTGACCTAAACTTGTTTTCGCTTTTCAAAATAACTCTCTGAAAACAGTTTTTTTTTGACAAGTGGATCATTTTCAAACGTTTCTTGAAAGTCACTCAACAAAACAAGTCTATGCACCAAAAAACATGATTGGTATGCATAAACGTACATAGCGCCAATATCATCAACGTCTCAGTAGGCTAGTCTACAAATTGAGATTGATGTTGAAAATTGGTGTTTCCTGTTAGGTTAAACTAATAAAAACTCAGTGTGATGCGCTCATACCAACTCTAACAGAAAAATGAGATAAATTGAAGAACTCAAGGACTTCCATTCGGTAGAAAAATGTTTGCTGGGAACACTTTTGAAGCAGTGATATGGAGAAAGATTTTAAGGGAAAAAATGAAATGATAAACTAAAAAAAAATGCAAAACTACAAAAATTTAGGAGATATAGCTTCACACCTTGCAAATTTACATACAATAATTGAGTTTTGTAGTCCCTCTATATAACTAGAGAAGCCATTGAGACCATATAGTTTTGAAAGCTGGAGTAAAAGAAACTTTTTTAAGAAAAAAAAGTAAATATCCTTAAAATTGTACAGCGAAAAGTATAACAGCCGACATGAAGCTCTACAGAACTCCCAGTTATGTACTGCTGCCCCTACTGAACTTGTTTCGTTCATGCACAATATGAAACCACAATCGTTAAAAAAGCCATTTTTTTTAAATTGGACTTTGTTTTTACTTTTTTAAAATAATTGACGCCTGGTTTTTGACTCTTAAGGCGATGGTTCAAATAACATCTGGGATGGACATTCGTCTGGAAAACACATCTCTAACTTTGTACTGGTTCCCAATAGAAAAAACTACAAAAATGCCAATCAATCACCTCTGTTGTTTCTGGAGTAATCGATTATGAGATAATTAGTCATTAATTAAACGCTAATTAGTGACTAATTTGCCAAAATCCATTTCGCGCTGAATAAGTCTGAATGATTGGGCCATGTATGCATTTTATGCTCAAACGTTTTGTTGTCGGAAAATGTTTCTTCAAAGTCCTATTAACTTCTGGTTTTATGGTTTTATTAAGCTTTTGATGTGCTACAAAAAAGATTATTTCAAGTTTTTTTTATTCAGTTTCCTAATTAACGTATGCTTGTTACAAAGCTCTTTCATGACCGTTTTCAGCCAAAAAACTTCCAGCAAATACACTTGTACTAGTCATGTATGTGTCACGTTATTGTACATTAATGAATCGATTGATAGAAAAACAAAATTTTCCTTTTGTTGTCGGTTAAGTATTTCCAGCACAATCAAATGTTCTTTGGCGACCTTTTGGTTAATTTCGTTTTTTTCCACAATATCTGGCAGCACGCTATCGTGACTCTAAAACTTCCCTGAATTGACTGTTTTTGACACTCTCGCGTGTGATTTTTGAAAAAAACCATGTTCATTTATTGGTTAAAAATACAATTACAGGAATTACAGAAGCCCTTTTAATTGGTCTGCGCTTCACACCTTAGATGTCTCTTGGTGTACTTTGAGCCTGAAAAGCATTTTTTGTTTTTTATTCATCGTTTTTTAGGGTTACCTGCTTCTACTCAATGAAAACCATTGTTTCCCACTAAAATTAGCGAGTTCAAAAAAATTCTGTTTTCGTGTATGAGCCTAATTTGCATCCGGTTAGGATTTGTTCACCTGTATATCAATGCTCAGTATGTGAATTTACGTGGCCGATAATTGTTTTCTGCTCGAAGAGCGCTTGAAAACTTCAAACCAACAATTTATGAATTGATGTCAAAGCTTTTTCCTCGATTGCCATCAATACTTTCCACATATCACTTCCGTTAATCACTTACCCAACCAACCTAGATGAGCAGTGTCAGCCTCAATTCACTCGGTTCGAATGTCCATCTAATCCCGTGATGTGAACGTTCGAGGTGATAGAGGGGTAACAGTTGAGTGATCTAGAAGACTCCAGGTGGGCAGAAGAACCCAAATTAGACCCTCTCAGACAATCTCAGCGAGCACTTGTCCCAGGGTTTGCAAAAAGTTTGACTATATTCTAAGTGGCAGCTAATTGAAATTCTGTATGATGAGCTTGATACCTAAGAAGTAGATTGTACTGAAATTTACGCAAAATCTCTGTTGAACCAGTCTACGTAAAAGGACTGCCAGATGATGCGTACTGGCAAATGGTGAAAAATATGACGAGAGTATAAGATATACTCAGTTCCTTGAAAAGTCGCCGCCAAACTCGCACGTTTCTGAGCAAGCGTTCATCATATATCGGGTTAACCTTGAAAACTCGATTGTAGAGGACTGCTTAAAATAGGCAGCTTGATGACTTGCTACGTGCGAGCACTTGATATAAGGTAATTGTGAAACCACTTCTGGGTTAATCGAGAAGCTCTTGAAAGTCACAATTTACAGCTCATGAACGGACTGTTGCAAAAAAACTCCAGCTGTCCTTCATATGTCTTCATGTGAGAAAAATTCAATTGTGTTCCCAATCTTGTCCTCTAAACAATTTTTTACATCGTTTTATCTATTTTCTATGTGAGTCAGTTCTTGAACTTGTGTCTGCCTGCAGGGGACCAAGTGAATGAAGCCTCTACTTTCTGCGATAACAGTGCAGATTGTTGCTCATCCCAGCCAGTCTTCAATCTTGAAGACTTTTCGAACAGCTGCATTACTATTTTCGCCAAACAGTTTCATAGAAAAGCCTGAGAATCTTATCAGCAGGAAATGAAGTAACTATTTTCAAAAGCGACAGACAAAACGTGGTGATCTGTAGCGCCCCTCAATGTTGAACAAGTAAAAATTTCGTTGACATAAGGGAGATCCAAAAGACACATCTGACTTGGATCACTGGCACTATAGTTGTAGGTTCCTTTGATGGGCACGTAGAAAATGCAATTTCTCGAGACAAAAATAAAATTTCACGCCTTTTGTAGATCATATTATTCAGAACCTTAGCTTAAACGATATTGCTTAGCACAGAAGATCTGCGAAGCAACCACAACTGACACCGGCATACCATCCATCGACAAATAGTTAAAGCATTGACTTTTGGTGAGCTTGATGTAAACCTTCAGCCTGTGAGATAGAGGCTACTACCCTTACTCCTAGATGATAAATCGGTCCAAATTCAATGAAACCCATGTCTCATCATTGCTCAAGTGTGGTAACAATCTGAACGTAAGTAAAGGTAACGGAGATTTTTGAAATTAGGGACGTGTGCTGTTGGAAACTCTAAACTGCAGAGTATTCAAGCCATATAGTGACTAATAATTGAAAATAAATTCCGCTCTACTTCTCTGTGTTTGCGAATTCCATTGACAGTGAAAAATTGATACGTATGAAACTGATTGTAACCTCCTCTTCACACTACCCAATATAGCTGAGGAAGCATCACTTAGAATCAGCAAAGCGGCTGTTGAGTTATTAAAAAGGCGTTTACAGTTGGATATGGCTGTAGTCGAAAATTGTTGAGGAGTTTCGTTTTTCTTCGAAGGTCCTTGCGTTGAACACAGAGATTCCAGTTCAAGAGTTTTTGGAAGCCGACGACGATGCTCGCATTGTGTGTCCTCCAAGCGCTCATGATGAGCGCCGTGATTTTCCCTTTGCAACTCACGAATGGTTCACGAGCAGTTAGGGGATGACCTGATTGATTTGACAAAGAGCACATTTCCGTCTTGCAAAGTGAAGAAACTGCAAAGTTCTCTGATAAGAGAAATTTGTAGTTCACTAAACACTGTGGAAAAATACGTCAAATTCGGCCTGGTGTTGCCTTCTTCCACTATCCACACTAAATCATCAACCCCGAGATGCTGCTCGGCAGGCGTCTGCCACATAGATCTGCACTTTAGAGCAGGCATATACTCCTTAAGCCAACCCGCCCCAATTGCATTGGCGTAGGACTGTGCCCGAGCGTACTGCGTACGATGACCGAATTCGTCAACGCCAGTTTTTGAGTCCTGATGCTTGGTTACCAAGTAAAACAAGATTGGGTGTCATTGCGCATAGGTTGGAGGGGTTGGCGCATACGGGCGTTTGCGGACATGTGTTCAGTGCGTTTTCAACCAGACGACCAGATTGAAAGTAGTGTTCAAAACCACATCTGCAAGGCGACGTTTGCCGTTAACCTCTCCCAGATGACACCGTAGTTGAAGAATGCGACTGCGTTGATTGAACCTCCACTTGATGCGTTTATGCGTAAGTTAAGCGGCAATTTTGAGCTTGTTCCATTTTTGAATGCAATCACGGAGCTCTTTCTCCGCTCCGATAAATTTCGTTCCATTATCTGTCCAAATAACGGCAAGCGTACTCCTGCATGAGAGAAAACGCTCGACTTTCACTTCGAGTGTCAATGGACGGCACGACTTCAACATGGACAGCACAGGTAGTTAGACAAGTAAATAGAAACCCCACCTATTTTCGGTAGTCCGATGAACAGGGACGTAAAATGGGCCAAAGTAATCAATTCCTGGGTTGGTAATGGGAGGATACTTTTATGCGAGTATCTCCTTTGAGGGGTTTGCCTTAATTGGTTGAATGGTTGCCGACCAGAACTTTCAACTTACAACGGCACAAGACGCAGTTTGAGTTGATGGTACTCAGCGAGGAACGTAGTTTAAGGATGGCATAACGTTCCTTTATTTTTGACCGTTATTAATTAATGCCATGATTATTGTGCCGCAGGAACAGTTTAACAAATGTGTGACGAGCATCGAGCTCGATAGGACGCTTAATGTCAAAGTCAATTTTCACTTGCCATTAGAGTCCATCAAAAGAACGAATGGGAACCTGAAGCCCAAGAAACGGTGTAAACTGAGCAATGCGGCTGCTCCTCTTAGCGGGTTTGTTGTCAAGAAAGTAGTCCTATTCTGTATTAAGTATTCTCTTGAACAAAGTACTGGAGATGACGTTCGGCTTTGTCAAATTCAACCCGGTCCGTTATGATGCCGTCTAAGGTACGGCAACTTTGGTGAGGTGGTAAGAGACGGAGCTTGTATGCCGTAACGCAAAATAGTTTTTGATAAGAACTGAACTTATCAAAGGATATTACTTTAATACTTTGTTCTTTTACTGACTAGGTTGGTTTTGCGGCTAAAGATGATGTGGTGTCATCACATTGTTGCTTCGTTATAACGCCGAGCTTAATGTTATCAAAGACGTCAGTAAATGGCACGAAGGTGTATCGTTTGTTCCCCCAGAGGCTAGGAACCCTAACCCAGTTACTTGATTGCAAAATTTCATTGGACATACCACGCGTTCCGTATCTGTCTGATTATAAATGGCGAAGTGGTTCCATTGGTCCACGCTGGTGTGCTTCAGGATTTCCCTTACACGATTTCCAATGAAGATTTGGTGTTTATTGGTTAGGCTTAACCGCTGCAAGACGATAATATCATCTGTCCAAATTAACAATTTGTCCATAAAAACGGTTAATGCTCCACAGATTTCCATGTTAGACGTGTCGTGAGGAGAGCAGCTTGAAGTTCTGATTTGAGAACGATCGTCAGCTTAATGCGTTTAACACGGTTTTTGTCTAGAACGAACACCAGATTCTTTTTTCATTTCAGTGGAAGTTCAAGCTACTAGAACGCTAGAACGGTCCTGAAAGGTGCTGGAACGGTCCGGAAAAGTAACTTCATTATATAGTGATCTTAGCCGACTGCGGCAGTTTGACAGACCTTGCAAGGAATCTATCAACTGTTTCTTTGGGTAACTCTTCATCCCAACGTTGTCCATCATTGATACACCAAATGTATTTCAAGATTAAACGATCACCTACAGTAAACGAGGCAACAAAAAGAATTGAGTCGTTTACGTTTGTCACAAGACTTAAGACCAAGATCTTGTTAAACTCTTTGTGATTGTGCTATTAGTAACCATGCCCTGTGCAATGCTTCCCGGAAAAAAATGGAATTTTCCCGGTGATTTTTCCGATACAGTTGCATGATTTCCCGGCGGAAAATTACCAATAATCCCACCGGGATTGACATTTAATGGTAGCTTCGGGAATTTTTTCGGGAAAATACCAGGATAACCAGGCGATTACCGAGAAGTTGCCAGGATAAGCGGAGAAACCTTTCAGGAAATTACCAGGTTACGCGGGAAACCTTCCAGGAAATTACCAGGATAAGCGGAGAAACTTCCGAGGAAGTTAACAGGATAAGCGGGGACATCTTTCAGTAAATTACCGGGATACGCGGCGAAACTTTCCAGGAAACTACCAGGATAAGCGGGTAAACTTTTGAGGAAATTACCAGGATAAGCAGGGATATGTTGCAGGTAATTACCAAGATAAGCGGGAAACCCTCTAGAAAATTCCAGGATAAGCGGGTAATCGTGACAAAAAAGTACTAGGATACGCACGGAAATCTTTCAGGAAACTAACATATTAAGTGGAACAGAACTTCGGTTCAGTTTTAATAGTTTATTAAATTTTTGAGCACATTGATCAATTTCATTGCTAGATTTACAATACCGCTGTACACTCCACAATACGTTAGTACTGATCAATTGGAATTTAGTTCGAAGAAATTCATACCAAAAGCTTTGTATGTTTTGTCTCGCAGAATTAATGGAATCTAAGTCCTCCGTCCTGCAGTTCAAACAAGTGGAGGCATCAGTTTGGAAAAAAAATTGGGAAAAACTCCAGACACTTTCCACACTCCAGAAAAATGGGGTCTCGATGAATTTTGTCAATTTCTTGTCAAGAGAGTGGATAGTTTGGCTCAACTTCCATGAATGCGTGCTGTCGGAAGAAGCTTATGAGCCACTCAAGAGTGCATAGCTGACAAGCTGCATGCATGAACAAACCACTTTTATGTAAAACGGTTACAAAATTTACTTTGTCCAAACAAAATGTGCACTCTTCATTACTCCAAGTCATATCGAAGTCCTTTCGATCATAAGGAAGAGAAAAATGAATATCTGAAGATCAAAACTATATATCTGAGAAGTATATAGTTTTTATAAGCTCACTATTCGAGGAACAGTATGAGGAAAAAGAAGAATTTTTTCAAAATTGCACATTTTCTGAAAGTTCGAAAACTCTTTATTTGAGGAGTTAAACATTATTATGACAGATCGCTGTACCTACAGGTTTGAATGAATGAGGCGGGAAAACAATAGGTGAAAGAAAGTTTAAATTTCAAACCAACTAAACAAAAAAACCGTTTCACCCCATCAGTTAGGTTTCCGCTCTTCGTGTTTTCCGAAGAATAGTTTTGAATTTTCACAAGGAAAGCATACTATCTTCCAAGGGCGTGGGAAGTTACAATAAAGCGGTCCCGGAGCCCCGCTTTTTGCAGAGGAGAATTTTATGTTTTAATATCATGAGATCTGAGGAACAGTTTGAGGAAAAAGAAAACCTTACCAAAAAATGACGATGTTCCAAAAGTTCGAAAAATCATTCTTTCAGGGGTTAGACTTTATCATGACAGATTGTTGTACGTACAGGTTCGAATGAAGGAGACGTGAAAACAATAGGCAGAACACAGTTTTAAAATTCAAGCCAAACGAAACAAAAAAACCTTTTCATCCCCTAAGTTAGGTTTCTGCTCTTAGTGTTTTCCGAAAAATAGTTTTCATTCACAAAATAACGCATACTATCTTCCATGGACGTTGGGAGTTACAAAAAAGCGGGCCCGGAGCCCCGCTATTAGTAAAAGCGAATTTTATGTTTTAATGAATTGAGATCTAAAGATCAGTATGAGGAAGAAGAAAAACTTTTCCAAAATTGCAGATGTCCTGAGAGTTCGAAATTTCTTTTCAGGGATTAGAATTCATCATGACAGATTGGTGTACCTACAGGTTTGAATAAAGGAGGCGGGAAAACAATAGGCGAAACAAAGTTTTAAAATCAAACAAAACGAAAGAAAAAATCCATTTCACCCCATAATTTGGGTTTCTACATTAAGTTTTTCAGAAAGATAGTTTATATTATCACAAAATAACACATACTGTCTTCCACGCTTGTGGGGAGTTATAAAAAAGAGGGCCCGGACCCCCGCTATTAGTATCTAAGGAACAGTATGAGGAAAAAGAAAAATTTTCCAAATTTGAAGATGTTCTGAAGGTTCGAAGTATCATTCTTTCAGGGGTTAGACTTTATCATGACAGATCTTTGTACATACAGGTTCGAATGAAACAGGCGTGAGAACAATAGGCAAAACAAATTTTTAAAGTTCAAACCAAAGGAAGCAAAAAACCGTTTCACCCCTTAAGTTAGGTTTCTGCTCTCAGTGTTTTCCAAAAGATAGTTTTCATTATCACAAAATAACGCATAGCATACTTTCGTCCAAGGTTGCGGAGCCCCGCTATTAGTAAAAGCGAATTTTATGTTTTAATATCATGAGATCTAATGAACAGTATGAGGAAAAAGAAAGACTGTACCAAAATTGCAAATGTTCTGAGAAATTGAGTTATCATTCTGCCAGGGATTAGACTTTATCATGACAGATAGTTGTACCTACAGGCTTGAATGAAGGAGGCGTGAAAATGATATGCGAAACAAAGTTTTAAAATTCAAACCAAACGAAACAAAAAAACCTTTTCAACCCATAAATCAGGTTTCTGCTCTTAGTTATTTCCGAAAGATAGTTTTCATTATCACAAAATAACGCATACTATTTTCCCAGGGCGTGGGGAGTTATAAAAAGAGGGCCCGGAGCCCCGCTATTAGTAAAAGAGAATTCTATGTTTTAATATCATGAGATCTAGGGAACAGTATGAGGAAAAAGAAAAACTTTTCCAAAATTGCAGATGTTCTGAAAGTTCGAAATATCTTTTTTTCAGGGGTTAGAATTTGTCATGACAGATCGTTGTGAATACAGACTAGAATGAAAGAGGCGGGAAAAAAATAGTCGAAACAAAGTTTCAAAATTCAAACCAAACGTAAGAAAAAAACCATTTCACCCCATAAGTAAGGTTTCTACATTTAGTGTTTTCAGAAAGATAGTTTATATTATCACAAAATAACGCATACTGTCTTCCAAGCGCGTGGCGAGTTTTAAGAAAGAGGGCCCGGAGCCCCGCTATTAGTACCTAAGGAACAGTATGAGGAAAACAAAAGTTTTTCCAAAATTGCAGATGTTCTGAAGGTTCGAAATATCATTCTTTCAGGGGTTAGAATTTATCATGACAGATCTTTGTACCTACTGGTTCGAATGAAAGAGGCGTGAAAGCAATAGGCGAAACAAGTTTTTTAAGGTCAAACCAAACTAAGCAAAAAACAATTTTACCCCTTAACTTAGGTTTCTGCTCTCAGTGTTTTCCAAAAGATAGTTTTCATTATCACAAAATAATGCATAATTTTGTCCAAGGACGCGGGGATTTACAAAAAAGCGGCCCCGGAGCCCCGAGTAGTATATAGGTGAGCGACAGTGCCAGGGGGGTGAAGACCCCCATGTATTAAGATTGGTTATAGCGGTTTTTCCAGGATTTGGGTCTTCCCTAATGTATTAAGATAGGGAATGAATTTGCATGTATTAAGACTAGGTATAGCGGTCTCAATGTATTAAGATAGCGGCCATGTATTAAGATTGGGAATAGAGTCTCCATGTATTAAGATCAGGTATAGCCGCCATGTATTAAGATTTTGTATAGCCGCCGCAATGTGTTAAGATTAGTTATAGCCGCCGACATGTATTAAGATTAGTTATAGCCGTCGACATGTATTAAGATTAGTTATAGCCGTCGACATGTATTAAGATTATTTATAGCCGTCGACATGTATTAAGATTAGTTATTGACGTCGACATGTATTAAGATTAGTTATAGCCGTCGACATGTATTTAGATTAGTTATAGCCGTCGACCTGTATTAAGATTAGTTATAGCGGTCGACATGTATTAAGATTAGTTATAGCGGTCGACATGTTTAAAGATTATTTATATCCGCTGACATATATTAAGATTAGGGGTATTTTTTGATAAATTGTTGAGATTTTTGTATATTTTCACGCCGTTTTTTCAAAAATTTCTAAATACTCTCTTCTGATTGGTTTAAAATGACAGCTTTTTTTTGAATAATTTGAATTGAAAAGTTATAAATAACAGACACAGTATAAATTATGCAAATCAAACTACAAAATCACTCGAACATTTACATTAAATAGGTATAAATTGTTATAAAAATAAGTGAAAACCGAGGTACATTTAGCCGAGTGGGTTAATAAAGTCGACAAAAAAAAGGAAAAATTTGCGTAGCTAACTGAGTAAAAGGTACAATTGTTAAAAACTAATGTCGACTTTATTTGGCACCAGCTTAGTGCATACCCCAGTAAGCAAATTTACATAAAATTACTAATAAAATTTAGTACATGCACATCATGAACATTGTTCAAGTTTGTTTGTAAAAATTTAAATAGATGAAAAGCAGCATAAATAGTGTAGAACCCACACAAGATTTCCATTTTCTGGAATGATCTGTGTATCATTTTCTGATACTTTTTATTCAAAAATTTGTAATGTGTGACTGATCGTGCTAGAGAATCCGCATAGTAATAGTTCCTATTGAGGCCACCAATCATTATCCAATGTTCACCAACCTCACTGCTTGGGGAAGTGTTGATGCTTGGGGAAAATCTACTGGAAAGGATCCAATATACCGGAATTTAAGCTCTGGAATAGGTTCAATAATGTCACGAAGTGAGGTGTTATCCATGACAAATAAGTTTTCTTTTCTTTATCTCACAAGCTCCGTTTGTGCAAGGATTCCTGACAGAGCAATCAAGTTGAAAACTTTCGTTCTGTTGAGAGAAGCAACAATCTTTGGATTTTGTGATTTTGTCAACCGTTTTGTCCTGGGTGCTGGGATGAAACAAAACAATAATTATAAATAGTCCAAGGAAAATTAGCAAAGGAATATAAATATATACATATATTTGAAGTTAGTCGACCCCAAATTACATCCATTAGTTAATTAACAATTGATGTAGAGAACAACAGCTAGATAGAGAGGTTAAGCTTACAAATGTTCTAACAAAGTACATAAAATTTAACAAATGATGAAAAATTATTAGACATTTATAGCAACAGTCCCAAACTGATCAATTTTAACAGTGGACATCCTTTCTCCCAGAGCAATGATTTCTGTCACGTTTCTTAGCGAACGATCAAAAAACATTTCCAATCGAATACTTTCACCGCTGAGTTCAGGATAATGAATATTTTCGCCAGCATCTTGAAGTGAAGTGAGATCGAATACTAGTATGTAGTGGTTCTGAAACTGATGATGCGGTAACGCAGGAATTTCCTCGTTAAAATTAATTGCTTTCATTGTTGTTACGTATGCTCTACAGTGATTAGTTGTATCAAGTGATACTATAACTCTACCTCCGCGAACAATTCTAAGTTCTCGCAAACCAAATTTCTGATAATGGAAAGGATTTGCTTGAAAATATCCCGTGAATGCTGATTTGGTGTTCATTGCAATAGCTACTCTATTGGAGCATTGTTAAAAACTTTTTCCTGAATAAACTGGTTCTGTCCTGAGGGATAATAAATGTACGTGCAATGGTTTCCATAAAGTTGTAACAAGCAGGTTGATGAGTTATTTGGTATTTGATAGTCTGGTGATACACTTCGTTAACAACCACGCGTCGTTTAAATAAGGAACAGTCAAGAACCTTAAGGGAAACGTGAGGATTGTAGGAAATCATGTAAAAATTAGGTCTTGCACGAATCAATTTCAATCTTACTTTTGTATTTGGAAGCAGTAACTTTTCACATTCGAACAAGTCAATAGCTCATTTACCGTAGTGAGGGCTTCCATTTTTCAGCAGAAGTTCTTCCTCTTGGTCTATAAACGGGCTCTTCTCATAATCACTAGGTTCTTTTTCAAATTCGCATCCATGAAAAGCCAAAATACCTTCATTAATTCTCGTTGAAGCATTAAATTCAATGGAAATTAAAGCCTTGTGTCCATAGAGACCATTTGAGTTGTACACTTGTTTATTGTTCAGATACACTTCACAGTTGGAGAAGAGTGATTGTAAAATGTTGTTGACGTGAGTTAGATAATGTAAATCGTCATCTGTGAAAGACATACTCATATCTGGTTTTCCATGCTCATCTTTTTTCATAAAGTCATCAAACAACCTTCCAATTTGTAGTCCAATTCCAACCTACCATTTCCAACCTACCATTTGTAGTCCAACTTTGATTTGAAGTTGGATATCTCTCATATCAAGATAGATGCTTCTATCTGTTTCAAATTCAAATTCAATGCTGCTTTCATCCAGTGAAGTACTAGGATAAACATCTTGAACATGAGAAGACTCAATTGGTTCCAAAACAGGAATTTTGTCAAAAATCTCCAAGCAAGAGTTTGTAAAGTGTGCATACCGAAAATTGGAAACGTTTGTTGATCTAGAATTCATTTTAGATTAGCAAATATATCTTTTCTTGTTCGACGACGTCGACTGATTTTTGGAGGTGATCTAGGAATAATGCGACTCTTTCCTCTTTTTCCTGCACCTAGCTGTTTACGTAAAGTTTTCTTTCCAACATCAGCAGCAACAAATTTGAGTTTTTTCTTCCCTGTCAAAACATTTCCAATTTCAGGAGCAGCCATTTCATTTAAATCAGCTCCCACTCTTTTTGCTGCTGGGACAACATATCGTCTCAAAAACGGAATTGCTGTCCTCCCAATTGTTTGCGCTAAAGCTCCAAATCCCCTACCCCTTTGTCTGGCATATTTTCGAAAATACGGTAAATCACTATCAGCAACCATTTTTTACAGTCTTAATTCTAAAAATGATTTTCAGAAGTTTTTCTAAACATTGGTACTGCTCTAGTTACTCCAACAGAGTTGAAAGGTACTTTTTCACCATAGGAGTCTCGGAGCTCCAATTTAATGCTGTGGAATGAATTTTTCAGAATCTTTTTAAATTGTAGGTTGGGAAATTTTTGATAATTCGTATATTGCCCAGTTGAGATCATGTCTCCATTCTTGACCTTTGATATAAAAGGAACACATAGTAAAAGAGCAGCTTTTGTATCACACACAATGTTGTATTCAACAATATCAATATATATCATCAAGGTATGTATTCGTACAATGTCATAAGGGAACTTGGGAAAATGTGGACCAGCACCGCTCATGAAAACCCCCATCCCATAAACAGCTTCTTCACATCCAAAGACATGACAAAGATTAGCACTAAATATAACAAGTAAAGAATTCTCATTGGGAAGACTGAAAGAAATTCGCTGTGTAATTTTGTTAACGTGTAATCTGATTGGTGTTTTTTCATACTTTTCTCGTTCCTGAATTTTTTTTGGTTTATTTCGTTTACAATATCAGAGATCGAAGGATATAGACCTGGATCAAGTGTGTAATAGTCTGATGGTTTTGGACTCGGTGTTACTTCGTCTAGATAGAAAAATTTCCCTTCTGTGATGTTTTGGTACAAGGAAGGATAAGATAGTTCTGTAATTGCAAACTCCCATTCTCCTTCGAGATTAATTCTTTCCTGAAGAAAGTTTGTAAAAGAACTTAACGTATTATTTGGGTAACAATCAAAGGAAGCATTCGGAACCAACTCTACAGTAAAAGAATTCATCTCTAAATGATACACTTTGCAAGCTCTTGTACATAAAATTTGCCTAGAATTTCATCACCTTGTTCTCCGTGAAGGTTATAGGTTGGTGGTTTTAAAGTCACAATTTTAACAATTTGAAAAATTTCAATTGTGAATTGAGACTTGTAACCTTTTCTAAAAGGGATATCGTACTTGGAGATTCGAACTTTGTCTCCAATTTTGAAGCGTGGTTTTTTGTACTCTATAATAGGGTTTTTGTAAAAAAAATTGACAAAAAAATTTGAATTTTTAACGTTTTTGGGGGATTTACCTATAGATCTGTTAACTCTTGTATTCATAGTGTTAACAAAACTATCCATTTTGTGAACGTATTTAACACCGTTTTCCTCCATGTAGCGATAAATGATGTTTTTAAAGATCTAATTGCTCTTTCTGCTACAGCAGCGTTTGTTTCACTTCTTGTAGAGTAGATTTTGATGTCTCCAGTCTTGCAAATTTTTTTTAATTCTCCCCCGAACTCAGTACCTTGGTCAACCCAAACTCTATCAGGTTTAGTGTTCTTCAATAACATTTTTTTAAAGGCAGCTACAGCATCAGAGGCATATTTTGACTTCATTGATTGAACACGGAACAGGCGAGAAAAGACGTCAACACATCAATAAGTATTTCACACCGTTATTAAATTCAGAAAAATTATCCATAACTAAATCTCATTGATACGTTTTGCAAAAGCAGGTAATCTTTTGAAATGTCCAATTGCTTGTCTAAATTTAGTATAAGAATTTCTTTCTGAAAAAAAAAATCGGTAACCTTCTTCTTTAACAACCCGCTAGCTTTCTGAAGGTTTTGAACTGATCCATATGCGGCTTTTCCTTCCCTGTACAACCTTTGTAGCTTAGTTTTTTCAGATTTGGAAAGGGATCCAGCTTCCTCGTTCTTTGCTTTTGGCATCTTTTTTAATAATTTTATGTGGATTTAGGCCAATTGAGTCAAGAATTGTGTAATAAATATCGGGACATTCGACGTTTTTCCTCTTCAAAGCGTATACGAAATGGACAAATGGCACGTTTGTATCTCTTACGTCTAACAAAATGGAGTCAGATAGGGATAGCTTAATGCGAGGTGAATTTAAAATTTCATTGATAAGTGATTCGTTGCTGGAAGACTTCGTTTTAGCGTTAACTTTTCTATAAACAGTTTCCAAGTTTTTTGGAACCGAATCCTGTTTTTCGTTATATTTGTCCAATCTTGGAAGTGATAACCTGATTTTCTGATCATAAAGTTGTTGAGGAATCAAAACAAACTGATCCATTTCAAGAGAGATGATTAATGATTGACAGAGTTAAAATTGATATAAGATTGATCCCTATTTCGGAACTCAGGATCTCTCTTCTTCTACTGAGACTTGCTCTTTTTAAAATAAGAAGATGAATTTCTTCTCTGAAAATTAAAACTTCTTGTTTTTAAATTTCTCTTAGCTCTCCTCTCAGAAGGTTTACTATGCACTCGTTTAGAAACTGGATAAAATCTTTGGGAAAATTTTTGAGAAAAGTTATTTTGAAGCTCTGGGAATATTTCTGGAACGCAATCAGAGTAGAGAGATGTTGTGTGCTCATCGTTCAAAAATGTAATCTGTTGCCTTCTTTGAGGTAGAAAAAATATAGATGGAGTTGAACCACTGTTAGTACATTATCTTAGACAGTCGACTGTTTTTGGAGTCAAGTCAATAAGTAAAGGACCATAGGGAACTGAAGTTGCTGTGGTATACCAGTCTTTTAGTTGAGTTCCCAATCCCAACTGTTGACTGAGCGTGTTTACTTGTAAGACGTCTCTGGGTGATTTGAATAAAACAATATGGGTGTTCTGTAGTTCATTATCCCTTCCTAGTCGGCTTTGATGAAAGAGATTGTGCTTTATGTACACAGTACTTAAAACTTTATGTCTACCAGCTGTAGCTATTTTCACAAATTCTTTCGAACTAGAAATCTCTTCACAAGAGTAATCAAAAATAAGTAAATACTTTGTTCCCTTTATTAGGTAAATTTTGTATCAACTGAAAATCAACACCTTGAACGAACTCAATGTTTTTTATATTTGTTGACATTAGTCCGTAAAGAGATTGATAGTGTTGTTAAAAACAGTAAATTTTGTCAAATTCTGGTTGAAAAGTTCCAAAAACTAACCAATCATGGATGAGATGGGATTTCCCAGATCCATTTGGTCCAACCAATGAAATAAAAACTCGTTCTTTTGTGGAAATTAGTTTTGGGGAAGGTAAAATATATCCAACTGTACTCGACAAAATGGCGATTAAAACTGTTGTCTCCTCACAAGTCTCAGATAATGTAATTCTTACGATACAACAAGCTAAAATCAATAGTATGACGAAAAACTGGGACAAAAAAACTACTAAAGACCGGTTACAAGTCTGTCCAAAACATTTCCAAGATTGACGTTCTTTATTATTGTCATCAAAGACAAAATTACCTAATTGAAGCCCCTTATCAGTGTGATCAGTCATTTATCCCTTCTTCCCTAGGGATAAAGGAACTGTGCAACTGAATTGAAACGTAAACAACAAAAAAATGCCAAAAAATAATAAAGAGATAACTGAACTATACATAACACAAAACCAAAATATTGTTCTGTCAAAGAAATCAGTGAGAAAAAGCATCAAAAAAGAAAAAAGTACCAAAGTTAGGAGCAAGACTATGAAAGATTAATAAATTATGGGAACACAGTATTTTTTGATATTTTTTTGATCGACTCAATATCTTATACTAATTTCAGAGGAAAAAAATTACAAATGAAAATGATAAATTACAATCACAAATACAAACATTAAATAATATCAAAAAAATTTAAAGCCCATATCCCATAAACATAAGCCCTCTTTTCTGGACAATGAAGAGTCCTCTTGTGTCGATAGGGGTAGTTGCTGCAATTCCATTCAGCATCATCATTTTCTAATAGTTTGGAAGCCTTCGGACAACCAAGATCATCAAGATTTTCCACACCTTTACACAATTAGGGTGATAAAATTTTGCATTTTTCAAGTCCTTTAGCAAAGTACTCTGTTGTTGGTGAGCAATGTTGATGTATAATAAAAGCCAGCTCAGGATAATCGAGCTTTCAATGGTTCCAATTGATACCGTGCATATTTTTTGTATTCCATTTTGCTTGAAAATTCATTTTGTAATCTTTCGGTGGGAGAAAACTGTATCCAAGTACAATTCCGTCCTTAAAGATTCCCAACTCTTTGACAATTTTTCCTTCTAAGCGTTCAATATCTAGTACAACGAGAGGCATTTTTTCTTCTGGGATGATTTTTCAAAAAATGATCAACATTCTAGCAATTTCAAAATATGTGGATGACAAAACTTTATAAAGACACACATCGAACAGTTCAGTAATGTGACCCAATAGACAGGAGCTCGGAAATTGAGGTAACATGTAACAATAACCCGGTCCTTGGTTTGTAGTTGCTGTAACCGCTCCAGCAGAATCGTGTAAAATTGCATGTAAACGCAACACTTTCGATTTTGCTAGGAAAAAGTACAGACTTGGATTACCGTAACCAATGTCCTCCCTGGGGAAGTTTTGGTCAATTTCCTCCAAATTTTTGTTTTGATCCCAAATTTTACATGCTGCCAGGAAACAGTTTTTTCTTATTTCGTTGTTGGGAAACATTGGAAAAATACTACTGTAACAATTAAAAATGTTTAGAAGTGTGACAAAATCCATCAATTTTTTTCTTTACTTATCTAAAGTGATACTAGTCTTTTTGAAAGTCTCTACATAAGAAAGAAGGTCAGGAAGATGTTCCAATAACTTTTTGTATTCCTCCTTTTTTAGTTCAATATTTGTCAAAAAACTCCATTGAACACCGTTCCAACGATGTTGTGAAATGGAAACTTCGTGTTTATCAGATTGATATATTAAAGTAGTGCGTTGTAATCCGTTACAAGTTTATCAGTTTTGGGAAAATTTAGAGCTTCAAGAACTGTATCAGAAGACTTTTTTTAGTTCGTAGTGATGTCTAACGTGGAACACTTTTGATTTTTTTCTTAGACTCAGAGAAATATTTCCGGAGGAACCAATATTCCAACTCATTTTCAGTTTGAAAAAAAGAAAAATGATTCAAATGATATGAATTAAAAAGACAAATACATTATAAAATTACACATTTATTGAAATGTACATTGTTGAATATTAGAAAAGTCCTTCAGATTTTGTATCAACTCCTTGAATTCATCCAGAGTGTAGATGACATAAGTCACTTGTTTGAACTCGTTGTTCTCCTTTCGACAAAAAAGTCGAATTTGTACATAAGTTGAAGCTGGGTTGTCCTTGATGTATTGGAGGAAAGTAACATAGAATCTGCGGTTTTTTGCAATGCGAATCTCTCTCACTTTGTGACACTGTTCCAGCACGTGTTCCATGCCTATATTTTTGTCGAATTGAGGTTGGTTTTCTCTCATCTCCAGTTCCCATTGAGAAGATCCTCCTTGAGGAAACAGAATTTTTTAAACTCATAGTCTCCAATTCGCAGTTGCTGGTACTTTTCAGAAAGTCCCACAATTGTCTTTTCTAAAGACTTGGAAGGTTGGTTCAGTATAAATTTGTCCGTTTCTTGAAATCTGGGACATAGTAAATCTCCCAAATCTTTTTTTGAATTGGATCCAAAGTCCATATAAAAAGGAACCGAATCAGTCCCTGGTTTTGGTGAGGATTGAATGTACATTGAAGGCGCACTCGAAAGAAAAAGTGATACTTTAGAGAGAGAGAGAGAGAGAGATTTCAATAATTTGAGCTGAGAGTAAAATAAAAAATAAATGATTTGTATTTGTACGCAATTCCCCTCAATAACTTAAAATTCCATTTTATGGTAATGACGTCATGTATACCCATAAAAGGAATGCTAAATGACGTTATTTCCTTATATGGTAATCTATTCGGAAAACTTGAGGTTCGCAAATTTTTTAACCAGAATTTCAAACGGATCCGGGTGATTAGCTCGTCATTATGAAACTGCATCATTATGAAACTGAATTTTTTTAGCTTTTTGTGGAAACAGAAATTGCAACCTATAAAAATAGAAAATTACGTTACCGTACGTTTTGTTTCCACATATAGGTTCTATTCTGTTATCCCGATATAGAAATGGCAGCAATAATATGTCAGGTTTTACCTCAATTTTACAGAGATTATAATGACAAGACTTTATTCCTTTCTGAATCTGTTAAGGAGTATAAACTTTATCTACTCATTAAAAAATACTCCGTTGCTACTTATAGTGACAATTTTTGTCCATTAAAGACTTGTCGCTACCACATTATTCTCATTTCATCTTCAGTGAAGGAGATACTAGAGAAAATAGAAAATTTGTCGTATGTTTATCAAACAGTTGATTGCTTGTACACACTCTATAAACACCGGTTCTTTGGTTACATTATAGAAGAGTCAGGACTGGTCTTTGCTCAGTTAGCCAGAGCGGTGGAGCACAACTTGGAGAATAAGTACGTGGAAAAAGTGCCCAGTATCTCCAAAAAACGATTGAGCAGAAAGAAGTTCAAGCGTCACCTACTACGCGCTGAGCAATGAAATGCGAGCACTCAAACCCTTGGATCATCTTTTCTAGATAGGGTGCATTCCCTTAGAAATTCAAAGTATGAGAGTGAACATATAAAGATTGTTGATTGTTTGTTAGATGGACATGACATAATTGATAATCATCTTTTGTATCTGGAAATTAGAAAATAAAGTATATAATTTCTTGTTTGTGTTTTGTATCTGTGTTTGTAATTTGAAAGAACGTACTGATAAAAATCAATTTTACAAAAATTTTTCTTAAAAATCGAAAATTCAAAGAACTTTTTTGTTAAAAATCGAAAAAATTTTCAATGTTTTCTCTTAAAAATCGAAAGTTTTTTCAACAATTTCTCTTAAATATCGAGTTTTGGATTAAAAAAATTTTCTTAAATGTCGAAAAATTGTTCAAAAACTGTCATTTAAAAACGCAGAAAATAGTCATTTTTCTTCATTTTACGATTTGATTTTGCGCAAAAAAAAAAAAACTTTCTTTACCTTTTAAAATGACAACTTTCAAACTTGTTTTGTTTCAAAAAATATCAATTTTCAAAACAAAAATTTTTATTAAAAATCGAAAAACGATTTCAGTTTTTTTCCTAAAAATCAATTTTTAAGCGACTTTTTTTGTTAAGAACCAGAATTTTTATCAAAGTTAATATAAAAGTTTGACAAAAATTGCTGTGTTTTTGTTGCAACATAGCTTGCATAGTGTTTGGAGTAAAGAGAAAGTTCAACTTAGAAAGAAAATGAATTCAAACAAAAGTATAAATACATCACAGAGAATTCAAGTATAAAATTTACAATATCAAATTTATTCAAAAAGAGTTCTCACAACGTGATCTGGCAAGTTTTCAATTTCATTGCCAAATGGACGGACTCTTTCAACAATTGCTGGAGGCTCTGTAGGTCGAACACTGATGCGAGTTTCAGGAGCCTGATCTGTCAGCACAATGGGGTTGTGAGCTGTTCCGTCCTCTATGGAGGGGGTTGTCATTGACGGTGTAGTCGACATATCAGTCGAACCATAATACTGAGCTGGATCGAAGTTTTCCAGATCGTTAAATGACCACGTGATGCTAATATCGATGCTCAATTCGCTTTGTTGACTTCTGCCAGCATTGCTCACTATCTGGAGAAGGCTGCTTTGCTGCTCTGGACTGGATACTTGACTTATCTCGGGTGTATTGAACCAGTTGTTGGGAGTCTGTCCTTCCTCCCACGGAAATGTGTACTGAGTGCTTCCAGCAACGTAGTTGTCGGGCAAATCTGTTCCGTTAACGTGAGGGTAATGATGCCCACTGATCACAGCAACCTCGTGGCCCATTGCGTGAGGTCCAAGCTGATTCTCCGTGATTCGAACCTGCCCCTGATGATATGTGTCAAACTGTTGTCGCTGGTGCTCAATAATGTGCCACGCTATGATAGGTAGGGTTACAACGGACTCGTGGACCCCATTCGACAAGTCTCTGATGCTGATCCGAGCAGTCTCCTCTGTGAAAGAAACTGAGTAGGGAAGGCTGTTGTTCTGCACTGTAAATTCCATTTCTCAATGTGGTGAGACTAGAGTCAAAGGTAGTTGAGGCAGAGGTGATGTTGTTTTTAGAGAAAAGAAAGCAACTGATGCTTGGTGAATGTTTCAGCTCTATTTATACTAAACTCTAACCAATGAGAACAAAGTTTCCAAAAAGGGTAATGTTTAGCAGAAAAAGTGACGTTATTTTCCAGAAAAGAAAATGTCTCAATTGTAAAGTCACCAATGAAGGAATCAACTCATAGAAAATCTAACATTACTATCCAAAACAATTAAGCTCTATACTGAAAACATAACCAAAAAGGCAACTTTTACACATGTTACCCTAGTTAACAGCCAAAGATGGATAAAATAGAGGAAATGAGTTGACGTAATTGACCAAAAAGTCAAGTTTTGATAAATTCTCTCCATCTCGTTGAATCTCAAATCGATCTCGGAAAATGTTTCAAATTTGGAACTAAATTTTTGTATATAAATGTTGGGGAGTCGTATTCCAAATCGTACTCTTACACCCTCTGCACTGTAGTCCTTGTAAAAATGAAAGAACAGCGCACTCTGCGGAGATGAAGTAATTGTTACCGGTTCAGGAATTGGGATATACTTAGATTGAGACAAATTTCTGTACTGTTCCATTATCTCTGGGACAGAATTCACTATGAAAAGCATTTCATACTTGTTGATGTGTAGTTCTGACGATAAATCAAAAGATTGTTTTGTTATGTAGTCATGATACTCGAATTTTTTAATAGAAAAGGTTGGATATTCAAATCCTTTATTAAATTGGATGATTCTGTTGTTTTGAGTAAAAACGTCCAAGAAACTGTAAAAGAAATAGGAGTCAACATCAATTTCGTCTACTCTGTAAGCATCAGCGATTCCTTCCTTTCTTTTGTAAATTTTTTCCAAAAGTTGTAAGTGATTATTGATCAACATTTTTCACAAATGAAAGCGGTATCAAGTAAAACCCTGTTAATATAAAGGAAAATTAAAATAGAAAAAACAATGCATAAAATGAAATCGTTTATTTTGAGATTTAGATTTCTAAAGCTGAAGTCTGATTGGGCGGGAGTTTCTATTACAACAACATTAAGTTGTACAACGTAAACTTGTTCTTCAATAATAGATGGAAACTTTTTCTTGATCTCTCTCTTGTTGTGTTGAAAGCACATTTATGCGCTAGATTCTATTTTCAATAAAAATAAATTTGATCTCCGACGGTAAAATTTATCAATATTTCAGATACACAATTTTGGACTACATCTATTCAAAATACTGTAACAATTGTGAATTTTTAAAGAATAGTTTTCTTGTTGTTTTTTTTCGGTGAAATTTTCTGTATGGGAAATTTCAAGTAAAGTTTAACAAACAAGAGTTAGAGGAAAATGGGAAAAAAACAAAAAGTTCGAATTTTTCGGCACGGAATGAATTTGTACATTTAAACTGAAAGTTAGTTAGTTAATTATATGCAGAACTGTCGCAATTGGAATCATATCAATCTTCTAGAATGTTCTGACATGACGCCTGAATCTAAAAATAGAAATGACGACATTTCCATATATGGAAGTGATCAGTCATAATCGACTACCTCAAAGTTACATAGCAGCTTTAAACCATTATACTTTCTGTTTTTTCAGATTCAGTTGCTCCGCAATTTAACTGAATTTTTCATAAATTCATCTTGAACTAACATAACAATGCCTGCTCTCGATAGAAGTATCCCAGTGAAATGCACAAACTGTGAAAAAATGATTGCTAAACTAAAGATGGCCAGGCACAAAAAATCTTGTGATAGTGGGACTCTATCATGTCCCAAATGTCCCAACTTTTTTACAAAGAAGAAGGAAGACTTGAATTATCACCTTGCCAAACATCATGCCCCAAAAGATGTTAAGCTTAGTGCTGTGTGTGCTGTGTGCTTGGAAGGTTCCCAAGCTTTTATTCTCTTCAACAACACAAGAGGAGAAAGCATGGAAATTCCACAACAGTTGGAACCAAATCGAGTGATAAGCTCAAAGAAGTCCTAGAATCGGAAGAGCTAGATCAGAACAACGAGCAATTGCAGCAGGAACTAAGTGCTTGCCAGCACTTTTTTGACGATACGGAAATGGAGAATGGGAGAGATCGAGTGTTCAACTTCAAGTTGTCCAAGCTCGATCCCAATGAGATCAAAGAGAAATTAAGAGAGAAATCAATGAGAAGATCTTGAAAAATTTAATTGTGCTGCCAAAGTGAATCTGGCTCTTGGATTTATCATGCGCAATTTGGACACAGACTAGTATCGGTACTTTTACGCGCATGAGAACAACAGTTTCTTTGAAAAATCTTATTTGCTCTGCTCAAAAGGAGACTTGGTCTCTCTTCAAGAGAGAGTAGAGAAAATGGATTTAGTGGAGACGTGCGCACAGGAGAGGGAAAATTCAAAGTGGCGATTTGCTTTGACTACTAACGTAACAAAATTCTGCGCATTCCAATGGGATGTATCGATGCTGTTCTTCCTGAACAGTTACTTAGAGGACCAGATGTGAATTGTCTTGTATCGAATAGTTGCGGCGAGACTTACAAAGATTATCTTTGCCTGTTCAAAGCTATAGCTGTTCACTTGTACGGATCATCTGAGTTGGAAACGAATGCAGCAAATTTGTTTAGTGCTTTTCTTCATGAATCTGGACATGACGCAATCAACTTCAGGGGAGTATCAATCGATCGCCTCGTGTTTGTTGGAAACGCGATAAAGCATAACATCTTTATATATGATATTGATATAGAGGAAGGAGAACTTGTTGGAGAAATTGCGAGAAGAAGTGTTGAAATGTACGAAAAGAACATTAATCTACTGCGATACAACAACCATATTTGCTACGTGAATGATATTAACACATTCTTTAAACGATTCTGTTGTCCCAGTTGCGATACATTTATAAAGCACGCAAATAATTTCAACCGTCATTTAAAATCCCTGCAAAGACAGAGTACAGCATAATTACCCAAAGAGTGTGTATGCTCTGCGAGAAACTTTGTTTGATAAACTCGACGCATTCGGAATTTCCTACAACGATGATCAAGAATTGTTCGGACACTTGGCTATTTTTGAATCTATCTGCCTTCCTACTGAAGAGTTAAAGGATACAAATACAACTACTTGGATTGGAAAACATGAACCAATATCTGTCTCCATTTCCTCCAATTTGATTGAAGAACCTGTGTTTCTATGCCACGAAGACCCTAAGAACCTGATTGTTTCTTTTGTCGAAGCTCTTGAGGAGTTAGCTAACAAGAGTAAAACCGAAATGCAAACAAAATTTGCATCAATTCAAGAGATAATCAATAGCCGAGTTAAAGCCATCTTTAAAAAATTGAACGAAAAGAAAGGTCGCACAACTCCTGCATTTGAATTCGAAGATGAGTGTATTGAGGAGGAGGAGGAGGAAGCTGATATGTCTACTCAGTTCCTACAAATTCAGAAAAATCAACTTTTGGACTTGAAACAACACTTTGAGCGTTATAACAACACATTACCTGTATTTGGGTTCAACAATGGAAAGTACGATTTGAATCTCATCAAATCCTATCTTCTACCTTATTTCATTTATGAACGGGATATTCAACCTAGTTATCAAAAAGGCAAATCATTTTGTTTCCTTCAAGTTCGTTGACGTGCAGTTCCTTGACATTCTAAATTTCCTTGGAGGAGCTACATCTCTCAATTCATTCCTCAAAGCTTACAAGACCAGCGAGACTAAAGGTTTCTTCCCATATGAATGGTTTGATTCTCCAAATAAACTTGACGCACCTTTTCTATCCCCCTATGAATGTTTCAGTAAGCTGAAGGATCATAACCCTTTGGAGAAAGAATTCACTGATTTTACTAAGTTGCTGAACAGTGGACTATCTCAACAAGAAGCTCTGAAAAAATTGAGACTGTAAGAAGTTCCCCCATCTGGAGTCGATAACTACAATTACTTGAAAGTGATTTGGGAGGAAGAGCAAATGGCTAAATTTAGAGATTTTGTCAAGTGGTACAACAACAAGGATTTTGTTCCAACACTAGAAGCAATGCAAAGAATGATGGAATTTTATCACAACAAAGGAATCGACATGTTAAAACTCGGATGTACACTTCCCAATTTAGCAAACATTTGTCTTCACAAGTCAACAAACCACAAATTTTTCACATTTGTCGAAAGTGACAAGGATTTACATGATAAAATATGCGAGGACATGACTGGTGGACCTTCTATTGTGTTCACAAGAAAGGCAGTAGTTGACCAAACCTACATCAGGAACTCAGAAAATATATGTAAGTCTATCGTGGGTATTGATGCTAGTCAACTCTATCCCTTTTCAATTTGTCAAGAAATGCCAACAGGACTTTACACACGATGGGAGCTCGACAGAAATTCTCAAAAATTCAAAGCTCGAAACAATAAACCTCGAACATTTGAGAACATGGTCATGTCTCCAATCACAACGCCCAGAATGCACAATTGAAAGCTATTATACAACCGGGAAACAGAAAAAGATTGACTGTTTTAGCGTGGACGGTTTTTGTGCTCATTGCGACATAGTATTCGAAGCTATGGTTGTTATTTCCATTTTTGCCCATGCCATTTCACCCCATAAGTTAGGTTTCTGCTCTTAGTGTTTTCCGAAAGATAGTTTTCATTATCACAAAATAACGCATACTACCTTCCAAGGACGTGGGGAGTTACAAACAAAAGGGCCCGAGCTCCACTATTTCTAAAAAGAGTTTTATGTTTTAATATCATGAGATCTAAGGAACCGTATGCGGAAAAAGAAAAACTTTTCCCAAATTGCAGATGTTCTGAAGGTTCAAAAAATCATTCTTTCAGGGGTTAGACTTTATCATGAAAGAGCGTTGTACCTACAGGTTTGATTGAAGGAGGCTGGAAAACAATGGGCGAAACAAAGTTTTAATATTTAAATCAAACGAAACAAAAAATTTATTTCCCCCCATAAGTTAGGTTTCTGTCCTTCGTGTCTTTGAAGGATAGTTTTTAATAGCAGAAAAGAACGCATACTATCTTTCAACAGTGTGGGTTGCTACAAAAAAGCGGCTCCCGAGACCCACTATTAGTAAAAGAGAATTTTATGTTTTAATATCATGAGATCTAAGGAACAGTATGAGGAAAAAGAATTTTTCGAAAATTGCAGATGTTCTGAAAAATCGAAACATCTTTATTCCAGTGGTTAGACCTTATCATCACAGATCGTTTTACCTACAGATTCGATTGAATGAGGCGGAAAAGCAATAGCCGAAACAAAGTTTTATAATTCCAACCAAACGAAACAAAAAAGCGTTTCACCCATATGTTAGGTTTCTGCTCATAGTGTTTTCTGAAAATAGTGAAAGAAATAGTGTCTTTTTAATCAAAAATAACGCATACTGTCTTTCAAGGGCGTGGGGAGTTACGAAAAAAAGCGGACCCGGAGCGCCACTATTAGGAAAAGAGAATTTTACGTTTTAATATCATAAGATCTAATGAACAGTAT
Source organism: Convolutriloba macropyga (assembly GCF_964194025.1). Lineage (NCBI taxonomy): Eukaryota > Metazoa > Xenacoelomorpha > Acoela > Convolutidae > Convolutriloba > Convolutriloba macropyga. Next base: position 10,218,473 of record NC_134482.1, read on the forward strand.
GAGGAAAAAGGAAAACTTTTCCAAAATTTCATATGTTCTGAAAGTTCGAAATATCATTTTTTCAGGGTTTAGACTTTATCATGACAGATCGCTGTACCTACAGGTTTGAATGAAGGATGCGTGAAAACAATAGGCGAAACAATGTTTTAAAATTCAAACCAAACGAAACAAAAAACCATTTCCAACATAAGTTAGGTTTCTGCTCTTAGTGTTTTCCCGAAAGATAGTTTTCTTTATCACAAAATAACGCAAACTATCTTCCAAGGACGTGGCGAGTTACAAACAAAGGGGCCCGAGCTCCACTATTACTAAAAGGGAAATTTATGTTTTAATATCATGAGATCTAAGGAACAGTATTAGGAAAAAGAAAAACTTTTCCAAATTTGCCGATTTTCTGAGAGTTCGAAATATCATATTTTAAGGAGTTAGACTTTATTATGATAGATCATTTTACCTAAAGGTTTGAATGAAGGATGCGGGAAAACAATAGGCGAAACGAAGTTTTAAGGTTCATACCAAGCGAAAGAGAAAAAGCATTTCAACCCATAAGTTAGGTTTCTACATTTAGTGTTTTCTGAAAGATAGTTTATATTATCACAAAATAACGCATACTATCTTCCCAGAGCGTGGGCAGTTACAATAAAGAGGGCCCGGCGCCAAGCTTTTAGTAAAAGATAATTCAAAGTTTTAGTATCATGAGATCTAGGGAAGAGTATGAGGAAAAAGAAAAACTTTTCCAAAATTGCAGATGATCTGAAGGTTCGAAAAATCATTCTTTCAGGGGTTAGACTATATCATGAGAGAGGTTTGTACCTACAGGTTTGAATGAAGGAGGCTGGAAAACAATGGGCGAAACAAAGTTTTAATATTCAAATCAAACGAAATAAAAAAGCCGTTTCACCCCATAAGTTAGGGTTCTGCTCTTCGTGATTTTTGAAGAATAGTTTTTAATAGCAGAAAATAACGCGTGAAAGAAAATACTATCTTTCAACGGCGTGGGTAGTTACAAAAAAGCGGCCACCGTGTTCCACTACTATTAAAAGAGAATTTTATGATTTAATATCATGAGATCTAAGGAAAAGTATGAGGAAAAGGAAGAGTTTTTCCAAAAATGCACATGTTCTGAAAGTTTGAAACATCATTATTTCAGGGGTTAGAGCCTATCATGACAGATTGTTGTACCTACAGGTTTGATTGAAGGAGGCGGAAAAACAATAGCCAAAACAAAGTTTTAAAATTCAAACCAAACGAAAGAAAAAAAACCATTTCACCCCATAAAGTAGGTTTCTGCTCTTCGCGTTTTTCAAAGGATAGTTTTTATTTGCAGAAAGTAGAGCATATAATCTTTCAAAGGGTAGGGTATTATTTCACCCATAAGTTAGGTTTCTGCTGATAGTGTTTTCCCAAAGATAGTTTTTATTATCCAAAATAACGAATACCATCTTCAAGGACGCGGGGAGTTAAAGAGAATTTTATATTAGTAAAAGAGAATTTTATGTTTTAATATCATGAGATCTAAGGAACAGTATGAGGAAAAAGAACTTTTCCAAAATAGCAGATGTTCTGAAAGTTCGAAACACCTTTATTCCAGTGGTTAGACTTTATCATGACATATCAGTGTACCTAAGGGTGAGTGAAGGAGGGGAAACAACAATAGGCTAAACAATGTTTTAAAATTCAAACCAAACGAAACAAAAAAAGCATTTCACACCATAAGTTAGGTTTCTGCCCTTACTGTTTTCCGAAAGATAGTTTTTATTATCCAAAACAGCGCATAGTGTCTTTCAAGGGCATGGGGAGTTACAAAAAGCGGGCCCGGAGCCCCACTTTTAATAAAAGAGAATTTCTTGTTTTAATATCATTAGATCTAAGGAACAGTATGAGGAAGAAGAAATTTTTGAAAATGGCAGATGTTCTGAAAGTTCGAAACACCTTTTTTTCAGGTTTAGACATTATCATGACAGATCGTTGTATCTACAGGTTTGAATGAAGGAGGCGGGAATACCATAGCGAAACAAAGTTTTAAATTCCAAACCAAACGAAACAAAAATCCATTTCACCCCATAAGTTAGGTTTCTGCTCTTCGTATTTTCGAAGGATAGTTATTATTAGCAGACAATAACGTATACAGTCTTTCAAGGATGTGGGGAGTTACTAACGAAGGGGGCCCGGATCCCCACCTTTAGTAAAATAGAGTTTTTTGTTTTAATATCATGAGATCTAAGGAACAGTATGAGGGAAAAAAAACTTTTCCAAAATTGCAGATGTTCTGAAGGTTCGAATTATCAATCTTTCAGGGGTTAAACTTTGTCATTGCAGATAGTTGTACCTACCGGTTTTAATGAAGGAGGCGTGAAAACAATAGGCGAAACAAAATTTTAAAATTCAAACCAAACGAAACAAAAAAAAAACTTTTCACCCCACAAGTTAGGTTTCTGCTCTTCGAGCTTTTCGGAAAATAATTTTTAATGGCAGATAATAACGCATACTATCTTTTAACGGCGTGGGTAGTTACAAAAAAGGGGACCTGGAGCCCCGCTATTAGTAAAAGAGAATTTTATGTTTTAATATCATGAGAACTAAGGAACATTATGAGAAAAAAAGAATTCTTCGAAAAATGCAGATGGTCTGAAAGTTCCAAACACCTTTACTCCAGGGGTTAGACTTTATTGGGACAGATCGTTGTACCTACAGGTTTGAATGAATGAGGCCGGAAAACAAGAGGCGAAACAAAGTTTTAAAAATCAAACAACGAAACAAAAAAAAACATTTCACCCCACAAGTTAGGTTTCTGCTCTTCGTGTTTTTCGAAGGATAGTTTTTAATATCTGATAATAACGTATACTATCTTTCAACGACGTGGGTATTTACAGAAAAGAGGCCCCGGAGCCCCGCTATTAGTAAAAGAGCATTTTATGATTTAAGATCATGAGATCTAAGGAACAGTATGAGGAAAAAGAAGAATTTTTCAAAATTGCAGATGTTCTGAAAGTTCAAAACGTCATTTTTTCAGGGTTTAGACTTTATCATGACAGATAGTTGTACCTTCCGGTTTGAATGAAGGAGGCAGGAAACAAATTGGCAAAAAAATTTAAATTTCAAACCAAACGAAACAAAAAACTCCTTCACCACACAAGTTAGGTTTCTGCTCTTCGTGTTTTTCAAAGGAAAGTTTTTAATATCAGATAAAAACTCGAACTATCTTTCAACGGCGTGGGTAGTTGCAAAAGGGGGCCCGGAGCCCCGCTATTAGTAAAAGAGAATTTTATATTTTAATATCATGAGATCTAAGGAACAGTATGAGAAAAATAGAACTTTTCGAAAATTGCAGATGTTCTGAAAGCTCGGAACACCTTTTCTCCATGGGTTAGACTTTATCAGGACAGATCGTTGTTTCTACAGGTTTGAAGGAATGAGGCCGGAAAATAAGAGGCGAAACAAAGTTTTACAAATCAAACAAACGAAACAAAAAAACCATTTCAACACATAAGGAAAGTTTCTACATTTATTGTTTTCCAAAAGATAGTTTATGTTATCACATAAAAACGCATAATTTCGTCCAAGGACGCGGGAATTTACAAAAAAGCGGGCTCGGAGCCCCGCTATTAGTAAAAACGATTTTTATGTTTAAATATCATGAGATCTAATGAACAGTATGAGGAAAAAAAAGACTTTTCCAAAATTGCAGATGTTCTGAGAGTTTGAATTATCATTCTGCCAGGGATTAGAATTTATCATGACAGATAGTTGTACCTACAGGTTTGAATGAAGGAGGCCCAAAACAATAGGCTGAGCAAAGTTTTAAAATTCAAACCAAACTAAACAAAAAAACATTTCACCCCATAAAGTAGGTTTCTGCTCTTCGCGTTTTTCAAAGGATAGTTTTTAATTGCAGAAAATAAAGCATATAATCTTTCAAAGGGTAGGGTAGTTCCAAAAGAGCTCCCGAGCCCCACTATTATTAAAAGTGAATTTTAAGGTTTAATATCTTGCGGTCTAAGGAACAGTATGAGGAAAAAGAAGAACTTTTCCAAAATTGCAGATGTTCTGAAGGTTCGAAACATCGTTATTCCAGGGGTTTGAATTTATCATGACAGATAATTGTAACTGCAGGCTTGAATGAAGGAGGCGGAACAACAATAGGCTAAAGAAAATTTTAAAATTGAAACTAAACGAAACAAAAAAACATTTCACCCCATAAGTTAGGTTTCTGCTCTTCACGTTTTTCGAAGGATAGTTTTTAATAGCAGAAAAAAACGCATGCTGTCTTTCAACGGCGTGGGTAGTTACAAAAAAGGGGTCCCGGAGCCCCAATATTAGTAAAAGAGAATTTTATGGTTTAATATCTTGAGATCTAAGGAACAGTATGAGGAAAAAGAAGAACTCTTCCAAAAATGCAGAGGTTCTGAAAGTTCGAAACACCTTTATTCCAGGGGTTAGACCTTGTCATGACAGATCGTTGTACCTACATGTTTGAATAAGGAGGCGGGAAAACAATAGGCGAAACAAAGTTTTGAAATTCATACCAAACGAAACAAAGAACCCTTTCACACCGAAGTTAGGTTTCTATTCTTCGTGTTTTTTGAAGGATAGTTTTTAGTAACAGAAAAAAACGCATAGTATCTTTCAACGGTGTGAGTAGTTACAAAAAAGGGGTCCCGGAGCCCCGCTTTTAGTAAAAGAGAATTTTATATTTTTATATCATGAGATCTAATGGACAGTAGGAGGAAAAAAAAAAGACTTTTCCAAAATTGCAGATGTTCTGAGAGTTTGAATTATCATTCTGCCAGGGATTAGAATTTATCATGACAGATAGTTGTACCTACAGGTTTGAATGAAGGAGGCCCAAAACAATAGGCTGAGCAAAGTTTTAAAATTCAAACCAAACTAAACAAAAAAACATTTCACCCCATAAAGTAGGTTTCTGCTCTTCGCGTTTTTCAAAGGATAGTTTTTAATTGCAGAAAATAAAGCATATAATCTTTCAAAGGATAGGGTAGTTACAAAAAAGGCGCCCCCGAGCCCCACTTTTATTAAAAGTGAATTTTAAGGTTTAATATCTTGCGGTCTAAGGAACAGTATGAGGAAAAAGAAGAACTTTTCCAAAATTGCAGATGTTCTGAAGATTCGAAACATCGTTATTCCAGGGGTTTGAATTTATCATGACAGATAATTGTAACTGCAGGCTTGAATGAAGGAGGCGGAACAACAATAGGCTAAAGAAAATTTTAAAATTGAAACTAAACGAAACAAAAAAACATTTCACCCCATAAGTTAGGTTTCTGCTCTTCACGTTTTTCGAAGGATAGTTTTTAATAGCAGAAAAAAACGCATGCTGTCTTTCAACGGCGTGGGTAGTTACAAAAAAGGGGTCCCGGAGCCCCAATATTAGTAAAAGAGAATTTTATGGTTTAATATCTTGAGATCTAAGGAACAGTATGAGGAAAAAGAAGAACTCTTCCAAAAATGCAGAGGTTCTGAAAGTTCGAAACACCTTTATTCCAGGGGTTAGACCTTGTCATGACAGATCGTTGTACCTACATGTTTGAATAAGGAGGCGGGAAAACAATAGGCGAAACAAAGTTTTGAAATTCATACCAAACGAAACAAAGAACCCTTTCACACCGAAGTTAGGTTTCTATTCTTCGTGTTTTTTGAAGGATAGTTTTTAGTAACAGAAAAAAACGCATACTATCTTTCAACGGCGTGAGCAGTTACAAAAAAGGGGTCCCGGAGCCCCGCTTTTAGTAAAAGAGAATTTTATATTTTTATATCATGAGATCTAATGGACAGTATGAGGAAAAAAAAGACTTTTCCAAAATTGCAGATGTTCTGAGAGTTCGAATTATCATTCTTCCAGGGATTAGAGTTTATCATGACAGATAGTTGTACCTACAGGTTTGAATGAAGGAGGCCCAAAACAATAGGCTGAGCAAAGTTTTAAAATTCAAACCAAACGAAACAAAAAAAACATTTCACGCCATAAAGTAGGTTTCTGCTCTTCGCGTTTTTCAAAGGATAGTTTTTAATTGCAGAAAATAAAACCTATAATCTTTCAAAGGGTAGGGTAGTTACAAAAAAGGGGCCCCCGAGCCCCACTATTATTAAAAGTGAAATTTAAGGTTTAATATCTTGCGATCTAAGGAACAGTATGAGGAAAAAGAAGAACTTTTCCAAAATTGCAGATGTTCTGAAGGTTCGAAACATCGTTATTCCAGGGGTTTGAATTTATCATGACAGATGGTTGTACCTGCAGGCTTGAATGAAGGAGGCGGAACAACAATAGGCTAAAGAAAATTTTAAAATTGAAACTAAACGAAACAAAAAAACATTCCACCCCATAAGTTAGGTTTCTGCTCTTCGCGTTTTTCGAAGGATAGTCTTTAATAGCAGAAAAAAACGCATGCTGTCTTTCAACGGCGTGGGTAGTTACCAAAAGGGGGTCCCGGAGCCCCAATATTAGTAATAGAGAATTTTATGGTTTAATATCTTGTGATCTAAGGAACAGTATGAGGAAAAAGAAGAACTCTTCCAAAAATGCAGATGTTCTGAAAGTTCGAAACACCTTTATTCCAGGGGTTAGACCTTGTCATGACAGATCGTTGTACCTACATGTTTGAATAAGGAGGCGGGAAAACAATAGGCGAAACAAAGTTTTGAAATTCAAACCAAACGAAAAAAAAACATTTCACCCCATAAGTAAGGTTTCTGCTCTTAATGTTTTCCGACAGACAGTTTTTCTTATCACAATATAACGCATACAACTTTCCAAGAGCAAGGGGAGTTACAAAAGATTATGAGGAAAAAGAACTTTTCGAAAAATGCAGATGTTCTGAAAGTTCGAAACACCTTTGTTCCAGGGGTTAGAACTTATCATGACAGATCGTTTTACCTACAGGTTTCAATGAAGGAGGCCGCAAAATAATAGGCGAAACAAAGTTTTAAAATTCAAACCAAACGAAACAAAAAAAACCATTTCACCCCATAAAGTAGGTTTCTGCTCTTCGCGTTTTTCAAAGGATAGTTTTTAATTGCAGAAAATAAAGCATATAATGCTTCAAAGGGTAGGGTAGTTACAAAAAAGGGGCCCCCGAGCCCCACTATTATTAAATGAGAATTTTAAGGTTTAATATTTTGCGATCTAAGGAACAGTATGAGGAAAAAGAAGAATTTTTCCAAAAATGCACATGTTCTGAAAGTTCGAAACATCATTATTTCAAGGGTTAGAGCATATCATGACAGATCGTTTTACCTGCAGGTTTCAATGAAGGAGGCGGCAAAACAATAGGCGTAACAAAGTTTTAAAATTCAAATCAAACGAAAGAAAAAAAACCATTTCACCCCATAAAGTAGGTTTCTGCTCTTCGCGTTTTTCAAAGGATAGTTTTTATTTGCAGAAAGTATAGCATATAATCTTTCAAAGGGTAGGGTAGTTACAAAAAAGGGGCCCCGAGCCCCATTGTTATTAAAAGAGAATTTTGAAGTTTAATATCTTGCGATCTAAAGAACAGTATAAGGAAAAAGAAGACCTTTTCCATAAATGCACATGTTCTGAAAATTCGAAACATCATTATTTCATGGGTTAGAGCTTATCATGACAGATCGTTTTACCTACAGGTTTCAATGAAAGAGGCGGCAAAACAATAGGCGAAACAAAGTTTTAAAATTCAAACCAAACGAAACAAAAAAAAATTCACCCCATAAAGTAGGTTTCTGCTCTTCGCGTTTTTCAAAGGATAATTTTTAATTGCAGAAAGTAAAGCATATAATCTTTCAAAGGGTAGGGTAGTTACAAAAAGGGGCCCCCGAGCCCCACTATTATTAAAAGAGATCTTTAAGTTTTAATATCTTGCGATCTAAGGAACAGTATAAGGAAAAAGACGAACTTTTCCGAAATTGCGGATGTTCTGAAAGTTCGAAACATCGTTATTCCAGGGGTTTGAATTTATTATGACAGATCGTTTTACCTACAGGTTTCAATGAAGGAGGCGGCAAAACAATAGGCGAAACAAAGTTTTAAAATTCAAACCAAACGAAACAAAAAAACATTTCACCCCATATGTTAGGGTTCTGCTCTTCGTGTTTTTCGAAGGATAGTTTTTAATAGCAGAAAAAAACCCATGCTATCTTTCAACGGCGTGGGTATTTACGAAAAAGGGGTCCCGGAGCCTCACTATTAGTAAAAGAGAATTTTTTGGTTTAATATCTTGAGATCTAAGAAACAGTATGAGGAAAAATAAGAACTTTTCCAAAAATGCGGATGTTCTGAAAGTTCGAAACATCTTTATTCCAGGGGTTAGACTTTGTCATGACAGATCGTTGTACCCACAGGTTTGAATAAGGAGGCGGGAAAACAATAGGCGAAACAAAGTTTTGAAATTCATACCAAACTAAACAAAAAGCCCTTTCACCCCATAATTTAGGTTTCTGCTCTTCGTGTTTTTCGAAGGATAGTTTTTAATAGCAGAAAAAAAACGCATAATATCCTTCAACGGCGAGGGCACTTACAAAAAAGGGGTTCCGGAGCCCCACAATTAGTAAAAAAGAAATTTATGGTTTAATGTCATGAGATCTAAGGAACCGTATGAGGAAAAAGAGGAATTTTTTCAAAAATGCACATGTTCTGAAAGTTCGAAACATCATTATTTCAAGGGTTAGAGCTTATCATGACAGATCGTTTTACCTACAGGTTTCAATGAAGGAGGCGGCAAAACAATAGGCGGAGCAAAGTTTTAAAATTCAAACCAAACGAGAAAAAACATTACACCCCATAAGTTAGGTTTCTGCTCTTAATGTTTTCCGACAGACAGTTTTTATTATCACAACATAACGCATACAACTTTCCAAGAGCATGGGGATTTAAAGCAGATTATGAGGAAAAAGAAGAAATTTTCCAAAAATGCAGATGTTCTGAAAGTTTGAAACACTTTTGTTCCAGTGGTTAGAACTTATCATGACAGATCGTTGTACCCACAGGTTTGAATGAAGGAGGCGGGAAAACAATAGGCGAAACAAAGTTTTGAACTTCATACCAAACGAAACAAAAAGCCCTTTCACCCCATAAATTAGGTTTCTGCTCTTCGTGTTTTTCAAAGGATAGTTTTTAATAGCAGAAAAAAAACGCATACTATCCTTCAACGGCGAGGGCACTTACAAAAAAGGGCTTCCGGAGCCCCACAATTAGTAAAAGAGAAATTTATGGTTTAATATCATGAGATCTAAGGAACCGTATGAGGAAAAAGAAGAATTTTTCCAAAAATGCACATGTTCTGAAAGTTCGAAACATCATTATTTCAAGGGTTAGAGCTTATCATGACAGATCGTTTTACCTACAGGTTTCAATGAAGGAGGCGGCAAAACAATAGGCGGAGCAAAGTTTTAAAATTCAAACCAAACGAGAAAAAACATTACACCCCATAAGTTAGGTTTCTGCTCTTAATGTTTTCCGACAGACAGTTTTTATTTTCACAACATAACGCATTCAACTTTCCAAGAGCATGGGGAGTTACAGCAGATTATGAGGGAAAAGAAGAATTTTTCCAAAAATGCAGATGTTCTGAAAGTTTTAAACACCTTTGTTCCAGTGGTTAGAACTTATCATGACAGATCGTTGTACCCACAGGTTTGAATGAAGGAGGTGGGAAAACAATAGGCGAAACAAAGTTTTGAAATTCAGACCAAACGAAACAGAAAACCCTTTCACCCCGTGAGTTAGGTTTCTGCTCTTCGTGTTTTTCGAAGGATAGTTTTTAATAGCAGAAAAAAAACGCATACTATCTTTCAACGGCGTGGGCAGTTACAAAAAAGGGGTTCCGGAGCCTCACTAGTAGTAAATGAGAAATTTATGGTTTAATATCATGAGATCTAAGGAACCGTATGAGGAAAAAGAAGAATTTTTCCATAAATGCACATGTTAAGAAATTTCGAAGCATCATTATTTCAAGGGTTAGAGCTTATCATGACAGATCGTTTTACCTACAGGTTTCAATGAAGGAGGCGCAAAACAATAGGCGAAACAAAGTTTTAAAATTCAAACCAAACGAAACAAAAAACATTTCACCCCATAAGTTAGGTTTCTGCTCTTCGTGTTTTTCGAAGGATAGTTTTTAGTAGCAGAAAAAAAACGCATACTATCCTTCAACGGCGAGGGCACTTACAAAAAAGCGCTTCCGGAGCCCCACAATTAGTAAAAGAGAAATTTATGGTTTAATATCATGAGATCTAAGGAACCGTATGAGGAAAAAGAAGAATTTTTCCAAAAATGCACATGTTCTGAAAGTTCGAAACATCATTATTTCAAGGTTTAGAGCTTATCATGACAGATCGTTTTACCTACAGGTTTCAATGAAGGAGGCGGCAAAACAATAGGCGGAGCAAAGTTTTAAAATTCAAACCAAACGAAAAAAAAAACATTTCACCCCATAAGTTAGGTTTCTGCTCTTAATGTTTTCCGACAGACATTTTTTATTATCACAACATAACGCATACAACTTTCCAAGAGCATGGGGAGTTACAGCAGATTATGAGGAAAAGGAGCTTATCGAAAAATGCAGATGTTCTGAAAGTTCGAAACACCTTTGTTCCAGTGGTTAGAACTTATCATGACAGATCGTTGTACCCACAGGTTTGAATGAAGGAGGTGGGAAAACAATAGGCGAAACAAAGTTTTGAAATTCAGACCAAACGAAACAAAAAACCTATTCACCCCATAAGTTAGGTTTCTGCTCTTCGTGTTTTTCGAAGGGTAGTTTTTAATAGCAGAAAAAAAACGCATACTATCTATCAACGGCGTGGGCAGTTACAAAAAGGGGTTCCGGAGCCTCACTATTAGTAAAAGAGAAATTTATGGTTTAATATCATGAGATCTAAGGAACCGTATGAGGAAAAAGAAGAATTTTTCCATAAATTCACATGTTCTGAAAGTTCGAAACATTATTATTTCAAGGGTTAGAGCTTATCATGACAGATCGTTTTACCTACAGGTTTCAATGAAGGACGCGGCAAAGCAATAGGCGAAACAAAGTTTTAAAATTCAAACCAAACGAAAAAAAAAACATTTTACCCCATAAGTTAGGTTTCTGCTCCTAATGTTTTCCGACAGACAGTTTTTATTATTACAACATAACGCATACAAATTTCCAAGAGCATGGGGAGTTACAGAAGATTATGAGGAAAAAGAACTTTTCGGAAAATGCAGATGTTCTGAAAGTTCGAAACACCTTTGTTCAAGTGGTTAGAACTTATCATGACAGATCTTTGTACCCACAGGTTTGAATGGAGGAGGCGGGAAAACAATAGGCGAAACAAAGTTTTGAAATTCAGACCAAACGAAACAGAAAACCCTTTCACCCCATAAGTTAGGTTTCTGCTCTTCGTGTTTTTCGAAGGATAGTTTTTAATAGCAGAAAAAAAACGCATACTATCTTTCAACGGCGTGGGCAGTTACAAAAAAGGGGTTCCGGAGCCTCACTATTTGTAAAAGAGAAATTTATGGTTTAATATCATGAGATCTAAGGAACCGTATGAGGAAAAAGAAGAATTTTTCCATAAATGCACATGTTCAGAAAGTTCGAAGCATCATTATTTCAAGGGTTAGAGCTTATCATGACAGATCGTTTTACCTACAGGTTTCAATGAAGGAGGCGCAAAACAATAGGCGAAACAAAGTTTTAAAATTCAAACCAAACGAAACAAAAAACATTTCACCCCATAAGTTAGGTTTCTGCTCTTCGTGTTTTTCGAAGGATAGTTTTTAGTAGCAGAAAAAAACGCATACTATCCTTCAACGGCGAGGGCACTTACAAAAAAGCGCTTCCGGAGCCCCACAATTAGTAAAAGAGAAATTTATGGTTTAATATCATGAGATCTAAGGAACCGTATGAGGAAAAAGAAGAATTTTTCCAAAAATGCACATGTTCTGAAAGTTCGAAACATCATTATTTCAAGGGTTAGAGCTTATCATGACAGATCGTTTTACCTACAGGTTTCAATGAAGGAGGCGGCAAAACAATAGGCGGAGCAAAGTTTTAAAATTCAAACCAAACGAAAAAAAAACATTTCACCCCATAAGTTAGGTTTCTGCTCTTAATGTTTTCCGACAGACAGTTATTATTATCACAACATAACGCATACAACTTTCCAAGAGCATGGGGAGTTACAGCAGATTATGAGGAAAAAGAACTTATCGAAAAATGCAGATGTTCTGAAAGTTCGAAACACCTTTGTTCCAGTGGTTAGAACTTATCATGACAGATCGTTGTACCCACAGGTTTGAATGAAGGAGGTGGGAAAACAATAGGCGAAACAAAGTTTTGAAATTCAGACCAAACGAAACAAAAAACCTATTCACCCGATAAGTTAGGTTTCTGCTCTTCGTGTTTTTCGAAGGGTAGTTTTTAATAGCAGAAAAAAACGCATACTATCTATCAACGGCGTGGGCAGTTACAAAAAGGGGTTCCGGAGCCTCACTATTAGTAAAAGAGAAATTTTTGGTTTTATATCATGAGATCTAAGGAACCGTATGAGGAAAAAGAAGAATTTTTCCATAAATTCACATGTTCTGAAAGTTCGAAACATTATTATTTCAAGGGTTAGAGCTTATCATGACAGATCGTTTTACCTACAGGTTTCAATGAAGGACGCGGCAAAGCAATAGGCGAAACAAAGTTTTAAAATTCAAACCAAACGAAAAAAAAACATTTCAGCCCATAAGTTAGGTTTCTGTTCTTAATGTTTTCCGACAGACAGTTTTTATTATCACAATATAACAAATACAACTTTCCAAGACCATGGGGAGTTACAAAAGATTATGAGGGAAAAGAACTTTTCGAAAAATGCAGATGTTCTGAAAATTCGAAACACCTTTGTTCCAGGGGTTAGAACTTATCATGACAGATCTTTGTACCCACAGGTTTGAATGGAGGAGGCGGGAAAACAATAGGCGAAACAAAATTTTGAAATTCAAACCAATTGAAACAAAAAACCCTTTCACCCCATAAGTTAGGTTTCTGCTCTTCGTGTTTTTCGAAGGATAGTTTTTAGTAGCAGAAAAAAAACGCATACTATCCTTCAACGGCGAGGGCACTTACAAAAAAGCGCTTCCGGAGCCCCACAATTAGTAAAAGAGAAATTTATGGTTTAATATCATGAGATCTAAGGAACCGTATGAGGAAAAAGAAGAATTTTTCCAAAAATGCACATGTTCTGAAAGTTCGAAACATCATTATTTCAAGGGTTAAAGCTTATCATGACAGATCGTTTTACCTACAGGTTTCAATGAAGGAGGCGGCAAAACAATAGGCGGAGCAAAGTTTTAAAATTCAAACCAAACGAAAAAAAAACATTTTACCCCATAAGTTAGGTTTCTGCTCCTAATGTTTTCCGACAGACAGTTTTTATTATCACAACATAACGCATACAACTTTCCAAGAGCATGGGGAGTTACAGAAGATTATGAGGAAAAAGAACTTTTCGAAAAATGCAGATGTTCTGAAAGTTCGAAACACCTTTGTTCAAGTGGTTAGAACTTATCATGACAGATCGTTATACCCACAGGTTTGAATGAAGGAGGCGGGAAAACAATAGGCGAAACAAAATTTTAAAATTCAAACCAATTGAAACAAAAAACCCTTTCACCCCATAAGTTAGGTTTCTGCTCTTCGTGTTTTTCGAAGGATAGTTTTTAATAGCAGAAAAAAAAACGCATACTATTCATCAACGGCGTGGGTAGTTACAAAAAAGGGATCTCGGAGCCCCACTATTGGTAAAAGAGAATTTTATGTTTTAATATCATGAGATCTAAGGAACCGTATGAGGAAAAAGAAGAATTTTTCCAAAAATGCACATGTTCTGAAAGTTCGAAACATCATTATTTCAAGGGTTAGAGCTTATCATGACAGATCGTTTTACCTACAGGTTTCAATGAAGGAGGCGGCAAAAAAAATAGGGGAAACAAAGTTTTAAAATTCAAACCAAACGAAAAAAAAACATTTCACCCCATAAGTTAGGTTTCTGCTCCTAATGTTTTCCGACAGACAGTTTTTATTATCACAACATAACGCATACAACTTTCCAAGAGCATGGGGAGTTACAGAAGATTACGAGGAAAAAGAACTTTTCGAAAAATGCAGATGTTCTGAAAGTTCGAAACACCTTTTTTCCGGTGGTTAGAACTTATCATGACAGATCGTTATACACACAGGTTTGAATGAAGGAGGCGGGAAAACAATAGGCGAAACAAAATTTTAAAATTCAAATCAATTGAAACAAAAAACCCTTTCACCCCATAAGTTAGGTTTCTGCTCTTCCTGTTTTTCGAAGGATAATTTTCAATAGCAGAAAAAAACGCATACTATTCTTCAACGGCGTGGGTACTTACAAAAAGGGCAACTCGGAGCCCCACTATTAGCATAAGAGAAATTTATGGTTTAATATCATGAGATCTAAGGAACCGTATGAGGAAAAAGAAGAATTTTTCCAAATTGCACATGTTCTTAAAGTTCGAAACATCATTATTTCAAGGGTTAGAGCTTATCATGACAGATCGTTTTACCTACAGGTTTCAATGAAGGAGGCGGCAAAACAATAGGCGGAGCAAAGTTTTAAAATTCAAACCAAAGGAAAAAAAACATTTCACCCCATAAGTTAGTTTTCTGCTCCTAATGTTTTCCGACAGACAGTTTTTATTATCACAACATAACGCATACAACTTTCCAAGAGCATGGGGAGTTACAGAAGATTATGAGGAAAAAGAACTTTTCGAAAAATGCAGATGTTCTGAAAGTTCGAAACACCTTTGTTCCAGGGGTTAGAACTTATCTTGACAGATCGTTGTACCCACAGGTTTGAATGAAGGAGGCGGGAAAACAATAGGCGAAACAAAATTTTAAAATTCAAACCAATTGAAACAAAAAACCCTTACACCCCATAAGTTAGGTTTCTGCTCTTCGTGTTTTTCGAAGAATAGTTTTTAGTAGCAGAAAAAAAACGCATACTATTCTTCAACGGCGTGGTTAGTTACAAAAAAGGGATCTCGGAGCCCCACTATTGGTAAAAGAGAATTTTATGTTTGTGTGTTTTAATATCATGAGATCTAAGGAACCGTATGAGGAAAAAGAAGAATTTTTCCAAAAATGCACATGTTCTGAAAGTTCGAAACATCATTATTTCAAGGGTTAGAGCTTATCATGACAGATCGTTTTACCTACAGGTTTCAATGAAGGAGGTGGTAAAACAATAGGCAAAACAAAGTTTTAAAATTCAAACCAAACGAAAAAAAAACATTTCACCCCATAAGTTAGGTTTCTTCTCTTAATGTTTTCCGACAGACAGTTTCTATTATCACAATATAACGCATACAACTTTCCAAGAGCATGGGGAGTTACAAAAGATTATGAAGAAAAAGAACTTTTCGAAAAATATAGATGTTCTGAAAGTTCGAAAAACCTTTGTTCCAGGGGTTAGAACTTATCATGACAGATCGTTGTACCTACAGGTTTGAATGAAGGAGGCGGGAAAACAATAGGCGAAACAAAATTTTAAAATTCAAACCAATTGAAACAAAAAACCCTTTCACCCCATAAGTTAGGTTTCTGCTCTTCGTGTTTTTCGAAGGATAGTTTTTAATAGCAGAAAAAAACGCATACTATTCTTTAACGGCGTGGGTAGTTACAAAAAAGGGATCTTGGAGCCCCACTATTATTAAAAGAGAAATTTATGTTTTAATATCATGAGATCTAAGGAAGAGTATGAGAAAAAAGAACTTTTCGAAAAATGCAGTTGTTCTGGAAGTTTCAAACGTCATTATTTCAGGGTTTAGACTTTAATATGACAGATCGTTGTACCTAACGCTTTGAATGAAGGAGGCGGGAAAACAATAGGCGAAAAAGTTTTAAAATTCAAACCAAACGAAAGGAAAAGTCCGTTTCACCCCGTAAGTTAGGTTTCATCTCTTAGTGTTTTCCGAAAGATAACGCATACTATCTTGCAGAGGCGTGGGGAGTTATACAAAAAGCGGGCCAGGAGCCCCGATATTAGTAAAGGAGAATTCTATGTTTTGACATCATGAGACCTGAGGAACAGTATGAGGTAAAGATGTTTTCATAACTGCAGATGTTCTGAGAATTGGAAGTGTCATTTTTTCAGGGGTTAGTCTTTATCATCACAGATCATTGTACCTACAGGTTTGAATGAAGGAGGCGAAAAACAATACGCTGAGCAAAATTTTGAAATTCAAACCAAACGAAACAAATAAATACCATTTCACCCCAAAAAGTAGGATTCTGCTCTTCGCGTTTTTCGAAGGATAGTGTTTAAAAGCGGAAAATAAAGCATATAATTTTTCAAAGGGTAGGGTAGTTACAGAAAAGGGGCCCCCGAGCCCCACTATTAGTAAAACAGAATTTTATTGTTTAACATATTGAGACCTAAGGAACAGTATGAGGAGAAAGAAGAACTTTTCAAAATTGCAGATGTTCGGAAGGTTGGAAACATCATCAAAACAGGGGTTAGAATTTATCATGACAGATGGCTGTACCTGCAGGCTTGAATGAAGGAGGCGGGAAACTTTAGGCGAAACAAAGTTTTAAACTTCAAACCAAACGAAGCAAAAAACCCTTTCACCCCATAAGTTAGGTTTATTCTCTTCGTGATTTTAGAAGGATAGGTTTTAATGGCAGAAAGAGACGCATACTATCTTTCAACGGCGTGGGTAGTTACCAAAAAGGGGTCCCGGAGCCCCACTATTAGTAAAAGAGAAATTTATGGTTAAATATCATGAGATCTAAGGAACCGTATGAGGAAAATGAAAATTTTTTTCCAGAAAAGCACATGTTCTGAAATTTTGAAACATCATTATTTCAGGGGTTAGAGCTTATCATGACAGATCGTTTTACCCACAGGTTTCAATGAAGGAGGAGGCAAAACAATAGGCGAAACCAAGTTTTAAAATTCAAACCAAAAGAAACACAAAAACCATTTCACCCCATAGGTTAGGTTACTGCTCTTAGTGTTTCCCGAATGATAGTTTAAATTATCAAAAAAACGCATACTATCTTCCATGGGCGTGGGGAGTCATACAAAAGCGGTCCCCGAGCCCCAATTACAGTAAAAGATAATTCTATGTTTTATATCACGAGATCTAAGGAACAGTATGAGGAAAAAGAGAACTTTTCCAAAACAGCAGATGTACTGAAATTTCGGAATATTTTTTTTTCTGTGGTTAGATTTTGTTTTGACAGATCGTTGTACCTACAGGTTTGAAAGAATGAGGCGAGAAAACAATTGGCGAAACAAAGTTTTAAAATTCAAACCAAACAAAACAAAAATCCCTGTCACCCCATAAGTTAGGTTTCTGCTCTTCTTGTTTTTTGAAGGAGAACTTTTAATAGCAGAAAAAAAGCACACTATCTTTCAACGGCGTGGGTAGTTACAATAAAGGGGTCCCGGAGCCCCACTATTAGTAAAAGAGTATTTTATGGTTTAATATTTGAGATCTAAGGAACAGCATGAGGAAAAGAAGTTTTCGAAAATTGCAGATGTTCTGAAAGTTGGAAACAAATTTATTCCAGGGTTAGACCTTATCATGACAGTTCGTTGTACCCAGAGGTTTGAATGAAGGAGGCGTGAAAACAATAGGCGAAACAAATTTATAAAATTCAAACCAAGCGAAACAAAAAACCCTGTCACCCCATAAGTAAGGCTTCTGCTCTTTGTGATTTTCGAAGGATAGTTTTTAATGGCATAAAAAAAGCATACTATTTTTCAACGGCGTGGGTGGTTACAAAAAAGGGGTTCCGGAGCCCCAACTAGTAAAAGAGAATTTTATGGTTTAATATCTTGAGATCTAAGGAACAGTATGAGGAAAAAGAACATTTCGAAAATTGCAGATGTTCTGAAAGTTCGAAGCAACTTTATTCCAGCAGTTAGACTTTATCATGACAGATTGTTGTACCCAGAGGTTTGAGTGAAGGACGGGTGAAAACAATAGGCAAAGGAAATTTTAAAAATTCAAACCAAACGAAACAAAAACCCTTTCACCCCATAAGTAAGGTTTCTGCTCTTTGTGATTTTCGAAGGATAGTTTTTAATGGCAGAAAAAATGCATACTATTTTTCAACGGCGTGGGTAGTTACAAAAAAGGGGTTCCGGAGCCCCAATTAGTAAAAGAGAATTTTATGGCTTATTATCTTGAGATCTAAGGAACAGTATGAGGAAAAAGAACATTTCGAAAATTGCAGATGTTCTGAAAGTTCGAAGCAACTTTATTCCAGCAGTTAGAATTTATCATGACAGATTGTTACCCACAGGTTTGAGTGAAGGACGGGTGAAAACAATAGGCAAAACAAATTTTTAAAATTCAAACCAAACGAAACAAAGAACCCTTTCACCCCATAATTTAGATTTCTGCTCTTCTTGTTTTTCGAAGGATAGTTTTTAATAGCAGAAAAAAACGCATACTATCTTAAACGGCGTCGGTAATTACAATAAAGGGGTCCCGGAGCCCCACTGTCAGTAAAATAGAATTTTATGGTTTAATATCTTGAGATCTAAGGAACAGTATGAGGAAAAAGAAGAACTTTTCCAAAAATGCAGATGTTCTGAAAGCTCGAAACACCATTATTCCAGGGGTTAGACCTTATCATGACAAATTGTTGTACCCAGAGGTTTGAAGGAAGGAGGCGGGAAAATGATACACGAAACAAAGTTTTAAAATTCAAACCAAACGAAACAAAAAACACTTTCACCCCATAAGTTAAGTTTCTGCTCTTCGTGATATTCGAAGGGTAGTTCTTAATGGCAGAAAAAAGGCAAAATATGTTTCAACGGCGTGGGTAGTTACAAAAAGGGGTTCCGGACCCCCACTATTAGTAAAAGAGATTTTTATGGTTTAATACCTTGAGAACTAAAAACAGTATGATGAAAAAGAACTTTTCGAAAATTGCAGATGTTCTGAAAGTTCAAACACCTTTATTCCAGGGTTAGACGTTATCATGACAGATCGTTGTACCCAGAGGTTTGAATGAAAGAGGCGTGAAAACAACAGGCGAAACAAATTTTCAAAATTCAAACCAAGCGAAACAAGAAACCCTGTCACCCCATAAGTAAGGTTTCTGCTCATTGTGATTTTCGAAGGATAGTTTTTAATGGAAGAAAAAAACGCATACTATCTTTTAACGGCGTGGGTAGTTACAAAAAAGGGGTTCCGGATCCCCACTATCAGTAAAAGAGAATTTTATGGTTTAATATCTTGAGATCTAAGGAACAGTATGAGAAAAAAGAAGAACTTTTCCAAAAATGCAGATGTTCTGAAAGTGCGAAACACCTTTATTCCAGTGGTTAGACTTTATCATGACAGATTGTTGTACCCAGAGGTTTGAATGAAGGAGTCGGGAAAATAATAGGCAAAACAATGTTTTAAAATTCAAACCAAACGAAACAAAAAACCCTTTCACACCGAAGTTAGGCTTCTGTTCTTCTTGTTTTTTGAAGGATTTTTTCAATAGCAGAATAAACGCATACTATCTTTCAACGGCGTGGGTAGTTACAAAAAAGGGGTCCCGGAGCCACTATTAGTGAAAAAGAATTTTTTGGTTTAATATCTTGAGATCTAAGGAACAGTATGAGGAAAAAGAAGAACTTTTCCAAAAATGCAGATGTTCTGAAAGTTCGAAACACCTTTATTCCAGTGGTTAGACTTTATCATGACAGATCGTTGTACCCAGATGTTTGAATGAAGGAGTCGGGAAAATAATAGGCGAAACAATGTTTTAAAATTCAAACTAAACGAAACAAAAAACCCTTTCACACCGAAGTTAGGCTTCTGCTCTTCCTGTTTTTTGAAGGATTTTTTTCAATAGCAGAAAAAACGCATAATATCTTTCAACGGCGTGGGTAGTTACAAAAAAGGGGTCCCGGAGCCCACTATTAGTGAAAGAGAATTTTTTGGTTTAATATCTTGAGATCTAAGGAACAGTATGAGGAAAAAGTGCAGATGTTCTGAAAGTTTGAAACACCTTTATTCCAGGGTTAGACCTCATCATGACAGATCGTTGTGCCCAGAGGTTTGAATGAAGGAGGCGTGATAACAACAGGCGAAACAAATTTTAAAAATCCTTTCACACCGAAGTTAGGCTTCTGCTCTTCCTGTTTTTTGAAGGATTTTTTCAATAGCAGAATAAACGCATACTATCTTTCAATGGCGTGGGTAGTTACAAAAAAGGGGTCCCGGAGCCCACTATTAGTGAAAGAGAATTTTTTGGTTTAATATCTTGAGATCTAAGGAACAGTATGAGGAAAAAGAAGAACTATTCCAAAAATGCAGATGTTCTGAAAGTTCGAAACACCTTTATTCCAGTGGTTAGACTTTATCATGACAGATCGTTGTACCCAGAGGTTTGAATGAAGGAGTCCGGAAAATAATAGGCGAAACAATGTTTTAAAATTCAAACCAAACGAAACAAAAAACCCTTTCACACCGAAGTTAGGCTTCTGCTCTTCCTGTTTTTTGAAGGATTTTTTCAATAGCAGAAAAAACGCATAATATCTTTCAACGGCGTGGGTAGTTACAAAAAAGGGGTCCCGGAGCGCACTATTAGTGAAAGAGAATTTTTTGGTTTAATATCTTGAGATCTAAGGAACAGTATGAGGAAAAAGTGCAGATGTTCTGAAAGTTTGAAACACCTTTATTCCAGGGTTAGACCTCATCATGACAGATCGTTGTACCCAGAGGTTTGAATGAAGGAGGCGTGATAACAACAGGCGAAACAAA
Organism: Convolutriloba macropyga; assembly: GCF_964194025.1. Classification (NCBI taxonomy): domain Eukaryota; kingdom Metazoa; phylum Xenacoelomorpha; order Acoela; family Convolutidae; genus Convolutriloba; species Convolutriloba macropyga. Next base: position 10,239,240 of record NC_134482.1, read on the forward strand.
TTTTAAAAATCCTTTCACACCGAAGTTAGGCTTCTGCTCTTCCTGTTTTTTGAAGGATTTTTTCAATAGCAGAATAAACGCATACTATCTTTCAACGGCGTGGGTAGTTACAAAAAAGGGGTCCCGGAGCCCACTATTAGTGAAAGAGAATTTTTTAGTTTAATATCTTGAGATCTAAGGAACAGTATGAGGAAAAAGTGCAGATGTTCTGAAAGTTTGAAACACCTTTATTCCGGGGTTAGACCTCATCATGACAGATCGTTGTACCCAGAGGTTTGAATGAAGGAGGCGTGATAACAACAGGCGAAACAAATTTTAAAAATACTTTCACACCGAAGTTAGGCTTCTGCTCTTCCTGTTTTTTGAAGGATTTTTTCAATAGCAGAATAAACGCATACTATCTTTCAACGGCGTGGGTATTTAGAAAAAAGGGGTCCCGGAGCCCACTATTAGTGAAAAAGAATTTTTTGGTTTAATATCTTGAGATCTAAGGAACAGTATGAGGAAAAAGAAGAACTTTTCCAAAAATGCAGATGTTCTGAAAGTTCGAAACACCTTTATTCCAGTGGTTAGACTTTATCATGACAGATCGTTGTACCCAGAGGTTTGAATGAAGGAGTCCGGAAAATAATAGGCGAAACAATGTTTTAAAATTCAAACTAAACGAAACAAAAAACCCTTTCACACCGAAGTTAGGCTTCTGCTCTTCCTGTTTTTTGAAGGATTTTTTTCAATAGCAGAAAAAACGCATAATATCTTTCAACGGCGTGGGTAGTTACAAAAAAGGGGTCCCGGAGCCCACTATTAGTGAAAGAGAATTTTTTGGTTTAATATCTTGAGATCTAAGGAACAGTATGAGGAAAAAGTGCAGATGTTCTGAAAGTTTGAAACACCTTTATTCCAGGGTTAGACCTCATCATGACAGATCGTTGTGCCCAGAGGTTTGAATGAAGGAGGCGTGATAACAACAGGCGAAACAAATTTTAAAAATCCTTTCACACCGAAGTTAGGCTTCTGCTCTTCCTGTTTTTTGAAGGATTTTTTCAATAGCAGAATAAACGCATACTATCTTTCAATGGCGTGGGTAGTTACAAAAAAGGGGTCCCGGAGCCCACTATTAGTGAAAGAGAATTTTTTGGTTTAATATCTTGAGATCTAAGGAACAGTATTAGGAAAAAGAAGAACTATTCCAAAAATGCAGATGTTCTGAAAGTTCGAAACACCTTTATTCCAGTGGTTAGACTTTATCATGACAGATCGTTGTACCCAGAGGTTTGAATGAAGGAGTCCGGAAAATAATAGGCGAAACAATGTTTTAAAATTCAAACCAAACGAAACAAAAAACCCTTTCACACCGAAGTTAGGCTTCTGCTCTTCCTGTTTTTTGAAGGATTTTTTCAATAGCAGAAAAAACGCATAATATCTTTCAACGGCGTGGGTAGTTACAAAAAAGGGGTCCCGGAGCGCACTATTAGTGAAAGAGAATTTTTTGGTTTAATATCTTGAGATCTAAGGAACAGTATGAGGAAAAAGTGCAGATGTTCTGAAAGTTTGAAACACCTTTATTCCAGGGTTAGACCTCATCATGACAGATCGTTGTACCCAGAGGTTTGAATGAAGGAGGCGTGATAACAACAGGCGAAACAAATTTTAAAAATCCTTTCACACCGAAGTTAGGCTTCTGCTCTTCCTGTTTTTTGAAGGATTTTTTCAATAGCAGAATAAACGCATACTATCTTTCAACGGCGTGGGTAGTTACAAAAAAGGGGTCCCGGAGCCCACTATTAGTGAAAGAGAATTTTTTAGTTTAATATCTTGAGATCTAAGGAACAGTATGAGGAAAAAGTGCAGATGTTCTGAAAGGTTGAAACACCTTTATTCCAGGGTTAGACCTCATCATGACAGATCGTTGTACCCAGAGGTTTGAATGAAGGAGGCGTGATAACAACAGGCGAAACAAATTTTAAAAACCCTTTCACACCGAAGTTAGGCTTCTGCTCTTCCTGTTTTTTGAAGGATTTTTTCAATAGCAGAATAAACGCATACTATCTTTCAACGGCGTGGGTAGTTACAAAAAAGGGGTCCCGGAGCCCCACTATTAGTGAAAGAGAATTTTTTGGTTTAATATCTTGAGATCTAAGGAACAGTATGAGGAAAAAGAAGAACTTTTCCAAAAATTCAGATGTTCTGAAAGTTCGAAACACCTTTATTCCAGTGGTTAGACTTTATCATGACAGATCGTTGTACCCAGAGGTTTGAATGAAGGAGTCGGGAAAATGATAGGCGAAACAATGTTTTAAAATTCAAACCAAACGAAACAAAAAACCCTTTCACACCGAAGTTAGGCTTCTGCTCTTCCTGTTTTTTGAAGGATTTTTTCAATAGCAGAAAAAACGCACAATATCTTTCAACGGCGTGGGTAGTTACAAAAATGGGTCCCAGAGCCCACTATTAGTGAAAGAGAATTTTTTGGTTTAATATCTTGAGATCTAAGGAACAGTATGAGGAAAAAGTGCAGATGTTCTGAAAGTTTGAAACACCTTTATTCCAGGGTTAGACCTCATCATGACAGATCGTTGTACCCAGAGGTTTGAATGAAGGAGGCGTGATAACAACAGGCGAAACAAATTTTAAAAACCCTTTCACACCGAAGTTAGGCTTCTGCTCTTCCTGTTTTTTGAAGGATTTTTTCAATTGCAGAATAAACGCATACTATCTTTCAACGGCGTGGGTAGTTACAAAAAAGGGGTCCCGGAGCCCCACTATTAGTGAAAGAGAACTTTTGGTTTAATATCTTGAGATCTAAGGAACAGTATGAGGAAAAAGTGCAGATGTTCTGAAAGTTTAAAAAAAACACCCTTATTCCAGGGTTAGACCTCATCATGACAGATCGTTGTACCCAGAGGTTTGAATGAAGGAGGCTTAATAACAAGAGGCGAAACAAATTTTAAAAATTCAAACCAAGCGAAACAAAAAAACCCTGTCACCCCATAAGTAAGTTTCTGCTCATTGTGATTTTCAAAGTATAGTTTTTAATGGAAGAAAAAAACGCATACTATCTTTTAACGGCGTGGGTAAGTACAAAAAAGGGGTTCCGGATCCCCACTATTAGTAAAAGAGAATTTTATGGTTTAATATCTTGAGATCTAAGGAACAGTATGAGGAAAAAGAAGACCTTTTCCAAAATTGCAGATGTTCTGAAAGATCGAAATATCATTTTATAGGGTTTAGACTTTATTATGACAGATCCTTGTACCTACAGGTTTGAATGAAGGAGGCGTGAAAAAAATAGGCAAAACAAAGTTTTAAAAATCAAACCAAACGAAAGAAAAAAATCCGTTTCACAACGTAAGTTAGGTTTCAGCTCTTAGTGTTTTCCGAAAGATAGTTTCTTATCACAAAAAGGCATGCTATATTCCAGAGCGTGGGGAGTTATAAAAAATCGGGCCCGGAGCCCCGCTATTGGTAAAGGAGAATTATATGTTTTAACATCATGAGGTCTGGGGAACAGTATGAGGAAAAAGATGTTTTCAATATTGCAGATGTTCTGAGAATTAGAAATATTATTAATTCAGGGGTTACACCTTATTATGACAGATCGTTGTACCTACAGGTATGAATGAAGCAGGCGGGAAAACAATAGGCGAAACAAAGTTTTAAACATCAAACCAAACCAAACAAAAAAAACATTTCACCACATAAGTTAGGGTTCTGCTCTTCCTGTTTTTCGAAGAATAGTTTTTGATAGCAGAAAATAATGCATATAGGCTTTCAACGGCGTGGGTAGTCACGAAAAAAGGAAGCCTGCAGCCCCACTTTTAGTAAAAGAGAACTTTATGTTTTAATATGAGATCTAAGGATCAGTATGAGGAAAAAGAAATTTTCGAAAATTGCAGATGTTCTGAAGGTTCGAAACATCATTATTCCAGGGGTTAGAGTTTATCATGACAGATGGTTGAACCTGCAGGCTTGAATGAAGGAGGGGGAACGACAATAGGCTACACAAAATTTTAAAATTCAAGCCAAATGAAACAAAAAAAAACATTTCACCCCATAAGTTAGGTTTCTGCTCTTAGTGTTTTCGACATTTAGTTTTTATTATCACAAATTAACGCGTACTATTTTCCAAGGGAGTTGGGAGTTACAAAATAGGGGGCCCGGAGCCTGACTATTAGTAAAAGAGAATTTTATGTTTTAATATCATGAGATCTAAGGAACAGTATGAGGAAAACGAAGAACTTTTCGAAAATTGAAGATGTTCTGAAAGTTCGAAACGTCATTATTTCAGGGGTTACCTTTTATCATGACAGATTGTTGTACCTAACGCTTTGTATGAAAGAGGCGGGGAAACAAGAAGCGAAACAGTTTTAAAATTCAAACCAAACGAAAGAAAAAAATCCGTTTCACAACGTAAGTTAGGTTTCAACTCTTAGTGTTTTCCGAAAGATAGTTTCTTATCACAAAAAAGGCATGCTATATTCCACAGCGTGGGGAGTTATAAAAAACGGGCCCGAAGCCCCGCTATTAGTATAGGAGAATTCTATGCTTTAACATCATGAGATCTGAGGAACAGCATGAGGAAAAAGATGTTTTCAAAATTGCAGGTGTTCTGGGAATTAGAAATATCCTTATTTCAGGGTTGGACATTATTATGACAGATCGTTGTTCCTACAGGTTTGAATGAAGCGGGAAAACAATAGGCGAAACAGAGTTTCAAAAATCAAACCCAATGAAACAAAAAAAAACATTTCTCCCCATGAGTTAGGTTTCTGCTCATCGAGTATTTCAAAGGATAATTTTTGATGGCTGAAAATAATGCATATGGGCTTTCCACGGCGTGAGTAGGAACAAAAAAAGAAGCCCGGAGCCCCACTTTTAGTAAAAGAGAACTTTTTGTTTTAATATAATGAGATCTAAGAAACAGTATGAGGAAAAAGAAGAATTTTTCCAAAAATGCACATGTTCTGAAAGTTCGAAACATCATTAATTCAGAGTTTAGAGCTTATCATGACAAATCGTTTTGCCTACAGGTTTTGTTTGAAGGAGGCGGGAAAACAATAGCCGAAACAAAATTTTAAAATTCAAACCAAGCGAAACAAAAAAAACAATTTCACCACATAAGTTAGGTTTCTGCTCATATTGTTTTCCGAATGATTGTTTTAATTATCAAAAAATGACGCATACTATCTTCCATGGGCGTGGGGAGTCATAAAAAATCGGGCCCGGAGCCCCAAAATTTGGAAAAGATGATGGTTTATATCATGAGATCTAAGGAACAGTATGAAGAAAAAGAAGAACTTTTCCAAAACTGCAGATAATCTGAAATTTCGGAAAATCATTTTTTCTCTGGTTAGACTTTGTTATGACAGATCGTTGTACCTACATGTTGGAAAGAAGCAGGCGTGAAAACAATAGGCAAAACAAATTTTTAAAATTCAGACCACATGAAACAAAAAACCATCTTACCCCCTAATTTAGGTTTCTGCTCTTTGTGTTTTCCTAAAGATAGTTTTTAGTAGCAGAAAATCACGCATAAAATCTTTCAAATGGGAGGGTAGTTACAAAAAAGGGGGGCCTAGAGCCGCGCTATTAGCAAAATAGAACTTTATGTTGTAAAATCATGAGATCTAAGGAACAGTATGAAGAGAATGAAGTTTTTTTCGTAAATTGCCGAAGTTCTGAAAATTCGAAGCATCCTTACTTCAGGGGCTAGACTTTATCATGACAGACCTACAGTTTTCAATGAAGGAGGCGGTAGAACAAAAGACGAAACAAAGTTTAAGAATTCAAACCAAACGAAACATTTTCACCCCATAAGTTAGGTTTCTGCTCTTAGCGTTTTCCAAAGGATTTTTCATTAGCAACAAAGATAATCTTTCAACGGCGTGGGGAGTTTCAAAAAAAGCGGGCCCGACGCCCCGCTATTCGCAAAAGAGAATTTTAAGTTTGAATATCATGAAACAAAGTTTTGAAATTCAAACCAAACGAAACAAAAAACACATTCACCCAATAAGTTAGGTTTCTGCTTTACGTGTTGTTCGAAGGATAGTTTTTAATAGCAGAAAAAAACGCATACTATCTTTCCACGGCGTGGGCACCTACAAAAAAGGGGTTCCGGAGACCCACAATTAGTAAAAGAGAAATTTATGGTTTAATACCATGAGATCTAAGGAACCGTATGAGGAAAAAGAAGATTTTTTCCAAAAATGCAAATGTTCTGAAAGTTCTAAACATCATTATTTCAAGGGTTAGACTTATCATGACAGATCGTTTTGCCTGCAGGTTTCAATGAAGGAGGCGGCAAAACAATAGGCCAAACAAAGTTTTAAAATTCAAACCAAACTAAACAAAAAACATTTCACCCCATAAGTTAGGTTTCTGCTCTTAATTTTTTCCGACAGACAGTTTTTTTTATCACAAAATAACGCATACAACTTTCCAAGAGCATGGGGAGTTACAAAAAGCGGGCCCGGAGCCCCACTATTGGTAAAAGAGAAATTTATGGTTTATTATCATGAGATCGAAGGAACCGTATGAGGAAAAATAAGAACTCTTTGAAAATTGCAGATGCTCTGAAAGTTCGAAACATCATTATTTCAGGGGTTAGACTTTATCATGACAGATCGTTGTACCTACAAGTTTGATTGAAGGAGGCAGAAAAACCATAGGAAGAACGAAGTTTTAAAATTTAAACCAAAAGAAATCCATTCCAACAAATAGTTGAGTTTCTGTTCGTCGTGTAATAGTTCGTCGTGCTTTGTGAAGGATAAGTTTTACTGGAGAAAAACACAAAAACTGAGAAGGCATTATTTTATTCAAAAGCAGTTCAATAGGCTAGGCAAAAGATTAATCTCTTTCAAAAAAGTGCATTAGGCAGAAACCATGGTTTTCTGTCCAACTCAGTGGGCTATGGCTAGGAAAACTAGCGAATTAAGATGTATTTGATCGGAAGCCTCGTTATGTTTGCCGACCCAGATATGTTTATCTTCAACATGATGAAGTACATCAAATCCTTCTAGCAAGGTGGTCAACAGCCAAGTTCTCCTCAACATCGTCGGAAGTATCCAGATAGGCAAAAGAATTATGAAGGAACTCACTCAGAGGCTCAATTTTAGAGAACTTACGGATCAGGACCAATGCAGTTACATTTTCGGTAGAAGCTATAACAGTTACGAGTTGAAAACAACTCAGTTCATTGTTGCAAAAGTAAATCAACAAATGGACACAAGTTCCCGTGGCCTGCCATCTGCAGTTCGAATCGTGACAGTAGAAATTTTTCCCAATAAAGTCAAAAGAGCCGGCTGAAAAAAGTTTTCATTAGAACTGTCCAATTGTACCTGTCTTTTACTTTTTAGCGCGAGCTCACCAACAGTAATGGATGGACGAGGTTTTTTTCCTTTTCGAATTTGCCATCGCGAAGAACTGTCTTTGTTGTTTCTTGACAGCCAATTTAGCAGCACAACTAGAATTTGTTGTGGGGCCTATAGCTCGCTTCAGCTGAAAATGAGCTGATTCAAAGGGCATAGCCGATAAAGTTGACAATGAACCAGCCACTCAAACTTGGCCTGATAGATGACTCAGGGCATGAGCGTTAAAATTTTGCGCGGTTTCCCCGTTAAAATAGGAGAGAAGAAAGCGGAAAATATCAATCCACTTCTCAGCAATGTCGACGGCTACATTTCAGTTTCAAGGAGAATTCAGATGCTGGAGCTCAGCTGGAAAAAAAAAGAGAAAACATTCTGTCACCAGGTAATCCATAGAAGCAAGTAAACCCGTAGAGCAAAAAAGATTTTCGCTCCGAAGCAATCCAGGATTTCACTGTCGACAGGGCACGCAATTGTCGATTCGTTTCTCCTAAACTTAATTTACACCCTTCAAGGAAACTTGAAACTTTTTTCTGTTGCGACAAATTAAATTCTTTCTGCCGATAAGTATTCAAAACGGTTCTTTTGACCACACCAAGCAGAACCTGATGCATATAGTCGATGATAAACCATTCCGGTACTTTGACTCTTTTCTCCAATACCGACACACCTAGAGAACATTTTTATATTAAGATAAAGAAAACATGTGACTAAAAACTGTTTGAGCCAAAATTACCTCTGATGCCATAAATAGGGCAGCTTGCTTCGGGTTTACACTTCAAAATCTGCGGCCAATCTTCATGAGACCTCAGTAGTTGCTCTTCCTGATAAGGTTAAAGCCAAATCTGTTGAATGTTTGTATGGTCGCCTTTTTCTTAGCGCTGAGGGCAACCATATCGACCGTTAAATTGAGTCTGATTAACTAACGGAGCCTTCATTAGCATATCGAGTACCACAAAAGAAAACCGGACTGAAATCTAAACAGAAAAACAGCAGTTTAATTATTGTTTTTTGAAAGACACTTTTAGTATTAAGAGCAAAAAACAAACGGCTAGAATCATTCATCAAATATTATTTTACAGCAAAGAGAGTACCTTATGAGGGAAGTTGAGAGACAAGTGAAGATCGTTTAAATCCTTGCGTTTCTCGAAATCATTTAATACATTTGACATCAGCTCCACACAGTCAGGTTTCTTTTCACCGCCAAATAAAGAAGCTAAAATAAGGTTGTCAAATTGAACACTGCGAGTGAGCTGTAAATTTAGTTGCATTAGAAATACTGAATATAAGCTGAAGTGCTGGAGTTGTACGACGAAACTCCATCGGTACTGAGGATAAAATGAAGAAATAAAACGCTTTCAAAAGAAGAAAGACCAGGGAAGTCATTCAGCTACTGGCAAAGAGGGGCCGCGATTAAATCCGAATTTTTTGATAACAAATTGACAATTTGTTTCTCTAGGCTTAAATGAAAATAAATCCCCTCCGAAGTACGTTTCTCAGAAAAAATTGTAAGTTGGTAACTATTATTGGAAGGCGGTAAAGTAAAATCGACCAGCGTCAAAACTCACTATAGTGCTCGTTCTGAAAAAGCTTGTTCATCCGCAATCGAAAGCAAATTGGATCGGAATTTCGTGACTGTCATTAGAGAGCCCTGATATAATTTCTTTTCATCACATGAGGGACGGGAAATCGTCGCAGAACTGATCTCCGAATCAGAGGCATCAGAGACCTCCGCCTGAAAATTTCAACGAGCATAACTTGCATTGGCGTAGAAAAACTCAATGGTTGAAAATCCGTTGCATCCGTAGAACAAGGTGAATCAAATTGGCATTCTTCTGTGGGTTCATTGGATGACATTTAATCTCGATCCACCAAATCACTTCCAGAATCAGACTCTTTTTGAACTTTTTTCACGCGATATTGTGTTAATTTTGGTCTTTTGGTCTATATTGGGATGGACTTCGTTCCCGATGAACACGTTTTTGCTTTTTAAACTTAACTTCTGGTTTTGAAGCCTCCATAGCATCAAACTGCTCCAAACTGGTTTCGGAAATCTGACGAGTTTTCCACGATTGAGTCCACGTCTTTAGAGTTATTTGGGTACCATGATATTCCTTATGCAGGCATTCGCATTATATTCTACTGGGTCCAAAAAAGTATCTCTCTACATGACAGTAACTTTCATCACCATCTTGAATACCCAGCTTGCTAATTACTTTCAGATTCACAATTTTCATCTTCTGTTGTAGCTGTACATGGAATTAGGTTTACACGATGAGTCAATGAAAGCAACTCCGCCGAATATCATCTTTTCTCCAGGAGGATGCTGGTAGATAGAAACATTATTGTACCCAGATATTATCTCTTCCTTCGAAATGGGAGCTAGGAATCCGGATAAACAAGGCAAAATCTCATTCTACCGAAGGACCTTTTTGCGAAGACACCAAAGCTGGTAAAATCTTGATTATTCGAAAAATTTGATGAGAGGGTTCGGAACTCGAAAAACTTTTTCGATACACGATAGTTGTCTTCCATTGCTACCCTTAGGCTCTCTAAATAAAAACGTGAGCTTGAGTTGGTCCATTAGCGCAAATTTTGTGCGAATCAGCTCAATTAGAGTCTACTTTGTATTTTGTTAGTTCCGAGTCCAAATGAGCCAAATCAGTCAAAGGGCATATTAACATTTGTGATTGACGAAAACGCTCTCTGGCAAACAGAAATAGGCTTTCAAAACTAAAGCTTCTCAAAAATTGAGTACAACAACACATTCAGGTTGATTCATTATTTGAATTACGATGCAATGAGGAAGATACCGTTACAGAGAAGTTTTTACCAATAGTAAGAGAACGTCCTAATAAAAACAATTAATGCACATTGAAATCAAAGTAAAAAATCAGAGCATAATCAACCTAATTGACAAGTTCTGTATCAGATAGTGGAAATATCCTTTCATAAAAGTGAACAGCTTTACATGTAATTAACACAACCGAGAAATCTCGGAACAGCTAAAGAATTGCAAGATATTTGGTTACATTGCATTGACTTAAATTGAGCTCAAAATACGTTCGACTGAGGAAGATATTATGGACGAAAGTTTCTTTCAAAAAGAAGAGAACATCATAATATAAACAAAAACTGATAATCATATTCAAAGGCAAGCGTCATAGCAAATCAACATTGTTTAAATAGGACTTCGAGCACCGCGATGTTAAATCAAAAGTCACTGTTATGCCATTTGATTAACAACTGCCAGAACGTTTTTCTTTGCAATTGTTGCAATACAGGCTATCAAGCCAGAACAGTTATCTCAGACAAATTTCAGGCAAGAATAGCAGCAATTAAAATCGGCAACAGAGTTTTTCATGTTGACTTTACAATTTGAACAACGTATTGCAGGGAAAGGTATTTTGAGTTTGTTCCGACTTAAAATTTTTTGCCACCACTCAACGCCGGCTGACTTCCTCTGATTCCAAGTCACATGAACATCTAACTTTAGTTTTAATGCGAACGAGTGGACATAACCCAGTACCTGCTTCAGGGATTTTTTCATAAAATTATCAGTACATCCAGCAAAACTCTCTCGCGTTCCTCATCGAAAACTGTCTTTGAAGGGATCTCTCCTGTCGCTTGCTTTAACTTCCTCCGCAGCTTTGTTAAAGGCACACGTGTGTAATCAGACACATCCCGAAGATGAGTTTTATATTGAGTTGCAAAACTTTGAGCCAAGGCCACATCTTTCTGAGAGTACTTTTTGATAGTTATTTTTATAAGTCCGAGGCATTTCGAAAAAAATGTCTGGATAATTTATATACGGCAATTTCAAATGAAAGGCGCAGGTAGATAATTTATCTCCGGAAACTAAAAAAACTAACTCTCAACTACTTGTAAATTTGAAATTGTTTCGTAGTAGACCATCCAAGGGCTGATATAGAAAAACAGATGATCAAGGAGGTTAGTTTCAACGGAAAAAGCGCAAGATTCAGAACTTAAGATAAAAGATAGGCGGAGAGGTATGTTAAGGTTGAAAAGATAAATTACGGTTGACAAGTTAAGTTAAGAGAAAGGTTGAGAGATAAGTTATAAATGGTATGTCAGTTTTGAGATAGGTTAAAATATAACTTATGATTGACGAGTACGCTCCTGGGCAAACAATACTAAGAACTCAAATTAGTGAAAAGATTAATTTGTGAACAAGACAGCAACTGATAAACACTGGAAGAAATTAAGCTTGTCAAAAAAATACAACACATTCACATAATTTGAGTATTTAATAAAATTTTGAAACTAAGAACATAACGTTTTTGAAAAAAAAAGTTGTTTCCAATAAAAAGAGAACATCCTAATACAAGCAAATATTACACATTGTAATTAAATTCAAACATCAGAGTAAAATAAACTTGATTGACAAGTCCAGTCTCAGATAAGTGAAAATATCCATTCAAAATAGTGAACAGTTTCACATGTAACTAACACAACTGATAAATTTTGATACAACTAAAGCAAGTTGAGATATTTGGTTACATCACTTTGACATAACTTGAGTTTAAAAAACGTTCGAATGAGGAAGATATTATAGGCAAATGTTTCATTCAAAAAGTGAACATCATGATAAGAACAAAAAATGATAATCATAATCAAAGGCAAACTAAATTGTATATCATCCTTGTTTAAATAAGACTTCAATCAGCGCGATGTTCAATCAACTTACTATTCCGCCAATAGATTAACAACTGCGGGAGCGTTATTCCTTTTTGCTTTTACATTCCTGCAATGGTGGTTGCTGCAATGCTCTGCGAACTTCCTCCCATTCGTTTTGAAACCTGACCTTAACCTCTTCTATAATAACATTGACGCGTATGGAATCCAAAAATTTCCGAGTAGACGGCTTTTGCGGACTTAGGATTCCAGTCTCCTGTTCCTCAGTACTAAAACTGCTTTTGCGCAGTTTGTTGCCTATATGGAAACGGTTTCACCGGATTTAAGGGCTATAGAACTATCAAAACATCCATTGTTCGCTGTTTCAGGCGCTTTGTGTTCCATGTCCAATGAAGCATGTCGAAAGAAGAACTCTTGGAAGACATAATATGGATCAACTAAAGCTTGTCTAGATATTTGGTTCTACAGCACAGTTTGTTTTGGAGAGAAGAGAACAACAAAATATAACCAAAAATGAACAACATAATCAAAGGAAATCATCTTAGTGGAAACAACATCGTTTATTCAAGACTTCAATTGCTCCGGTAAACATAACAATCATTCTCTATTTTCAGAATTGTTCAGTTGATTTTCACTTGATTTTCCTCTTTCGCCAGTTTTCTCTTGAGCGTTTTTTCGCTTCTCGGCATTATTCATCGACAGCCAGCTTGCCCTCACTCTACTGTCCTGGAAAACGAGCCTCGCACAACTTTTTTAACTTATCTGCACGCTGGCGTTCGAGAGGTGGTTTTGAAACCTTTGCGGATCTATCGAGCCCTTCGATAACTCCTCGGGCGAGAAGAGTCGTTGCAATAGGAAACGCGCATACTTTGATGGGGTTTCTCTTGGTCCAGAATTCAAATTAACATCCCCAACCTTGACTTCATCGCAGTCAGGTCCATGGTTTCCAGTATCAGCTTCTGGCAATTCCTGAGCTAAAAATTGAGCAATATTGCTTAGGCTTCTCGACTGCCGACGGAAAGTTTGTAAAACCTTCACAACGTCTTTCAACGTTTCATTACGTTGTCAATGGCCTCCAAGACATCCAAAATTTCTCCAGAGTTCATTGCATCCAGAGTAGTGTCTTCGCCCTCATCTGAATCTTCCTCACTTTCTACAAAAAATAGACTTGCCCCACAATCAAGTTCTGTTACCTCTGCTTCCGCTGCCTTTCTTTTCTTCTCCATCAAGCTAAGATTTAAGTTGTTACTGGACTGTGTTGATGTTGCGCCCAATTTCTGACAAACATTTTCTCTCACAGAAGAAAACGAAAGATTTTCGAAATTTTCTTCTTCGACAGCCCTTTTCACCAGTTTGCCAATTTTATTGGAAATTTCAAGACAATTTTTATCAAATGAGGATACAATATAGACAGCAGGAAATGGTTTTCCCTTGAAGGTAAAGACAAAAATTACGGAAAAACATAATTTATCATTTCATCACCACCTGCAATCGAACATACTTATCTCCAAATTTCGAAATTAATTATTCGATTTAATCGGAAACTTCCGTATGAAGAACTAACTTTTTCCAGGGGCAAGCTATAGTAAAAGTCATTTCTGTTCTGCAATCTCCATACAAAAGCAATACTAAATACCAGTTTTGGTTTGATTTGAACATCTCTATGACTTAATCGGAAATAATTAATTCCAAGTTTCAAATTTATTTATTCAAAATAATCGCAAAATTCCGTTTAAAAAAGTAATTTTTTTCCAGAGGCAAGCTATAGCCAAAATTCCTTCTGTTCTAGACTTTAAATAAACAGGGGATAGTGAATAATAAGTTTCGTTTGATTCGGAACATTTTTTGACCCCATGAAAAAGACCTATTTTAAAAATTGATTAATCTAATTAATCGGAAAATTACAAATGAAAACCTAACTTTTTCCAGGGGCACGCTATAACCAAAATTTTTTCTGTTCTAGACTCTACGTACACAAGGAATACTGCATACCAAGTCTGGTTCGAATCAGATCTTTTTTTGACCCCTTGAAACCTTTCCGGATCTATAGAGCCCTTCGATAAATCCTCGGGCGAGAAGAGTCGTTGCAAAAGGAAAGGCGCATACTTTGATGGGGTATCTTTTGGTTCAGAATTCAAATTAACATCCCCAACCTTGACTTCATCGCAGTCAGGTCAATGGTTTCCAGCATCAGCTTCTGGCAATTCCTGAGCTGAAAATTGAGCAATATTGCTTAGGCTTCTCGACTGCCGACGGAAAGTTTGTAACACCTTCACAACGTCTTTCAACGTTTCATTGTTACCTCTGGTTCCGCTGCCTTTCTTTTCTTCTCCATCAAGCTAAGATTTAAGTTGTTACTGGACTGGGTTGAAGTTGCGCCCAATTTCTGACAAACATTTTCTCTCACAGAAGAAAACGAAAGATTTTCCAAATTTTCTTTTTCGACAGCCCTTTTCACCCGTTTGCCAATTTTATTGGAAACTTTCAGACAATTTTTATCCAATGAGGATACAATATAGACAGCAGGAAATGGTTTTCCCTTGAAGGTTAAGGTAACCTCTTTCTTCTGCTTTATTTCCAGACGTTTCTATATCGGAAGTTTCTCTGGTCATGCAGGGTCGTCCACTTTTACCTCGAGATGTTCTTGAACAGCGGGGAATTAGAAATGAAAATTCCTAGTTCTGTTTAATTCCGCCAGTATCTCGTCACTTTTTTGCTGCAAAAGCGATGTTTTTGGAAGTTTGCTGACAGGAAAACAAAACATTTTAGACATCTTCGAAAATAATTGCAACTTTTATTCCAAATTTCATATTCTGCCGGAATTTTTATTTACATCAGTCTGCATATCGTACTACCTATGTAAAGACAAAAAGTACGGATAAAATTAATTTATCATTTCATCACCACCTGCAATCGAACATGATTATCTCCAAATTTCGAAATTAATTATTCGATTTAATCGGAAACTTCCGTATGAAGAACTAACTTTTTCCAGGGGCAAGCTATAGTAAAAGTCTTTTCTGTTCTGCAATCTCCATACAAAAGCGATACTGAATAGCAGTTTTGGTTTGATTTGAACATCTCTATGACTTAATTGGAAATAATTAATTCCATGTTTCAAATTTATTTATTCAAAATAATCGCAAAATTCGGTTTAAAAAAGTAATTTTTTTCCTGAGGCAAGCTATAGCCAAAATTCCTTCTGTTCTAGACTTTAAATAAACAGGGGATAGTGCATACTAAGTTTGGTTTGATTCGGAACATTTTTTGACCCCATGAGAAAGACCTATTTTTAAAATTGATTAATCGAATTAGTCGGAAAATTACAAATGAAAACATAACTTTTTCCAGGGGTAAGCTATAGCCAAAATTCTTTCTGTTCTAGACTCTACGTACACAAAGAATACTGCATACTAAGTCTGGTTCGAATCAGATCATTTTTTGACACCTTGAAAAATACCTATTTTTAAAATTAATTATTCGAATTAATCGGAAATTTTCAAATGAGAATCTAGCTGCTAAAGCTCACTGACTCCATAAATCAACACTAAAATACTTAATTGATTATCGTTACTTACTTAGCATTGAAAAACAATACCCAAATATTTAAAAAAACGAAAATCAATAACAGTATGAAGCTATCGAAATTTGAAAAAAAAAATTGAAAAAAAAATAAAAAATAAAAAATTTCATAGGTTCCGCAATCAATAAATAATCAATATAAAACTAAAACTTTCTGTCTCACTTGACGTAGTGGTTGAATCATCGAGTCTAGTTAAGTTGCTTTAGCAAACGGAAGGTTTGGGGTTCCTTCCTTAGTGACTCCAGTGAACGTCCCCCGATTTGATGAATTACTATAAAACTAAGTGAGATAAAAAAAAACCAAATTCACAATTCTTAAAAAGGATGATCCCTGCTGTGAGACTGTATATGGGACACACTGTGATGGGTATACAGTCAAAAACACTGAGATCGGTGGAAACACAGTGATTTGTGTTTTTTTTTCAATGATAGAACCTAAATTCACCATTACTATCTCTAATGCCCTTATAATCAGATGGATCTATAGCTATTTTATACTGTTCCTTAGTTTCTAAATGATGCTTTTTACTATCAATAGAATAATTAGTTACATTTTTAGTTTTACCTTCATATAAAACACTAGTATAATCTTCCAAATTAATTTGGTTTCTAATAGTAGCTTTAGTTATTGCTTTTAACTTCTTGTCTTCTTCACCTTTAACTGAGGTGTAACAATATGCTTTAGCTTTAAGGAAACAAGCTTCTATAATAGTATCATTAGGTATTTCATCTATCATCTTACCTAACTCATTATTATGTAATATACCACTTATTTTATCATTTCTTTCTCCATAGTACTATCCAATGGAACATTTATGTTTACAACTATACTATCAGTATCTGTATAATGATAACTGCAATCTAACTCCTTCTCAAAGTAATCATATATAGCTTTATACATAAATAGTTTAGCTTTCTCTAATATAGCAATTCCAATATAATTAAACTTATCTAACTTAACATTACTTCTTGTTTTATGTATTGCCACTAGGTCATCATCAAACTCTACAGCATATTTAAAACTAACATTCTTTACTAATTTAATATATCTATCTGTATCATTAGCTAACTCTACATCTTGTCTATTATGTACATTCTCTATTGTTTTTCCATAGAAGGCATTATCCATTAACTTAAAGAATACATCACCAAGTTTATCTCCAACAGCTTTAGCTTCTTTTCTTTTCTTAAAATTAAACTCAAAATAAGGTTTTAACCACTCACTTTTACTCTACCCTAACTTTTGCTTAATTACAATTTTTTTCAATCTTAAACCATTACTTATATACCAATCTAACATCTCTCCATCTATTACTTAATCAACCTTAGGTGTTAACTTTAACATCAACTTCTCATTAGATTTATATCCTCTCTTCTTATTTTCATTTTGATAATCTGTGAACTGATCAATGTTTGTTTTCGTCTTTTTAGGAAAGAATGGATATTTCTTTGTTTTCTGTTTCAACTCATCAATATACTTTATATCAATGGTATAGATATATCCAGTATTAGAGCTAGATCTAGTATATACTGGATCCTCACATACTTTGATTTCTCCAGTAGGTAAAGCTTGCACCATAGCAGAAGTATACAATGAGTTGAGGTCTAAATACTTTAAATAACTCTCTTCCCCAGTATACTCAGGATCTATTTGTTTATTCTTACATTTTACATGACAATTACCTAATACTGATGTAACACGCCTCTAATAACTTGTTGTAATGTATCATAAATATTAACTGTATTTTCTTTGTAATATTTAAGTCTAATGTAAGTATATTTTAATCCACACAACCATGTTAACCCAGGAGTGGAATATGTATAACAAGGATCTATTTCACAATATTCTAAGCATTTATCTCTAAACTTTTCAAATACATCTACCGATAATAATACATCAGTTTCAAGATATAATATAAAATAATCCTTTATGGCCTCACATTCAGTATTATTTCAACAATCTATTGCTTGCTTATATTCCTTATCTGTAATACCACTTTGTTTCAACTTAGGATAAAAAGCTTCTTTAGGTGGTAGTTCTGTATTATTAAGTTTATCCATACTATCAAACCACTCATAAAGGAATATACCTTTAGTCTCTCTAATTTGATATTGTTTAATGTTACACATTATCTATCACTCAGTGTTTTACTTATAGCATCTAAGCTAATTCGATGGAAGAACCTAAACATATCTAGTGCCTTGGCATTTCCCATGTCAATACATATATAATTCTCATCAGTTTTAGTTAATACTTTAAGTCTATTCTCTTTTGCTAGTTTAGTTGTAAAAGAGTGGTTATCATAATTAGTAGAATTAAATGCATCCATTGGTGCGTGAAACTATTCATAGCGTGAAGGTTACACTTATTGTGAGCTTATCCTCTAAATTTACCTTTAGTTGATCATGATCTCTAACAATATCGGTGAAGCCGCTTCGCGGGTCTTCACCCATTTCCTCATTACAATAATAACACATATTAGTAAGTGGAGTCATACTATCTTCTTTCAATGGAATATTTCACTAAACATCTCTTTAAATAATTTAATATAATAACTCATCCTACTTATAAACCAATCATCTACACCCTCACCACAATAACTTTCATACTTCACTGTAGTCACTTTTTATATATAACCCACAAGCAATAGGTAAGTGCTTCCCATCTTTTATTTACATTCAAAATCATAAAACATAGCAAATGGTACTCTGTTCTTATAATGGAACTTATCAAACTTAAGATAGTCATTATTATGGAATGTTCTTCTTCCAGTATTTTTACACATCTCTAAATGTTTAGTTATTGCATCTTCAATTTGAAATGAGACACAACATTTTAGACATGGATAACACTTATGTTTATGTGATTTTCTTAATAAGGATGATACATCTTTACATAGTAGATAATGATTTTCCCAATATAATATATTACCCCCTTTAGGATCATTATGATTGATTAATACAGGATTAATAGTCTTTTTTAGACTGAATAAATTGAATAATAATTTATCTTTATTCATCTCTTGTAATTTCTGTATATATAATATCCGTAGGGAGGTGGAATCTTTGGTAGTTTTATCTCATTAATAATAGTTTATTATAATTACTAACATTATTGGAATGATCGTTAGCAGGATGTAGATAAGCAGTTAAACACCAGAGTAAACATTTGCTATCAGTATTAAGTATATTAAATATATATCTAGATGCGAATGGTACCTTAGTAGTACACCCACCACTAGGATAAAACCTGTGTATAGACATTGTTCTTCTGACAAATCTTTGCATACTCAATCCAGATTGATTCTTTTCTTGTTCTTGCATTCTAGTCTCCAGTTCACCTTTCAACATATCCAAGTCATAAGGTCCATTATATTTTCTAGTCATTAGTCAAACTGTGAATTCACTTTCTTCTAACTTATCATCTGTAGGTTTTGTATACCGTACTACATCAAAGGTGTTAAATTTAATATGCGGATGTGTGTTGTGCAATGCCCCCAATGCTTCCAAGAATCTGCAATCCTAATATTCAGTACTCGATACTATTATTTTATTATGCTTCATGTTATGATCTAATCCTAACTGATTAATTTCATCTCTCCACTTCTCTTCAACAAGTTTTTTCTCTTCAATATTTTCTTCTTTAATATTTTTATGTTGTTCTGATTCAATGTGTTTCTTTTTATTGTCATATCTAGTCTTACATATATCAGAAAAACTTGTTCTATCTTTAGTTATATTATTTCCAGTGAAACTGCTTTGCAGATCCTTATCTTTACCCACAACATTATCCAGATGTGTCTTTGTTTTAAAATGTTTTTCCACACTATATTGAGTTAGGGAAGTCTTGCATGTTACACAATCAAATTTATCACCATTCTTTATTACTTCCCCCTTATTAAGTCTTACATTATTCTTATGCTTTAATGTTGTCACATGTTTTTTACAAGCAAAATTATTATCGAGATACACGCCACAACTATCAAATTACTCTATTCCTTCTCGTTGTGAATACTGCTTATCCAACTTTTGTTCGATATCTTTATTAGTAATTTTCTTCCCACTCTCATTAGCATCCTCAATGATTTTATTTCTGTTATATAGTCGCTCATTCTTTTTATGTTTGAGCTCATTCTTTTTATAGTAGATGGAATGTGTCTACCATAAATATTGTGAGTTAACTCTTCATTACATTCTTCACATCTAATCTTAATAGAATTAGTTTTAGGCTTCTGAGAATAGACATCTTTAACGAATGTATCTGAATCTGAATCTGAATCTTTATCTCGATCTCTAGATGATTCTCTATCTCTAGATGATTCTCGATCTTCATCTTTTAAGTATTTAGCTTCTGCTTTTAGCAAAGACTCACGCATATTCTTTTCCGGATGTTTAGTTTTTGCTTCCTGTTCATCAAATGACTTCTTTAAATCTTCATTTATTTGATTAAACCTTCTGGTTGATTCTAAAGGATCTTCTTCTGCCTCCCTCTTTTGTTCTTCTTTATCCACTGGTTTGTTTTCTACTTTTCTGTTGTTTTTATTTAACAACATGTGAATTGCCATATCGGAAGAACTTGATTGCCCACTTGAAGATTGAGCTTGACCACTTCCAAAGTGAACTTGTTCGCCTCCAGATTGCACTTGTCCATGAGATTGAGCTCGCTCACTTCCAGAGTGGAATTGTTCATTTGCAGATAGAGGTTGTTTGCTTCTAGAATCAATGATTCCGTTGTTTTCTAGGGGAGTCATTTTTATAGGGAAAATATGAAATAATATTATTCATATACCTTTTCAACACTATAGAAATGATTGTTACTAAATGTGATAAGTGTAAGAATTAGGCTTGGTGCTGGAGTTGTGATGAGTGTCAGAGTAACTCTCATGTTTTGTATGTGATAAGGTTATAACCTATAGAGAAAGACACTCCCTTATGTCATTTACTTATAGAAGAAGCGTCTAAGTCTATTTCCAAGTCTATCAGGGAACCTGCTTCGCAGATGACTATATCTAAGTCAAGTTTTCTCCCATTTAAAAT
This sequence comes from Convolutriloba macropyga, assembly GCF_964194025.1. Classification (NCBI taxonomy): domain Eukaryota; kingdom Metazoa; phylum Xenacoelomorpha; order Acoela; family Convolutidae; genus Convolutriloba; species Convolutriloba macropyga. The sequence continues at coordinate 10,259,879 of NC_134482.1, forward strand.
GCTTCTCGTCTTCCCGCTACTTATTATGTTATTTATTATTTGAATTGCTTATTGGAATTATGATCATTATTCCGATATAAGGCAAAGATTTAAAGTGTACAAGAATGTTGTTCCCGAACCATTTGAAAAGCAAAAACAAAACTTTATTATTTTTGGACCATCTAACTCCGGCAAAACATCATTCATAAAAGAGTATTGTAGTTTATATGAAACAGTTAATGTATTCTGTGTTGATACCAGAGAGTGGAAAGGATATAATTTAATAAGCGTCAAGGAATTAGATTTATTGAAAAGTGTAGAAGACTTTGCTAGTAGTCTTGTTATATTTGATGATATGGGGGATAACATTAAAATGCCTGTGGTAGATAATTTTATTATCGGGAAGACATAACAATAATAATATAATATCTGTAGGTCATACTGTAAAAGATTTAAATGTAAAGACAGGAGAGAATTCCTCTCCATATTAATTGCTTTAAAAAGCTCACATCTATCTATTCTTTGAAAGAGTACAAGAGAAGTTTAAAATTGATTGTAATCTACATAGATTTAATCATTTTAAATATAGTATAGTAGGTTATAATATTGTTGATGATTATTATTTTGTATTAGATAAAGATAAAAGTCTTGTTTATGATTCTAGAATTGATTATATTGACATTAAGAAATATATTGATTATACTTCGCTTAGTGATAGGGAATATGATATATTAAGTAGATATTTATTAGATAGAATGATAGAAACAACACATATTAAACCAGAAGAGATAATCTTTTACTTTGAAGAATATTTAATGTTTAAGTGAATAGATATTCCATTTGATTTTTATAAATCATATAAGAAAGTAATAGGTGTACTTAAGGAGATACATGTTGCATATTATGCTGTATTTGGTGTTATTGGTGGATTAGGATTTGGATATAACTTCATTCAAAAATATACCTATGTCTATAATAACAATAATAATCTTGATATTCTAAGTTTATTGTACATAAAAAAGGGCAAGTTTGATTTAGAAAATGGAAAGAAGATATCAGTAGGCCTTGGCTTATTTAGTGGGAGAAATGAAGGAAGTGAAACAGTAGATGTATTATCTATATTGGGCATTTTTCTTGTAAGTTTTTGTGCAACCCATGTTGAAATTAATCGTCCCATTAAAAATGACATTGATGTGTGTAGAATGCAATAATGAAAAGGATAATGATGATGATGATTCCGAAAAAGAACTAATGATTCATTATAATAAGTTCAAATTAAATTTTTTAATAGATGTAACAAATGTTTCAAAAACTATATAGTGGTTACCATTTTAACGATAAATGTAGAAATAGACGTACAGGCATCATATTACCAGTACATAGTTATATTGATTATACTTGTATTAATAATAGTGTTAAGGATGATAAAGATGATGATAGTGATTTAAATATATGATAGTGATGATGATAGTGACTTTAAATGAACTGAAAGATACTGTTAAGGAAGTTTTAAAGGATTATATTTGAAGTGATTCAAAACTAGAGATCATTAATGAATTAAAACTAGAGATTAAAAGTGAAATAAAAAAGAACTTAAAAATGAAATAGAAGGAGGAGCTATAAATAATTTAAAGACTGATGATAAAACTAAGAATCCATCCAAAGAAATTAAATCAACTAGGACTTGTTGTTTATGCAAAAGTGAAAAGAATGAAGATTGTTTTTATAAGACTGGGTGTTTATGTAAAGATTGTTCCTCTGAAAAGGTTACTTGTCCATTTTGCATATAATACATCTACTGTTTCATCTCTTTCATTTCTCCCACTAAATAAGCCAAGGCCTACTGATATCTTTTTTCCATTATTTAATTCAAACTTTCCCTTTTTCAGGTGCAATAAAATTACATTATTAATATTATTAATGTTGTTATAGACATTGGTATATTTTTGAATGAAGGTATATCCAATTCCTAATACACCAATAACACCAAATATAGCATAATAAGCACCATGTATCTCCTTAAATATACCTATTACTTTCCTATATGAGTTATAAAAATCAAATGGAATATCTATTCCTCTAAATTTTAAATAATCTTCAAATTAAAACATTATCTCTTTTGGTTTAACATGTGTTATTTCTATCATCCTATCTAATAAATATCTACTTATTATATCATATTCCCTATCATTAAACGAAGTATTATCAATATATTTCTCAATGTCAATATCACCAATTCTAGAATCATAAAAAAAAAATTTTTATCTTTATCTAATACAAAATAATAATCATCAACAATATTATAACTTACTATGCCATATTTAAAATGTTTAAATCTATGTAGATTAAAAAAAAATTTTAAACTTCCCTTGTACTCCTTCAAAGAATAGATGTGAACTATTTAAAGTATTGAATACGGAGGGGGAGTTCTCTCTTGCCATTACATTAAATTTTGTTACAGTTTCACCTACAGATATTATATTGATATTGTTATGTCTTCCCGAAGAGTAGAAATTATCTACCACAGGCATTCTTATGTTATCCCCCATATCATCAAATATAACAAGACTACTAGCAAAGTCTTCTACATTTTTCAATAAATCTAATTCATTGACGCTAAATGTATTATATACTTTCCACTCTCTGGTATCAACACAGAATACATTAACTGTTTCATATAAGCTGCAATACTCTTTTATGAATGATGTCTTGCCGGAGATAGCTGGTCTATAAATAAAAAAGTTTTGTTTTTGCATTTCAAATGGTTCGGGAACAACATTGTTATACTCCTTAAATCTTCTCCTTATATCAGAATATTGATCATAGTTCCAATAAGCAATTAAAAAATTAACAACATAATAAGTAGCGGGAAGACGAGAAGCATTTTAAATGGGAGAAAACTTGACTTAGATACAGTCAACTGCAAAGCAGGTTCCCTGATAGACTTGGACATAGACTTAGACGTAGGCTTAGACATATACATAAACTTAGACTTTAGACTCAGACTTAGACTTAGACCTAAATAAATAATATGGATAAATATATATCGAAGATATAAGCTTACTCTATAAGTAAATGTTTAGTTATGGCTGAAATTCGAAATAATATTTGCTTGGATATTCTATAAATCTTCCCTTAGTATTTCCAAATCTAATTCTATTGAGATACAAAGATATCCCACAAGTGTAATGTTTAAATCTGATGTAAGATATGTGTTTAGTTACTTTGCACTTTCTACATACTAGATACTGATTAGGATCATTAAAGTGTACAGACATGTGGGAGTGTCTTTCTCTATAGGTTATAATCTTATCACATACAAAAGATGAGAGTTGTTTACTCTGACACTCATCACAACTCCAAGACCAAGCCTTATCCTTACACTGATCACATTTAGTAACAATCATTTTTATAGTATAGAAAAGGTATGTAAAGAATATTATTTCAAATTTTCCCTATGAAAATGACTCATCTAGAAAACAACGGAATCATTGATTCCAGTAGTAAACAACCCCTATCTGCAAATTAACAAGTCCACTCTGGAAGTGAGCGTGCTCAATCTCATGAACAAGTGCAATCTGGAAATGAAGAATTTCACTTTGGAAGTGGTCAAGCTCAATCTTCAAGTGGTAATCCAGTTCTTCCGATATGGCAATCCAAATGTTTTTAAATAAAAACAAAAGAAAGGTATAAAACAAACCAGTGGATAAAGAAAAGCAAAAGAGGGAAGCAGAAGAAGATCCTTTAGAATCAATCAGAAGGTTTAATCAAATAAGTGAAAAGATAAAGAAGTCATTTGATGAACAGGAAGCCAAAACTAATAATCGGGAAAAGAACATGCGTGATTCTTTGCTAAAAGCAGAAGCTAAATACTGAAAAGATGAAGATCGAGAATCATCTAGAGATAGAGAATCATCTAGAGATCGAGATAAAGGTTCAGATTCAGATTCAGATTCATCTGATGAAGATGTATATTCTAAGAAGCCTAAAACAAATTCTATTAAGATTAGATGTGAAGAATGTAATGAAGAGTAAACTCAAAAGAATTATGGTAGACACATTCAATCACTTAAATATAAAAAGAATGAGAGACTATATAACAGATGTAAAACTATTGAGGATGCTAATGAGAGTGGGAAGAAAATTACTAATAATATATCGAACAAAAGTTGGATACGCAGTATTCACAACTAGAAGGAATAAAGTATTCTGATAGGTGTGGCATGTATCTTGATAATAATACTGCTTATAATAAACAGGTGACAACATTAAAGCATAAGATTAATGTAAGGCTAAATAAGGGGGAGGTAATAAAGAATGGAGATGAACTTGATTGTGTAACATGCGAGACTTCTCTAAGTCAATATAGTGTGGAACAACATTTTAAAACAAAGACACATCTGGATAAAGTTGTGGGTAAAGATAAGGATCTGCAAAGCAGTTTCACTGGAAATAATATAACTAAAGATTGAATGGGTTTTTGTGATATATGTAACACTAGATATGACAATAAAAAGAAACACATTGAATCAGAACAACATAATGAAAATATTAAAGAGAAAAAAATTGTTGATGAAAAGTAAAGAGATAAAGTTAATGAGTAAGGATTAGATCATAACATGAAGCATAGTCAAACAATAGTATCAAGTACTGATTATGAGAATCCCAGATTCGTGGAAGCATTGGGGGCATTGGACAACATACATCCCCATATTAAATTTAACACCTTTGATGTAGTACTGTATACAAAACCTACAGATGATAAGTAAGAAGAAAATGAATTCACATTTAGGCTAATGACTAGACAATATAATGGACCTAATGACTTGGATATGTTGAACGGTGAAATGGAGACTAGAATGCAAGAACAAGAAATTAATCAATCTGGATGGAGTACGCAAAGATTTATAAGAAGAACAATGTATATACACAGGTTTTATCCTAATGGTGGGTGTACTACTAAGGTACCATTCGCATCTAGATATATATTTTATATACCTAATGCTGATAGCAAATATTTATTCTGGTGTTTAATTGCTTATCTACATCCTGCTGAAGATCATCCCAATAGAATTAGTAATTATAATAAACTAGAGTATATTATTGAGATAAAACTACCAAAGATTCCACCTCCATACGGATATAAAGATTTACAGAAAATACAAGAGATGAATAAAGATAAAGTATTATTCAATGTATTTAATCTAAATAAAAATAAGACTATTAATCCTGTGTTAATCAATCATAATGATCCTAAAGGTTGTAATATATTATATTGGGAAAATCATTATCTACTATGTAAAGATGTATCATTCTTATAAAGAAAATCGCATAAACATAAGTGTTATCCATGTCTAAAATGTTGTGTCTCATTTCAAACTGAAGATGCAATAAATAAACATTTCGAGATGTGTAATAATACTGGAAGAAGAACATTCCATTATAATGACTATCTTAAGTTTGATAAGTTCCATTATAAGAACAGAGTACCATTTGCTATGTTTTAGGATTTTGAATGTATATTAAAAGATGGGAAACATTTACCTATTGCTTGTGGGTTATATATAAAAAGTGACTACACTGAAGTAGGAAAGTTATGTGGTGAGGGTGTAGTTGTTTGGTTTATAAGTAGGTTTGTTTATTATAATAAATTATTTAAAGAGATGTTTAGTATAAATATTCCATTGAAAGAAGACAGTATTAATCCACTTAGTAATATGTATTATTATTGTAATGAGGAAATGGGTGAAGACCCGCGAAGCGGCTTCACCGATACTGTTAGAGATCATGATCACCCAAATGGTAAATTTAGACGATAAGCTCAAAATAATTGTGATCTTCAAGCTAAGAATAATTTTGTACCAATGTATTTTTTAATTCTACTAATTATGATAACCACTTATTTGTAACTGAACTTGCAAGAAAGATTAGACTTAAAGTATTAACTAAAACTGATGAGAATTATATATGTATTGTTATGGGACATGCCAGGGCACTAGATATGTTTAGTTTCTTCCATCCACTTAGCTTAGATGCTATAAGTAAAACATTGAGTGATAGAGAATGTGTAATATTAAACAAATTCAAGTTAGAGAGACGTAAAGGTATATTCCCTTATGAGTGGTTTGATAGTATGGATAAACTTAATAATACAGAACTACAACCTAAAGAAGCATTCTATTCTAAGTTCAAACAAAGTGGTATTACAGATAAGGAATGTAAGCAAGCAATAGGTTTTTGGAGTAATGCTGGATGTGAGGCCATAAAGGATTATTTTATATTATATCTTGAAACTGATGTATTATTATCGGTAGATGTATTTGAAAAGTTTAGAGATAATTTTTTAGAATGTTATGAAATAGATCCTTGCTATACATATTCCACTCCTGGATTGACATGGTTGTGTGGATTAAAATATAATAACGTTAGACTTAAATATTACAAAGAAAGTACAATTAATATTTCTGATACAATACAACATGGTATTAGAGGCGTGTTAGCTTCAGTATTAGGTAATTGTTATGTAAATTGTAAGAATAAACAATTAGAACCTGAGTATACAGGGAAAGAGAATTATTTAAAGTATTTAGACCTCAACTCATTGTATTCTTCTGCTATGGTGCAAGCTTTACCTACTGGAGAAATCAAAGTATGTCATGATCCAGTATATACTAGATCTAGCTCTAATACTGGATATATCTATAACATTGATATAAAGTATATTGATGAGTTGAAACAGAAAACAAAGTAATATCCATTCTTTCCTAAAAAGACGAAAACAAACATTGATCAGTTCACAGATTATCAAAATGAAAATAAGAAGAGAGGATATAAATCTAATGAGAATTTGATGTTAAAGTTAACACATAAGGTAGATTATGTAATAGATGGAGAGATGTTAGATTGGTATTTAAGTAATGGTTTAAGATTGGAAAAAATTAAAATTAAGCAAATGTTAGGGTACAGTAAAAGTGAGTGGCTAAAGCCTTATATTGAGTTTAATTTTCAGAAAAGAAAAGAAGCTAAAGCTAAGGGAGATAAATTTGGTGATGTTATTTTTTAAGTTAATGGATAATGCCTTCTACGGAAAAACAATAGAGAATGTATATAATAGACAAGATGAAGAGTTAGTTAATGATGCAGATAGATATATTAAATTAGTAAAGAATGTTAGTTTTAAATATGCTGTAGAGTTTGATGATGAACTAGTGGCAATACATAAAACAAGAAGTAATGTTAAGTTAGATAAATTTATTTATATTGGATTTGCTATATTAGAGAAAGCTAAACTATTTATGTATAAAGCTATGTACGATTACTTTGAGAAGGAGTTAGTTTGTAGTTATCATTATACAGATACTGATAGTATATTTGTAAACATAATGTTTCATTGGATAGTGCTATAGAAAAAAATGAATAAGAATTGAATAAGAAGTGGTATATTACATAATAATGAGTTAGGTAAGATGAAAGATGAAATACCTAATGATACTAATATAGAAGCTTGTTTCCTTAAAGCTAAAGCATATTGTTAAACCTCAGTTAAAGAAGTAGAAAAGAAGTGAAAAGGAATAACTACAGCTCCTATTAGAAACCAAATTAATTTGGAAGATTCTACTAATCCTATATATGAAGGTAAAACTAAATATGTAACTAATTATACTATTGATAGTAAAAAGCATCATTTAGAAACTAAGGAGCAGTATAAGATAGCCATAGATTCATTTGATGATAAGGGCATTAGAGATAGTAACGGTGAAATTAGGTTCTATCAGTGAAAAAAAAACACTAATCACTGTGTATCCACCAATCTCATTGTTGTTGACTGTAAACTCATCACAATGTGTCCCAAATACAGTCTCACAGCAGAGAACATTCGTTTTATAACTGTGAATTTGGTTTTTTAATCTCACTTAGTTTTATAGTAATTCATCAAATCGGGGGACATTCACTGGAGTCAAAGAGGAAGGAACCACAAACCTTCCGTTAGCCAAAACAACCTAACTAAACTCGATGATTTAACCACTAGACAGAAAGTTTTAGTTTTATATTGATTGAATATTGATTGCTGAACAATTTTGTTTTCAACGATTTTTTTTTCAATTTTTATTCAAGTTTTCTTTTTATGTTCAAGTTTTTTCGCAAGTTGGTTTACGTGCTTTTTACACGGTCACTCTAGTTACACTAGTATCTGGGATACGCCCATCGGAGTAAGTGGGGCCAGAACCCGAACTATCCGTCTGATACTGGATAATTACCAGCTTAAATCTGTAATAGTGGATTGCACTAAGTGAGGCAGGAAATGATAGTTTTAATTAAATAAGAACGGGAATTGTATAAAGAACTACTTTAAGTCGACCGATATTGCACTGGTCGACCTTGGGTTTTAACTGATGCGTTTCTGCATATAGTGTAATTGTAAGTGTTAATGGTTGTCTTGCTTCAGTTGACAACGGTCGAAATTTTAAGCTCGAACCTGTTAATCAAATTTGAAAATCTTCAAATGTTGCTAAGAATGCCTGCCTTTGCTAAATCAACCAACAACATTGGGGAGCCCAAAATGATGAGGACAGAGTTGCTAGTTTTATCTTTTAAGGTTTCAAAGAACAAAAGAAGAACTTACATGACGAACTTTGCTGATATGTCGTTAAGTAATAGCCACAAAAATAAATTAGATTCTAATTTTGTTTTGGCGCTATCGTTATCTTATTGACTTATCAATCAGATGTCAGAAGTGAATTCTCCCACACACAGAAACCTGATTCGAACAACCATGGAGCTCCAACTAGTGAGCTTGATTGTATCTAGGTCACATGTAATTCTCAAGAAATGTTGATGAAATTAGAAAATCGTCCCTGGATTCGGAACTAGGATCTATTCACTTGACAGTCAAGTAAAAAAACTTTTTAAGGTAAATTTTGTATATTTCCAGTTCCAGTTTTAATTTCCAATTCAACTTTTTGGTTCTTTCTGGCCCTTGTTACCGACCTCGACAATGGTGTCCAGACCAACAAAAGTGAGCAATTGTAAGCTTGAACCTGTTAATCAAATTTGAAAATCTTCAAATGTTGCTAAGAAACTCGACCCCGGATCTGGACCTAGGATCCAGTAAAAAATTTTCAAAACTAGGATCCACTTGGCAATCCAGTAGAAAAGATTTTAAGGTAAATTTTGTATATTTCCAGTTCCAGTTTTAGTTTCTAGTACAACTTATTTAATTTTTCTGACCCTTGTTACCGACCTCGACAATGGTGTTCAGACCAACAAAAATGAAAAATTTTAACCTTGAACCTGTTATTCAAATTTGAAAATCTTCAAAGATTGCTAAGAATGCCTACCTTTGCCAAATCAACCAACAACATTGGGGAGCACAAAATGATGAGGGCGGAGTTCCTAGTTTTATCTTTTAAGGTTTCAAAGAACGAAAGAAGTACTTACATGACGAGCTTTGCTGATATTTCGCTAAATAATAGCCACAAAAATAAATTCGATTCTAATTTGTTTTGGCGCTATCGTTATCTTATTGACTTATCAATCAGATGTCAGAAGTAAATTCTCCCACCCACAGAAACCTGATTCGAACAACCATGCAGCTCCAACTACTGAGCTTGATTGTATTTAGGCCATATGTAATTCTCAAGAAATGTTGATGAAATTAGAAAATTATCCCCGGATTCGGAACTGGGATCTATTCACTTGACAATCCAGTAAAAAAAATTTTAAGATAAATTTTGTATATTTTTCCAATTCCAGTTTTAATTTCTGATTCAACTTATTGAATTTTTCTGACCCTTGTTATGGACCTCGACAATGGTGTCCAGACTACCTGAAAACGGACAAATTTGGGATCTACAGAATGCAAAATCAACTACTGCGTTGAATATGTCTTTTGTAGCCGATTGTTGCGCAGAGAAGAAAGAGGACAAGATCAACACCGATGATAAAAACTGGACATACAGCTCACCAATCGGTTTCATAGTATGTTCGATTATCAAAATTAGGAGGCTTATGATTACTTGGAATTTGATAGACACTCCGTACAAAGACATCAGATTGGCTATTCAAAATTGAATTTCTCCTAAATAGAGAGTAGTAACGGCAGAAAAGACTAAATTTCTGTCCGTAATACAAGATGTAGGGGAGTCACGCGACGATTTCCTAGCACTTCTCAGAGAAGAAGCTTGCTATTGTGACTTCAAAAAAAGAAACTGCAGCCCACCCAAAGAGGAGTTGGCAAAAAAAAGGATTATAACGGTTTTGGGGACCCCTCAAGCAAGAGTTTGACGGCACTAAAGCAAAACCAGCAATGTCGGTTACTGAAATGACCGAGAGCATACAGTTCAGATTGCAGTCGAAAGTTATTCCTCAGGAAATAGGCCTCTCATTGTGAAAGAAGAAGTTAGGTACAATTTCAAAAAGAACTTTCGAAAACCAAATGAAAAATTTACGGCTAATAAATGCAACAGTATGTGCACTAGATATGGAGGTACGCCCTACTCTAGAACACTCTGTCCGGCGCTAATTAGAAAATGCAACACCTTTGAAAAGATCGGACACTTCTCAAAAATGTGTAGAAAGAGTTGTTCAGTCGGATAAAGAATTTGGACTACTTGGTAGAGACCTTCTAATCAAGCATTTTTTGAACAACATCACAACCGAACACCTATCTGCTGTGAAGGCTTTAAAAGGTCACGTAAAGGTGACACCAGGATCACAGGCAGTTTTCTGCAAAGCCAGAAAAACATCTTCAATCAAGGTAACAGAGAAGCCGAAACAGATTGTCAGAGAGAGCATTTTTGAACCGGTACAGCCTGAAGGAGACACTAATGCATTTCCAGTGGCGTGGCAAAGAAGAGTGGAGAACTGAGAGTTTATGGACTTGAAAATGCGTTTCAACGGCAAGGTCATGGATGAGGACTATATAATACCACACATGAAGACGATCTTCCACAAGCTACATGGGGCCTACTATCAAATTGAACTTTACGAGGAGGCAAAAGACGTATGCACAATCAACACAGATCAGGGCCGTTCAAGATATGCCAACTAGCTCTGGGGTTGAAAAACTCTCTTTCAATCTACTAGAACTGCATTGGATCGACACTCAGGGGAATCAAAGGTGCTGTGATTGTTCAAGACGAGGCGTAGGACTATAGGTTGACCGAGGAAAAGTTCGACAAGACAATGCCTGCGGTCAAGAATCGACGAGAGAAAAATTTTACAATATATGAGAAAAAATCCATTTAAAAACCAGTCAATAGAGTTAGTTTTTTAGGATACTCCATTTCTAAGGAGGAATAGCACCAGATTCCAAACATGCTGACAAAGTAAAATCGTTTGTTTGGCTAGCGAATTTTTACTGAAGAATTATTCCTGATTTTGCAACGAAACTGCTGCCACTCAATGACATGAAAATAGCGATTTCTCATGGGGCAAAATGCAACAAAAAATCTTCGAAGATATAAAAAAGAATTATGTGCTAACGCCTTGGTACATCCATTCAGTTTCCAAAAAAGCTACCGTAACTACTGACGCCTCTGAAAAAGCAGTTGGAGGGGTTCCTTTGCAAGAACGACAACCAGTAATATATGTCTCGAGGAAGTTTAATTCAGCGCAGCAAAACTACTTAAACATAGAACTTCAAGCACTGGCGACTGTCTTGTTGGTCACAAGTTTGAAACAATTTCTTGTTCAAGCCACTGAGATATCTCTTTGAACCAGGCGAGCAGGCCCCAAAAACGGCACTAGGTAGATTCACAAGATGGGTTTTGACTTTGAATTGAAGTACATACCAAGAGAGCAGATACCCATGCAGACGCATTGAGCAAAATGGGTTTTAACAAAATCGAATCCGACAGCAATCGATTGTACTTCGCAGTCAATAACTTCTTCCCTCAGAGTGTTTTGGTGACCCGAGCAGAAATCAAAACTGATTTTGGAACAAACAGATTTTTCCAGGACAAGATGAAACGCATCAAAAGCGGGCATTGGGAACAATTTTCGGAAGCAGAGAAAGGATTAGAACAACAGAAAGATGGACTCAAAATACAGAATGTAATCATCCTCAGAGGTGTTAATCCTTTCATTCCAAACAAACTTCGAAATTTGGTTATGGCAAAAGCGCATTAGACACATCCTGGGAAAAATGCAACTTAGGTATCAGTCAGAATGATAACTTGGGGGCCTTTAATTACCCAGACGTTCAACAATTTGTTAGTAATTGTGAGAATTGTTAAAAAACAGGCCTATCCTGGGAAATACAGAATCTGTACCTGGCCAGAGGCCGGTGGCTGGGAACGCCTCCACATGTACTGTTTTTGTATTAAGAAACACTCAGAAACAGTCAGAATATACCGTTTTCAATTTTTCGCATGATTTAAAATACAAAAAAAACTTTGGTATCTAATAATGGTCTTGATATTGTAATTGGTGACTTTAAACAAGGTTGTGAGTCAATGAGATTTAAGAAAATTGAATCACCTGTCTATCATCCAATAGCTAACTGACCAGCTCAGAGAGGAGTTCAGACAGTGAAGCGGGTACTTCCATCGTGGAGTCACAATCCCAACGTGTCATTTGGGGCATTCCAGTAAAGGGCACTGATGACGACACATCGAAACACTTCAAAGACTAGGGGCAAACTCCAATTGAACTTCTATTGGGATGCAGAGTGAGACTACCAGTAATAGTACATTTTGACTTGTACGAACCCGTTCTTTTCAAGGCCAACGAAAAGACGAATACAGTTCGTGCGACTTTCATTATCAGGAAGTGCTTGAACACATCTTTCATACAGCCCGAAACCTCAACTAGGACTATTCTAGTGAGCGACAATCAAATTGCGAGACTAGACGAGAACAATGTGAAAACTGAACCACCTCTTGTGGAGACCATATCTCAAACAGAACTACAAATTCAGAATACAGATGTAAGACCTTCGCATCAAGACGAAGCTCTGCTGCAGAGCATGAGCAACCCGCGTAATAAGAGCCTTCGCGAACATCAACAAGCAACTGAAAACAATCTGACAGATTCGGTTAACCTATACCCACGAATTTGCTTAAAAGTGTAGGGAGGATGTAATGGATAGTTTCAAAGAAAAATCAAGAAACTTAGAAGTTTTAACTATTGATGTTTCAAAAAGCGAAAGAAGAACTTTTCGGACGAACATTGCTGCTATGTCGACAAGTAATGACCACAAGACTAAACTCGATTTTTTTTTGTTTTTGAGCTACCATTATCCTCTTGACCTATCAATCAGATGTCGGAAGTAAATGCTCTCATCCATAGAAACCTGATTCTACCACCAACCGAACTCCAACTAGTTAACTAGTATCTAGGTCATATGTGACTCTCATGCAATGTCGGTCATATGAACTCCAACTAGTGAACTTGATTGTGTCTAGGTCATATGTGACTCTCATGAAACTCTCAAGATAGAATATCACCTCCGGGATTCGGAACTACAATCTATTCACATGTCAATCATGTAAAATAAATTTGTTCAGCTAATCTTAAATTTCTCTGTATACTTTTGCATAGATAACGAGAATAAATACGAGCTAAATTTTGTATATTTTTAGTTCCAATTTGATTTTCTAATTCAACTTATTGAATTCTTTTGACCCGTGTTATCAACCACGACAAATGCAGTTTTAGTTTGTTCGTCTGAAAATCTTTTGCGCTTGGAGTATGTCTTTTTAACATATTTATACAGTTTATATGAAAGGAGACAATATAGACAGACAAAAATATTTGTCACTAAGAAATCCAATGAAATAATGTATAGTAAGTGCTGACACCGTTAAAACTATTTATTGAATGAACTGAGTAAGGACTAAAAACGATAATATACAAACACACTTATAGCACATTAAAAAGCTAATTGCGCTACATAAGAAAAAAATATTTTGTATGCTATTGCGCTACAATTTCACTCCCATAAATTTGTAACGATTTTTTTAGGATTGAGAGTTGCAATTACCAACTTCGGCGAGAAGCCAAATGTAGAAAGTCAAAGCGTGGCAGCTTCTGTTGGTGACGCTACAATAATAAACGTCAAGGCTCAAAAAACTGTGCGCTTGGGTGGCAAATTTGGCAAATGTGTGAACAATTATCCGATTTCACTCGGCTTCAATAGATCAGTTATGGATGAAGTACCCTACAGTCAAAGTTATTGCAACGAACTATGCTTAGTAAAACATGTGGCCGATGAGTGCTTGTGCGGTGAACAAAATTTTAGGTCTTCTGTATTTGATGATCCACGCTTAGAAAGTTTACCAAAATGTTCGATCTCAAATAATGAAGAAACAGATTGCCGTGAACGAATTTATAGAGCGTTCAAGGAAAAGGAGTTTTCGTGTCCTTGTGAGTTACCTTGCACTTCAGTGAAACATGACATTGACGCTTCTCGATCGACTTGGCCCTCCAAAGCATATAGTTCATACTTAGCAACCAACCTGATCAAAAACAGACGTCATAACGGCGATCTTCGATCCTTCTTGAAAGATCTATCCAATTGTTCTCAGTCACACATCCACCAGAGAATACGAGACAACTTTGCTCGCGTTGAGATATTCTTCCAATCTTCAATGAACAAGAAGATTACAGAGAAACCAGCCTATTCGTTTTCAGATCTACTCAGCGACTTTGGGGGAAATATCAGCCTGTGGCTGGGTTGGAGCATATTTGCTTTAATTGAAGTGCTGATATTTTTACTACGGTGTATTGAAGCCTTCTACACTTCTGTTAAACCATCCAGTCCCAGGAGTGCAACCCAAGTGACCTCCGATCAGACTGACCCACCGACAGAATCGGGCAGCAAGTCTAAACGCATCGTAGATAACGCTAAAGGCTAAATTTGTCTTAATGCTCTTGAGCTAACATTTACTTTGTCCGAAACTGATATTTTTTACTGAAGATCTGAAAAACTAAAATGTAAAAAAAACGTTTACTTTTTTGAAAAAAAAAAACACATTATACCACAATGATTACCGGAACTTCCAAGTATAAAATTTTCACTATCGGTACCCTCAAAACGCGAACCACAGTTCTGCTACCCAAATTTTGTCTGACAACACACTGCGCGACACAAACGGGTCCTGAAAACACTCGTGTGCAACCTAAGTTGTCTGATTCAAGCCAATTGATCTGGATGGCCTGTTAACCCAATGTGACTGACGAAAGTCAGTTTGATGGGGGGGGGGGATTGGTGTTCAAAACCTAAGTCCAAAAGAGTGTCTTCGGGCCCAAATTCTCACTGTGTTTCAATCAATACAATTTTTGCTTTTCACCATTTCTTGATCAAAGATTTTTAAATCGAAAAATTATAGTACTTCTAATTTATTATAATTGCCAGCAGTAGTGGATAAAACAAGGGATTCAACCGCCAGTAAAATTTGTCCCGTTCTCCTAACGCTAATCGCGCATGTCGAATCGGGCCAAATTTTACTGTTTGTTGAATCCCTTGTTTTATCCACTACTATATATTAGCTCTATATTCACTTCTTTTATATTTTAAATCTATCAATTCTTGTCTCACTTAGTGCAAACCACTAGTACAGAGTTAAGCTGGTAATTAACTGTTATCAGACGGATAGTTCGGGTTCTATCCCCACCGACTCCGGTGGACGTCCCCAGATACTAGTATAAAACTAATCAGTGAAACTGCTTCGCAGATGAGACCGTGTAAAAAGCACGTAAAACCAACTTGTGAAAAAACTTGAACAAAAATTGAAAGAAATATTAAAAAATTAAAAATTTTCATATATCCCCTAATCAATATTTAATCAATTTAAAAATAAAACTTTCTGTCTCACTTGGTGTAGTGGTTAAATCAACGAGTCCAGTTAAGTTGCTTTAGCAAACGGAAGGTTTGGGGTTCCTTCCTCACTGACTCCAGTGAACGTCCCCCGACTCTGATGAAATACTATAAAACTAAGTGAGATAAAAAAAAACCAAATTCACAGTTCTTAAAAAGGATAATCCCTGCTGTGAGACTGTTTATGAGACACACTGTGATGGGTATACAGTCGAAAACACTGAGATCGGTGGAAACACAGTGATTAGTGTTTTTCTATGTCGTATTGAATATTATACTTATAAACATGCTCTCTGAATTGATTTCTAGTGTGACCATATCTATATCTATGAAGATAAATACATAGTCTACATTTCCTATTTCTAAATCTATATAATGATATATGTTTATAAACATTACACATACTATACGTTAGATAATGATCAGGATCAGAATAATGATATCCCAAATGTTCTATATAATCTTTAACCTTTACCATATTTTTACATACATAACAAGAATATTCTAATTCTTTACAATTATTACAACATTCTTTCCAAGGTTTATTTATACACTTATCGCATTTCATTTTCATTTTTCGAAAAATTATTTTTTGATTATTTCCCTAAAAAAATACATCATGTCTCAATCAACTAATACTAGTGTCATAAACTTCTGCGATGTCTGTAATCTATCCTTTGAATCAAAGAAGGTTTTATACAGACATCAATCATACGATCTCAAACATAAGGAACTATTGGAGAAAATGTTTGAGTCTGAAGAAGAGGAAATCTCGGAGAGGGTGTACAATTTGGATGAAGATGATTATATTATTAAAACTAAACCAGCCTGAAGAGGATATCTTCACCAGAATTAAGTATGAATGTAAAGAATGTCATGAAGAATTTAGAAGTAAAGTAGCTCTAACTACTCATTCATATAGTCACAATCGCATGTATCTAGAAAACACAGAAGAATTCGATATAAACTCAAGTCAGAACAATTTTATATTACTGATAAAGGTGGGAATTACATTGAAGATATAGATGAAGCAACTAATTACTCTTTAGAAGAAATTAAAAACTGTTACCAGTTTCGTAAAGTTAAGAGTTTTAAATATAAGATCACGGCTGAATGTGATTATAAGAAGAGAACCAAAGAAGAAGTTAAAACTACTAAAATATTTTTCAATACTGATTATATTAATAATAATGCAATATATGAATATGGTGACTTCAATCGGTGGCTAGATTTCGAAAAGGAAATATATGAAGGTTATGGTTATGGTTTTGAGTTTCTTGGAATAAGAAGTATTCAGTTAAACATTGAACCAACAGATTGAATCTCCAGATCTCAAAAACTCTAAATAGATATTAAATTTACTTAGTTATAAAAACAATTGCTTACAACTAACTATAACTGCTTGGCTACATCCCGCCCCACACCATGCAACTCGAGAAAGTAAATATGTAGATAAACTAATTGAACCAAGACAACAACATGAAGATTATTTTGCTTATATTATAAGAATACAGAAATTGTATAATATTAATATTTGGGTATACACACCTTGTGGTAATGGTAAAATAGAATTGTTTAAACAAGTGGACGATTTTAATAAAGATAGAAAAGATGTAAGAATACTAGTTTGGTGTATTGGTCAAATAGAACACTGTGCCCTAATAAAAAATATAGAAACCTTGTTAGAACGACCAAATAAAAACAACATTAAATATTATTATTGTGATAGATGTACCCATTGGTTTAACTCACAAATTAAATATGATAAACACGAATGCAGCACCTCATTCAAACCAGAGATTGTTTGTCCTAAGAAAAAACATATTACTTTTGTAAATGAACACAAACGTCAGAATATAAAAAATATTATAACTGCCGATATAGAATGTTGCATTGTTGATCCGCGAAGCGGTTTCACCGATGTCTCAACTAATGATTTAAAATATGTAATAGCTGAACATATTCCAATAGCTGTGGGTTACACCTGGCAAGGTAAATTCAAACACTACTTCGGTCTAGGCTGCATCGAAAGATTTGCTAGTGATCTGTTAGAAATAGAAACTGAGAATAATTTCAAACATAATGAGAAGATGATATTCACAGAAGAAGATAAATTATATCGTGAAACTAATAACACTTGTCATATCTGCAGCAAAACATGTATTAATAAAGTAAGAGATCATTGTCATGAAACTGGTAAATATAGAGGACCAGCATGTAAAATATGTAATCTAAGATACAAACAACAAAACTTCATTCTAGTAATTTTCCATAATGGCTCTGGCTTTGACTTCAACCTACTATACAGTGAACTCTTTAAACAGAATAATGATAAAAGAAAAGTAGATAACATACCACTAGCTGCTGGTAAATCTAAGATGTTTAGCATTGGTTGTCTCAAATTCTTAGACAGTTATAACTTCTTAGCTATGCCTCTAGATCAAATGGCAAAGATATACGGATGTAAAACTAAAACATTATATCCATATGAATACTTTGGTTTAGACTCCTATAATAAACTTATAGGTAATCTAAAAAAAGAAGACTTTAAATCCTCTCTACATAATAAATTACCAACACAAGAAGAAGTAGATAACTTTAATAATGAAAACAGTCATAAAACTGGTAAAGATCTAACTATAGAGTATTAACAGAATGATTTGGAAATATTAGACTATTGCATGAATGAATATGTTAAACTAAGCATGAAAGAATTCAAGCTCAGTCCCCTACACTATGTAAGTCTCCCAGGTTATAGTTTTGATTGTTGGTTAATGTCAAGCGGTGTAACCTTAGATACATTACAAGATAAACAAATGCTAGATGATTTTGTTGGAGCAAAGCGAGGTGGTATATGCGGAATAATGGGTGATAGATTTATAAATATTAGGAATACTAATACTAATGCTAATATTAATGATAATACTAATACTAATACTAATACTAATACTAATACTAATACTAATACTAATACTAATACTAATACTAATACTAATACTAATACTAATACTAATACTAATACTAGTACTAATACTAATACTAATCAGGGAACCTGCTTCGCAGATACTAATGATAAAGTTATTAATAGAAATATATGGTACATAGACGCAAACAACCTATATGGTTATGCAATGATGCAAAAGTTACCTTATAAGGATTTTGAGTTTATTACTACTACTACTCTAGGTGTAATATTGAATAATCCAGATGATAGTGATCATGGTTACTATATAGTTTGTGATTTTGATTATACTAATGAATGTAAAGAGAGAACAGAACAGTTAGCACTAATGCCTAATAAGAGAAAGATAAATGATAATGAATTGGGATGCAGAGAAAGAGAGAAAAGTAAAGCAAGATCAGGGAAACTGCTTCACAGATCAGAGAAATTAATCTTCGACCAAAACAACAAAACAGAATATATGGTTCATTATAGGATGTTGAAGTTCTATGTTAAGATGGGAGTAAAAGTAACAAAAATACATAGAGTAATTAAATTTAAACAAGATTATATATGTAGCGATTATATACAAAACAATACAAATAAAAGAGCAACAGCTAAAACTGAAGCAGAAAAGGATGTAAGGAAATTAATGAATAGCTCATTATGTGGAAGAATGTGCATGAATCCTCTACACTTCTTTCAAAGCAAGTTCTTGCATGATGAAGAAAAGATAATGAAAAGTGTAAGTAAACCAACATTTAAGAATTTAACTAGATATAGAGATTATAGCCAAATAGAATATATAAAGAAAAAAATAGAATATGATTCTCCAGTATATGTAGGTGTTACAATCTTAGAATTAAGTAAATTACACATGTATGATGTCTTCTATAATATTCTACATCCATCCCTCAAAGATCTAACACTTCACTATATGGATACGGACAGTTTCGTATTAAGTTATAGTGAAGGTAAAGTTAGTGATGAGCATATGGACTTAAGTAATTTAGATATACCTATAAAAACTAATAATAAAGTCCCCGGCAAGTTTAAGCACGAGCTGGGAAGTAGGATTATTGAAGAAATTATAGCATTGTCCCCCAAAACATATAGCTTCAAAAATTATCCTAAAAACACTAAAGAAAAAGGAATAAAGAAGCATAATAATGCTATAGATTATTATGATTATTATGATGCATTAATGAATAATACACAGAGAACAGTAGATGAATGTAGAATACAAAAAGTTGCCGATAACATGACAACAACAAAAACAAGTAAGATTAGTTTAAATATATTTGATGATAAAAGGTTTTATGTAAACAATATAAAAAGTTATCCGCTTGATGAGAATCTATATCTATTCAAAAGAGATTTATTAAAAATGATCCGCCAAGCATCAGTGAACGAGCAAAGCTCGCAGTATACCAAACTGCTTCGCAGATCATAAGATGGAGAGAAAGACCTACTGGTTAATAATATTCTAGAACCAACCATTAATGATGAAAGAAAGTTAATTGATGTTGCTATTATATTATATAACGAGCTTTGCTAATTTTTATAACAAATATTTATAGACCTAATTCATTCATTACATCCATAGGTTTGGTAGTTAGTATATTATAAACCATTATCTGAGCCATATATCTTTCCATAGTGTCTCCCATGATTGTATTCTTATGTAGTGTAGCTCCAGCTATTATATTTTTATTATATTCTAGAAATTTTATTATCTTCCCAGCCCCATCTACATATTTAGAATAAGTTTAAATTATTAAATCATCATGATTTTGTTCCTTAATATGATCAATAAACTCATCTATAGTATTACAACGTCTTTTACAAGCTAAACATCTTTTTAGATTAAGAGAGAAGCTGTTTTTATTATCCATTTTTTACTCTTATTATAATTTTTCAATACATATAAAATGACTAAACTAGATGAACTTATAGAATTAAACAATCTAGAAAAACAAAACAGAAGAAATAGATTAGAAGATAAACTAAAACAACAAGAATATTATGGTGAAATAGAAGAGTTATTCGATCCTTTAACTAAAACTATCAGTGAAAACAATGAACGGAATCTAGAATTAAGTGAACAAACATTAAGAGCAATAGATTGGCACAATCAAGAGTTAGATAAACAAACTAAGATGATTGGTGAAACTGCTTCGCAGATCGAGCAAGCTGGTTCCCAGTTTAATGAAACTGCTTCGCAGATGGGTGAAACTGCTTCCAAGATTGGTGAAACGTTAAAGGGGACCATAAAGCAAACTCAAGATATAGCGCCAGTTTATGTTGATACAAAAACAGCCAAACTTCTTCATGACATGGGGGCTCAAACTAATCCTCAATTAAAATTAGAACTCGTAGATTTACCTAGTAGGAGATATAAAATGAATGGTGTTGATATAACTCTAGAGCAGGGTGCATTTTTAGTTGGGGATAATGTATATGAGTTTTCAGAAGGATTTACTGATTTTCTTACTAAAACAAACGTAACATATGATGATAAGGTGGAGGAAGATGAAAACAAAATTAAAAGGTTTTTAAAGGATATTAGATATGATTTAGGAAAAGGGGATAAGAAAAGCGCTAGATATAGAACAATAAAACGTATAATGGAGGTAAGAGATGATATATTTGGCAGGAGATTAAATGGCAACCCAAATAAATTAGTAGAAAGACTAGAATTATTAATACTAGAAACAAAAGCTGGTCATGATGGATTATATGATGAAATGCTAGATATATCTAAGCAACTATTATCTATGAATATTATTAATCAAGACCAATTAGATAATTTCGTTTTTAACTATGGTAAATGAATAATGATGGAAAAACAACAACAACAACAACAACAACTAGCTAAAGAAGTATTCAGTCCTCAAATAACAAAGTTTAAAAGACAAAGAATAATACCACTATATAAAGATGAAACATGGTCAGCTGATTTAATTGATAAGTCATCTCTAAGTAAATACAATAATAATTATAAGTTTATATTAACAATTATAGATATATTCACAAAATATGCATGGGCTCTTCCTTTAAAGAATAAATCTGGTTTATCTATAACTAATGGTTTTAAAACAATCCTATCAGAAGGACGAAAACCAGAAAAATTATGGGTAGATAGAGGTAGTGAGTTTTACAATAAAACATTTATATCTTTACTTAAAGAATATGGAACCGGCAAAGCCGCTTCAGGGATAGAGCTATATTCTACTTATAGTGATTTAAAGGCTGTATTCATAGAGAGATTCAATAGAACATTATTACACATAATAAATAAACCTATGTTTATCAATGGCGATTGTAATTGGGTAAATATATTAAATGATGCTGTTGTAACATATAACAATAACATTCACTCAACAATTAATATGACACCAGTTGATGCTTCTAATAATCCTGATAAAGTTAAAGACTATATCAGTGAAACTGCTTCGCAGATTAATTCTACCAAAGCAAAACCAAAATTTAAAGTTGGTGATTATGTTAGAAATGTAGATAAACGTAATATCTTCTCTAAAGGTTACACTTCTAATTGGAATAGAGAATTGTTTAAAGTGAATGAAGTTCTAAAAACACATCCACCAACATATAAAATGGAAGATATTAATGGAGAGATAATAGAAGGCAAATATTATGAACAGGAACTATTGAAATCCGAGTTTGATTTTGAATCTAACAATAAAGTTTTAGAATCATTAAATATATTTCTTAAAATAAATAATGACAAGAAATAGATTCAATCAAGCTAAACATAAATCAACATCAACATCAACAAACAACTTAACACTAAGTAAGGCTCGTGGGTTATTCCTAGAAGATAATTTTGTTTTTAGCTATGGTAAATGAATAATGATGGAAAAACAACAACAACAACAACAACAACTAGCTAAAGAAGTATTCAGTCCTCAAATAACAAAGTTTAAAAGACAAAGAATAATACCACTATATAAAGGTGAAAAATGGTCAGCTGATTTAATTGATAAGTCATCTCTAAGTAAATACAATAATAATTGTAAGTTTATATTAACAATTTTAGATATATTCACAAAATATGCATGGGCTATTCCTTTAAAGAATAAATCTGGTTTATCTATAACTAATGGTTTTAAAACAATCCTATCAGAAGGACGAAAACCAGAAAATTTATGGGTAGATAGAGGTAGTGAGTTTTACAATAAAACATTTATATCTTTACTTAAAGAATATGGAACCGGCAAAGCCGCTTCAGGGATAGAGCTATATTCTACTTATAGTGATTTAAAGGCTGTATTCATAGAGAGATTCAATAGAACATTATTACACATAATAAATAAACCTATGTTTATCAATGGCGATTGTAATTGGGTAAATATATTAAATGATGCTGTTGTAACATATAACAATAACATTCACTCAACAATTAATATGACACCAGTTGATGCTTCTAATAATCCTGATAAAGTTAAAGACTATATCAGTGAAACTGCTTCGCAGATTAATTCTACCAAAGCAAAACCAAAATTTAAAGTTGGTGATTATGTTAGAAATGTAGATAAACGTAATATCTTCTCTAAAGGTTACACTTCTAATTGGAATAGAGAATTGTTTAAAGTGAATGAAGTTCTAAAAACACATCCACCAACATATAAAATAGAAGATATTAATGGAGAGATAATAGAAGGCAAATATTATGAACAGGAACTATTGAAATCCGAGTTTGATTTTGAATCTAATAAAAAAGTTTTAGAATCATTAAATATATTTCTTAAAATAATTAATGACAAGAAATAGATTCAATCAAGCCAAACATAAATCAACATCAACATCAACAAACAACTTAACACTAAGTAAGGCTCGTGGGTTATTCCTAGAAGATAATGATAATATTAACATGAAGGATAACTATAAAATTACAAATGTACATCCTCCGATAGATGAAAAAGATGTTGTTAATAAAGAGTATTGTGACAATAACTTATTATCCTCTTCTGATAAAATAGACATTTTAAGTAGAAACATAACTGAACTAAGAAAGGGTGACTTTGATAAAGTTACAACTAAAACATTACAACTAAATGAAACACAAGTTAATGAAGAACTAATTAATGAGTTTGTTGAATCAACAAATGAAGTCAGAAATACTGCTAAGTTTTGTAATAAAGTTGCTGCAGATACTATCTCTAAATATTATCAATTAAAGCAAGAATTTGATAATAATAAGTTTAATCAGAATATAACTAACATACAACTAGATGAAATCTTTACTAACGGTCTGAGAGAAATGAAAGAATACAATAAATCAATTAGAGGTGTTATAATACAATATATCATTGCTATACTTTTACAAAGTAAGTTATTTGATAATAAAGAGAAAGATAGACTTGAGATGCATTATAGTTTTAATCAAGAAGATATAATGAAAGAAATAGAAAGAATTTTTGCTAATGAAAATAAGCAAAGCAATGACCAATCCAACAGCACCGAGTGAGAGATTACTATATCCAGATTTGTCATCAGTATCAGAAAGATTGATAAACGAAAAGATTCAAGCTAATAATAATTTTAACAACAATATTAACATTATAAAAGATATTAGAAATTATTATGAAACTGAAACTAATAACTATAATAAGAAGTTAAGTAGACATAAGAATTATATTAACATAGCTGAGATAACAGAAATAGTATTATCATCAATATCAACAACTGCAACAACAACATCAGTTTCATTAACAGGTATAGGATTAGCTTATTCTATACCAACAGCTTTTGCTACAGCAACTGTTTGTGGTTCATTATCAAAAACAATTAATACCAAAATTAGAAATAAAATTATAAAGTATTCATAAATGTATATTTTAAGTAAACATATTAGTGATAAGTTTAATAAACTATATACTAAATCAATGAATGATAATAAAATAGATAATGATGAATATAATGAACTTGTTAAGTTATATGAAGAATATAAGAAGAACAAGAAGAATAAAATGAGTATTTTTTTAGATTAAAGATATTAGTGCTTAGTAACAACAACGTTTTTAGTAAAAATAATATTAGTATTAATATTTATCCGCGAAGCGGTTACACCGATCGATAAATATATAATCATAATCTTAGTTATAATCATAATCATAAACATAATATAATCATAATATAATCATAACCATAGCTATAATCATAATTATAATCATAAACTTAATCATAATCAAATAATTATCTTTTCTTTGTACCTAAGTATAAACCTCTTCCTTTTTGTACTACCTTTATACCTTCACCAGTAGTTGCAAATTTAATTAAATCAGGTGTAGCCGCTAGAGCTGCTTTAGGGTTTCCAAATGCAGCTGCACTTCCTATTTTACTTGCTATTTCTAATGCTCTTACTGGATTATTAGCAACTTTCGTTCCAAAATTAACCGTCGCATTACCAACACTTTTAAAGAAATCTTTAAGTCCTTCTGCTTCTATTGTTGCATCAGATACTGTCATTGATTTATTCCTTCTACATAAAACACAATTACCTTTTAACATTTTAGTACGTTTTGAAGTGATAGCTCCTCTTATATTAACAGTATCACTATAATGTCTACCTCCAACACAATATGAATTAGTTTTGAACTTATTTAAAAGACTCATTTCTATATATAAAAAATAATGGAAGTTAAAAAGTATAATCCTTTTGTTGTTTTTAAACCCAAGCCCAAGCCCAAGCCCAAGGTTAAGCTTGAAGCTAGAGGCTTGGCTCTAGAGAATAAAAAGAAATTAGACATTAATTATGCTAAAGGTTTTGTTTATACTAATAAGAAATAGTTGCCCAGTGATCCCATTCCCGGAAACCCTGCCGGGAAAGCCGGAAATCTTATAATTTCTCGGCAATCTTGGTGGGAAACCCGGGAATCTTATAATTTCTCGGTAATCTTGGCGGGAAACCCGGGAATACCATAAATTCTCGGTAATCTTGGTGGGAAACCCGAGATTTAATTTTTGAGCGGTTTTCTTTGTGGGAAACCCGGGAACTTTTTTTTCCCGGTAGTCTTGGTAGGAAACTGGGGAGTGCCAACTTTTCCAATGATCTCAGCCGGAAGAAAGAGAATAGTAAGTTTTTTAATTAGTTGAGTTGGAAACCCGTTAACGTTGACGTTTTCTGGCCAAGCATGAGATTGTCGATTCAAAATTAGTAACAAAAACCAATAGACAAGAAATATTATCTCGTAGACACTCCTACAGTTTTCTTAAAAATTCAACACTATGCACCGTATATGGTTTCGCACAAAAATGCTACTTGAACCCTAATCTTGGACCCTTTGATATTCTGAGGTAACCCAGTGCTCGAACCCACGACATCCACGCCAAGTCCACGCAAGATCTTGGATTTCCACGATACCATTTCCAAGTCCACGCAAGATCTTGGATTCTCCAATAACCACACGAGGGTTTCCAGGATCTTGGCAGGAACTTTCGTGGTTTTCCAAGTTTTACTTTTGTTTACAAATGCTTCTTTTACATCCCAAAAATTTTCAGAAAGACAAAATTTTGGTTCGATTGCCCTTCATAACAGTCAAAACTTAGAAAAAAACATTTTTTTTTCGAGCTCACAGCAGCATTTGCAAGATCTTGACAGGATCTTGACGCGATTTTGCGTGATTTCTCAAGATTTCGATTACTCTTATTTTTGTCATAACGGTGCCCTATCAGTGCCAGTTTAACTCAGAGAAAAAAGTTTTTATTTGACGATAACGAAAAAAAGGCTTCAAGGCTGAAAAAAATAAATATGATTGAGTTCATGTCTGACCAACATACGAAGCCCGAGTTGTAACCTACGGAGCCCGAGTTGAACTAACAACCTAGATGCCTTTCATTTCTGATTGGCAGGCTTCCCATCTATACATTTCCTCAATTTGTGATGAGGAGAATATTTTTCAGGAATGATAATTCAATTCCCGAATTCCAGACTTACACGATTTTGTCCGTGATGGAGGTGATATAGTAGAGTTGTCAAGTCTATGCTTCAGATAAAGTAATAAATTTTTCCCCATTCAGTGATGAGTATCTCCACAATAATTTTTGGAAACGTCTCTATCTTTTCCAATGGGCATCGTAGAAAAAAGTACCCGTCCATGAGCGATTTTTTTTATTTGAAACACAACTTCTCTTTCCGAAACGGCTTTATATACAAGGAGAAGATTGTTTTCTTTTCTAGATAGATCAGAAACAACTAAACCACTCCTCACAGAGCATGCAAGCTGTTGATGCATGTAGTGTAATGTGTTTGTCCTGAAAATTTGTTGCCGAACGGTTATTTAAGGTTGATTCCTGAATAACATGTCTATCTTCAAATTTTATTGATTGTGTTGCGTTTTGGTAAATGAAAAGGATCTTCTGCGTGCTATTTGCGTTTTCCATACAATATTCTATTCCATGAAACAAACTATACCAGTGATTGCTGTTAATTCAACAATTTACTTTTTTCATGATTTTGGCAAATTTCGGAGACTGTTGTTTTGTGTCAAACACACAAAACATCATAGCCTTCATGGCGAGGTGCGAATTTTTTTCCCACCTCATCATGAAGGTTTGACTCAACCAGGAACGCAAAGAGAGACTGGAATTAGCCCCAGAAACACGACAGTTGTGCCATTAAACGCCGTCAAGCGTGTTTTTCACCAAATATGCGTACCTCAAAATACCATAGTATTCCTACATGTATTGGTTTGTTGGATTTGTATTGTAGTGGGGAGTAACCCCATACACATTTTTATCTGGTTTTATGGAGTTTAGTGGGTCATTTTTTGCTCTGTAGGCGCCGAACCTCGACTTTCGGCCAATTTCGGCCAATTCGGCGGTGACATAATGTTGAATTTTTTGATTCAAGATTACAAATTATAGTGTTTTAGATTGCTCAGTTAATGGGGAGTATCACTATAAACAGATTGTATCTTTTTTTTACTAGTTTTGAAGGTTTATTTTAGCGAAACTTGATATTTGGTAGTCAAAATAGGTCATTTAACCAAATGAATGAGTGAAGTGGTGTTGTTTGCAATTGAACAAGTTTTTGGGCGTGCGTTTTGTGTTTTCTAGACACTATTTAGGTTGCTGAAGCTAATTGTATCAAACAATGGCATTAATTCAACAATTTTTCTTTTTTCACGATTTCATCAAATTTTTGTGGATGTTGTTTTATGTCAAAACACACAAAACATCATAACCTTCATGGTGAGGTGGGAAGTTTTTTCCCACCTCACCATGAAGGTTTGACGTGACCTAGAACGTGGAAGCGGACCAGAATTACACCCACAAATACGCCGGAACGCTGTTTCACGTTGTTTTACGTCGGTTCCGGAGATCTTGGGCTTCGATTTTAGCCCAATAACTGGGGTACAGAACAGTGTTTTGTTAATATCTTCTAAAGTACTAGACCAAATTAAACGGGAGTGGTCTCATTTTGTTAGCACTGAACCCTTCTTGGCATGAGTTCTGGATGAGTTCTGGATCCATGCATGAGAACACATGCCTCGACTTTCGGCCAATTTCGGCCAATTCGGCGGTGACATAATGTTGAATTTTTTTGATTCAAGATTACAAATTATAGTATTTTAGATTGCTCAGTTAATGGGGAGTATCACTATAAATAGATTATATCTTTTTTTACTAGTTTTGAAGGTTTATTTTAGCGAAACTTGATATTTGGTAGTCAAAATAGGTCATTTGACCAAATGAATGAGTGAAGTGGTGTTGTTTGCAATTGAACAAGTTTTTGGGCGTGCGTTTTGTGTTTTCTAGACACTATTTAGGTTGCTGAAGCTGATTGTATCAAACAATGGCATTAATTCAACAATTTTTCTTTTTTCACGATTTCATCAAATTTTTGTTGATGTTGTTTTATGTCAAAACACACAAAACATCATAACCTTCATGGTGAGGTGGGAAATTTTTTTCCACCTCACCATGAAGGTTTGACGTGACCTAGAACGTGGAAGCGGACCAGAATTACACCCACAAATACTCCGGGAACGCTGTTTCACGTTGTTTTGCGTCGGTTCCGGAGATCTTGGGCTTCGATTTTAGCCCAATAACTGGGGTACAGAACAGTGTTTTGTTAGTATCTTCTAAAGTACTAGACCAAATTAAACGGGAGTGGTCTCATTTTGTTAGCACTGAACCCCTCTTGGTTGCAGTATTTAGTTGGTTTCCCAAATCGGCCTAATCAAAAAGTTATTAATGTTCAAATTTGAAATAGTTCGAATTTTCGGGCTATTATGGGTGACCCAAAATTCGGTACTACAAAACACGCGATTTACCCAACAAGTGTTAGTGTTTTAGAATTCTCAGTTAGTGGGGAGTCTCCCCATATATATTTTATATGGTATTTTATGTAGTTGAGATTGTCAATTTTGGCTCTGAATGGCGGTCACCTCGCTTTTTTGGTCATTTGGTACGGTACCTTATAATTGCTATAACTCCTCGAAGAATCTACCGATTGGGCTCATTTTTTAGTATGATGCGTATCTTAAGCCGTGCTACAAACTGCACTAAGGTTTTTTTTGCTTCAGCCGTTTTAGAGAAATTGGCCAGTAAACTTGCCCTCGATTTTACCTCTAGAAGCGTTTGACAGGACGACTGGGTCCGGGTGCCCTTCAGGACGACTTTGAGTTTCGTCACTTCTGGTATAAACTATACTGTTTCGAATAGCTCGTCTAACGTAGATTCTGAATATGTATACTTTATATAGCGTTTTTGCAGGTTTAAATGTTCAATTTTGGCTCTGCAGATCGAGTACTCTGCTTCTTTGGCCATTTGGTACGGTACATTTATGTTGGAATATCTCCATGTAGAGTGAACCGATTTTTGATTTGTTTGTTGATTTGAACTCAGCTTGAGCCGTACTTGAATCCCTGTAAATAGCGTTTTCTTTCTTTCAGCCGTTTTTGAGAAATTGGCCAGGACACATACCTCCATTTTGGCCAATTCGTGTCCGGTACTTTTGCTGTATGTACATGTTAAACCATCAAAACTCGCTGTTTTAGACTCCATAGTTAGTTCGTTAGATTGCTCCGATAATGGGGATTGTCCCCATATATATTTTACACGTGGTTATAACGAGTGGTTATTGGTTATAGTAGAGAAACAGGACCCGAAATGGGTCATTTTTGTCATTTGCTACGGTACCTTGATGTTGGAATATCTCCTCGTAGAGTGAACCGATTTTTGATCTGTTTTTTGATTTGAACTCAGCTTGAGCAGTGCTTGAATCTCTGTAAATGGCGTTTTGTTTCTTTCAGCCGTTTTTGAGAAATTGGCCTCGACACATACGGTCATTTTGTCCAGTAAGTGACTGGTACGTTTCACGTTTCTACATGTGAAATGTTGAAATTCATTACTTTGACTCCAGAAATAGGCTCATTGAACTCCATTTGTAATGGGAATTGTCCCCATATATATTTTACACCTCATTTTATGTAGTTGAGATGGTCAATTTTAGCTCTGAATGTGCTGTATCTCTGCTCTGGGGTCATTTGGTACGGTACCTTATATTTGCTTACTCCTCGAAGAACGTACCGATTGGGCTCATTTTTTAATATGATGCGTATCTCAAGCAGTGCTACAAACGGTACTAAAGGCGTTTGTTTTTCTTCAGCCGTTTTGGAGAAATTGACCGGGAAAGTTGACCCCAGATTGACCCCTGAGGAGGGGAAACACTAAATTGATGACCATTTTACTGACATGTAGATCTCACTTTTAGAGTTGTCTGAGTTCCATGGCATTGATCCAGAACTCATGCCAAAATTTGGCGTTGGTCGGTTTGTGTTTTGGGGGGTCATTTGAGGGGGGTGGCGGTTTGGCGCCGGGGGGGGGGTCGGTGCCTGGGGTAGCCGTGCGTCTCGTGTGTTGTCTTTGATGTTCTTTTATTTATATTAACAAAGTATTTTTTCAGAGTTTGTTTGCTTGTCTTGTCTTCTCTTCTCTTCTCTCTGTTGTCGTCTCTGCTGCCAGGTGAGTTCTTCCCGCTTCTTTGCTTGCTAGCTTGGCTAGCTGTCGCTTTCTTTCGGTCTGGTTTGCTCTGCACCGCAGAGCTGCGGTTTTCGGACCAGTTTTTTGGTCCGTGTTCCCACATCGCGGGAATGTGTTCTTGCAAAGCATGAAGGTTCGCCGAAGCTTTGCGCTCTTCTTGGTTTTTCATTTTTGCGCTTTTTTTTGTTTGCTTCCGCTTTTTTTGGTCTGGTTTTCTGTGCAGCGCACAGTTTCAGTTTTTACAGCTAAGGACTTATTCTAAAAATTTGACATTCTACCTAAGAGTGTTATAGTCCTAGTAGTTTCTGAAAAAGAGCTAATTATTGGTCTAGCTGGTCTGAGAAAAAAGTAATTGATACGTTGTCCGATTTCGAGCTCAAAAATTATTTTTGTGCGTTTTCATGAAAACTGAATTTCAGTGCAGTCAAGGACTTGTTCAATTGAATTGAGGTTCTAAGTAGGAGTGTCATAGTCCTAGTAGGTTCTGATAGAGGGCTAATTGTTGATCTAGCTAGTCTGAGTAAAAAGTACTTAATACGTTGTCAGATTTCGAGCTCAAAAATTATTTTTGTGCGTTTTCATAAAAAGTGAATTTCAGTGCAGTCAAGGACTTGTTCAATTGAATTGAGGGTCTACTTAGGAGTGTCACAGTCCTAGTAGGTTCTGATAGAGGGCTAATTGTTGATCTAGCTAGTCTGAGTAAAAAGTACTTAATACGTTGTCAGATTTCGAGCTCAAAAATTATTTTTGTGCATTTCATAAAAAGTGAATTTCAGTGCAGTCAAGGACTTGTTCAATGGAACTGAGGGTCTACGTAGGAGTGTCAAAGTCCTCGTAGGTTCTGATAGAGGACTAATTGTTGATCTAGCTGGTCTGAGTAAAAAGTACTTAAAACATTGTCAGATTTCGAACTCAAAAATTATTTTTGTGCGTTTTCAAGAAAAGTGAATTTCAGTGCAGTCAAGGACTTGTTCAATTGAACTGAGGGTCTACGTAGGAGTGTCATAGTCCTAGTTTGTTCTGATACAGGGCCAATTATTGATCTAGCTGGTCTGAGTAAAAAGTACATAATACGTTGTGAGATTTCGAGCTCAAAAATTATATTTGTGCGTTTTCATGAAAAGTGAATTTCATTGCTGTCAAAGACTTGTTCAATGGAACTGAGGGTCTACGTAGGAGTGTCAAAGTCTTAGTAGCTTCTGATAGAGGACTAATTGTTGACCTTGCTGGTCTGAGTAAAAAGTACTTAATACGTTGTCAGATTTCGAGCTCAAAAATTATTTTTGTGCGTTTTCATAAAAAGTGAATTTCATTGCAGTCAAAGACTTGTTCAATTGATTTGTTCATTCTAGTCAAGGACTTTTTTGATTGAGGATTTTTGGTATAGCTGGGCTAGGCAAAAAGTTGGGTTTTCATATTCAAGTTTGCGAACAACTGTTTTTAAAAATAGGTATTTTTTTATCAGGTCATTTATCGGGCTCGAAGTTATGTATGTCTGTATGCATGTATACTATATGTGTTTGTACATATAAAAGCTGGGTACGAGTGGGCTACGTTTTTCAAGAGGGTTAATTTATTGACCATCTTTAAAGGTCACCCAAACTTTTTAATTTTCAACTCATGTTGTTTGAAAGGTTGTTTGTATCGAAAGCTCCATGATATTCAATCTTGTCGTCTTAGGTGTTGATATTATGCGTGTATGTATAAATAAAAAGTGGGTACGAGTGGGCTACGTTTTTTAAGAGGGCTAATTTATTGACCATTTTTAAAGGTCACCCAAACTTTTTAATTTTCAACTGTTGTTGTTTGAAAGGTTGTTTTGTTTGTATCGAAAGCTCCATGACATTCAATCTTGTCTTGTCTTAGGTGTTGATATTATGTTTGTATGTATAAATAAAAAGTGGGTACGAATGGGCTACGCTTTTTAAGAGGGCTAATTTATTGACCAA
This sequence comes from Convolutriloba macropyga, assembly GCF_964194025.1. Classification (NCBI taxonomy): domain Eukaryota; kingdom Metazoa; phylum Xenacoelomorpha; order Acoela; family Convolutidae; genus Convolutriloba; species Convolutriloba macropyga. The sequence continues at coordinate 10,292,580 of NC_134482.1, forward strand.
TTTTACAGGTCACCCAAACTTTTTAATTTTCAACTCATGTTGTTTGAAAGGTTGTTTGTATCGAAAGCTCCATGACATTCAATCTTGTCTTGTCTTAGGTGTTGATATTATGTGTGTATGTATAAATAAAAAGTGGGTACGATTGGGCTGCGTTTTTTAAGGGGACTATATTATTGACCATTTTTACAGGTCACCCAAACTTTTTAATTTTCAACTAATGATGTTTGAAAGGTTGTTTGTATCGAAAGCTCCACGATATTCAATCTTGTCTTGTCTTAGGTGTTGATATTATGTGCGTATGTATAAATAAAAAGTGGGTACGAGTGGGCTACATTTTTTAAGAGGGCTAATTTATTGACCATTTTTACAGGTCACCCAAACTTTTTAATTTTCAACTCATGTTGTTTGAAAGGGTGTTTGTATCGAAAGCTCCATGACATTCAATCTTGTCTTGTCTTAGGTGTTGATATTATGTGTGTATGTATAAATAAAAAGTGGGTACGAGTGGGCTAGGTTTTTTAAGGGGGCTAATTTATTGACCATTTTTACAGGTCACCCAAACTTTTTAATTTTCAACTAATGTTGTTTGAAAGGTTGTTTGTATCGAAAACTCCATGATATTCAATCTTGTCTTGTCTTAGGTGTTGATATTATGTATATAGAAAAGCTGGGCATAAACAAATTTAGAAAAAAAGTTCAATTCTGTTTCAGCTAAAAATGAGCAATTTTAAAGAGAAAAAGATTGGAATTTTTGGGGACAGCCATTTTCAAAGGCTCCAATTACCCGAAAATGTTGTTGCCCTGGGCAAAGGCGGAGAGAGAGCCCGCAATTGGAGGAATTACGCAAATGAGCTAAGAGGTTACGATGTATTAGTCATCATGATTGGGGGAAATGATATTTGCCCCAGGGATATCTTTACACCCGCTGATATGTCCCTGAAAGAGTTAACAGCGGAAATCCGCGATTTGTTCAGTTACTGCCAGCAGAACAATACTGTAGTGTTGACGGCAGATATTATTCCGCGGTTGAACAATCCTGACGGAATCCGCAAAATGAATAGTAGGCTGCTGAACAAATACAAGAGAAAACATATAGAATTGGCGGAAGCCATTGGTCGCGATTTCTCTGATGGGGTTCACCTCAGTTCTTATGAGTTTCTGAGCCAATATCTTATAAAGAAGATCAAGCTACTCGCTGAGAATGTGAATTAAAAGTTTACTCGCCTGAAATTTGTAACTTTGTCGCGTGTGCTTTTGTTGTTGCACTTGAATTTAGTTTTGTGAATTACGTAATTTTGAAGTTTTGAGCTGTAGTTTGAATTTTTTGACACTTGCTTTTGTTATGCCATTTTTGTCAAAGTAATTAAAAACTCTCTCCGTGAACATAGTTTTTGACTGAGCTGTTATATTATACTTTTGAATGTTTGCTCATTTGAGTATTCTGTGTATCTGGTGGAAGAATAGCATGAACCTAAACAATAAATAAACTGGCTTAAACATAAAGAAATAGCATTAAATAATAGCATTAAAAAAAGAAAGAGCATTTGAACAGCCGATCGCGTGGCTGGCTGAAAAGCCGACGGTGTGGCTTAAACAATAGGTAATTCGATAGTATGAACAGCCGATTGTGTGGCTGACTGAAAAGCCGATTGTGTGGCTGAAACAATAGGTAGATAAATAGAATTTGAACAGCTGATTGTGTGGCTGGTTGAAAAGCCGATAGCGTGGCTTAAACAATAGGTAATTCAATAGTATGAACAGCCGATTGTGTGGCTGACTGAAAAGCCGATCTTGTGGCCTAAATAATAAGTAGATAAAATAAAATTTGAACAGCTGATTGTGTGGCTGGTTGAAAAGCCGATTGAGTGGCTTAGACAATAGGTAATAATATAGTTTGAAGAGCCGATTGTGTGGCTGACTGAAAAACCGATTGTGTGGCTTAAATAATAGGTAGATAAATAGAATTTGAACAGTTGATTGTGTGGCTGGTTGAAAAGCCGATAGCTTGGCTTAAACAATAGGTAATTCAAAAGTATTAACAGCCGATTGTGTGGCTGACTGAAAAGCCGATCTTGTGGCCTAAATAATAAGTAGATAAAATAAAATTTGAACAGCTGATTGTGTGGCTGGTTGAAAAGCCGATTGAGTGGCTTAGACAATAGGTAATAATATAGTTTGAAGAGCCGATTGTGTGGCTGACTGAAAAACCGATTGTGTGGCTTAAATAATAGGTAGCTAAATAGAATTTGAACAGTTGATTGTGTGGCTGGTTGAAAAGCCGATAGCTTGGCTTAAACAATAGGTAATTCAAAAGTATTAACAGCCGATTGTGTGGCTGACTGAAAAACCGATTGTGTGGCTTAAACAAGTAGATAAATAAAATTTGAACAGCTAATTGTGTGGCTGCTTAAAAAGCCAATAGCGTGGCTTAAACAATTGGTGATTCAATAGTATGAACAGCCGATTGTGTGGCTAACTGAAAAGCCGATCGTATGGCTTAAACAAAAAGTAGATAAATAAAATTTGAACAGCTGATTGTGTGGCTGGTTGAAAAGCCGATTGAGTGGCTTAGACAATAGGTAATAATATAGTTTGAAGAGCCGATTGTGTGGCTGACTGAAAAACCGATTGTGTGGCTTAAATAATAGGTAGATAAATAGAATTTGAACAGTTGATTGTGTGGCTGGTTGAAAAACCGATTGAGTGGCTTAGACAATAGGTAATTATATAGTTTGAAGAGCCGATTGTGTGGCTGACTGAAAAACCGATTGTGTGGCTTAAATAATAGGTAGATAAATAGAATTTGAACAGTTGATTGTGTGGCTGGTTGAAAAGCCGATAGCTTGGCTTAAACAATAGGTAATTCAAAAGTATTAACAGCCGATTGTGTGGCTGACTGAAAAACCGATTGTGTGGCTTAAACAAGTAGATAAATAAAATTTGAACAGCTAATTGTGTGGCTGCTTGAAAAGCCGATAGCGTGGCTTAAACAATTGGTGATTCAATAGTATGAACAGCCGATTGTGTGGCTGGTTGAAAAGCCGATTGAGTGGCTTAAACAATAGGTTTTTATACAGTTTGGAGAGCCGATTATGTGGCTGACTGAAAAGCCGATTGTGTGGCCTAAAAAAGTAGATAAATAAAATTTAAACAGCTGATTGTGTGGCTGCTTGAAAAGCCGATAGCGTGGCTTAAACAATTGGTGATTCAATAGTTTGAACTGCCGATTGTGTGGCTGACTGAAAAACCGATTGTGTGGCTTAAACAATAGGTAATTCAATAGTATGAACAGCCGATTGTGTGGCTGACTGAAAAGCCGATTGTGTGGCTGAAACAATAGGTAGATAAATAGAATTTGAACAGCTGATTGTGTGGCTGGTTGAAAAGCCGATAGCGTGGCTTAAACAATAGGTAATTCAATAGTATGAACAGCCGATTGTGTGGCTGACTGAAAAGCCGATCTTGTGGCGTAAACAATAAGTAGATAAATAAAATTTGAACAGCTGATTGTGTGGCTGACTGAAAAGCCGATTGTGTGGCTGAAACAATAGGAAGATAAATAGAATTTGAACAGCTGATTGTGCGGCTGGTTGAAAAGCCGATAGCGTGGCTTAAACAATAGGTAATTCAATAGTATGAACAGCCGATTGTGTGGCTGACTGAAAAGCCGATCTTGTGGCGTAAACAATAAGTAGATAAATAAAATTTAAACAGCTGATTGTGTGGCTGCTTGAAAAGCCGATAGCGTGGCTTAAACAATTGGTGATTCAATAATTTGAACTGCCGATTGTGTGGCTGACTGAAAAGCCGATTGTGTGGCTTAAACAATAGGTAATTCAATAGTATGAACAGCCGATTGTGTGGCTGACTGAAAAGCCGATTGTGTGGCTGAAACAATAGGTAGATAAATAGAATTTGAACTGCCGATTGTGTGGCTGACTGAAAAGCCGATTGTGTGGCTTAAACAATAGGTAATTCAATAGTATGAACAGCCGATTGTGTGGCTGACTGAAAAGCCGATTGTGTGGCTGAAACAATAGGTAGATAAATAGAATTTGAACAGCTGATTGTGTGGCTGGTTGAAAAGCCGATAGCGTGGCTTAAACAATAGGTAATTCAAAAGTATTAACAACCGATTGTGTGGCTGACTGAAAAACCGATTGTGTGGCTTAAACAAGTAGATAAATAAAATTTGAACAGCTAATTGTGTGGCTGCTTGAAAACCCGATAGCGTGGCTTAAACAATTGGTGATTCAATAGTATGAACAGCCGATTGTGTGGCTAACTGAAAAGCCGATCGTATGGCTTAAACAAAAAGTAGATAAATAAAATTTGAACAGCCGATTGTGTGGCTGACTGAAAAGCCGATTGTGTGGCCTAAACAAGTAGATAAATAAAATTTGAACAGCTGATTGTGTGGCTGCTTGAAAAGCCGATAGCGTGGCTTAAACAATTGGTGATTCAATAGTATGAACAGCCGATTGTGTGGCTAACTGAAAAGCCGATCGTGTGGCTTAAACAATAAGTAGATAAATAAAATTTGAACAGCTGCTTGTGTGGCTGGTTGAAAAGCCGATTGAGTGGCTTAAACAATGGGTTTTTATACAGTTTGGAGAGCCGATTATGTGGCTGACTGAAAAGCCGATTGTGTGTCTTAAACAATAAGTAGATAAATAGCATTTGATCAGCCGATTGTGTGGCTGGTTGAAAAACCGATAGCCTGGCTTAAACAATAGGCAATTAAATAGTTTGAACAGCCGATTGTGTGGCTGACCGAAAAGCATAATGGTTGGCTTAAACAATAAATAGATAAATAGTGTTTGAACAGCCGATTGTGTGGCTGGTTGAAAAGCCGATTGAGTGGCTTAGACAATAGGTAATAATATAATTTGAAGAGCCGATTGTGTGGCTGACTGAAAAATCGATTGTGTGGCTTAAATAATAGGTAGATAAATAGAATTTGAACAGTTGATTGTGTGGCTGGTTGAAAAGCCGATAGCTTGGCTTAAACAATAGGTAATTCAAAAGTATTAACAGCCGATTGTGTGGCTGACTGAAAAACCGATTGTGTGGCTTAAACAAGTAGATAAATAAAATTTGAACAGCTAATTGTGTGGCTGCTTGAAAACCCGATAGCGTGGCTTAAACAATTGGTGATTCAATAGTATGAACAGCCGATTGTGTGGCTAACTGAAAAGCCGATCGTATGGCTTAAACAAAAAGTAGATAAATAAAATTTGAACAGCTGATTGTGTGGCTGACTGAAAAGCCGATTGTGTGGCCTAAACAAGTAGATAAATAAAATTTGAACAGCTGATTGTGTGGCTGCTTGAAAAGCCGATAGCGTGGCTTAAACAATTGGTGATTCAATAGTATGAACAGCCGATTGTGTGGCTAACTGAAAAGCCGATCGTGTGGCTTAAACAATAAGTAGATAAATAAAATTTGAACAGCTGCTTGTGTGGCTGGTTGAAAAGCCGATTGAGTGGCTTAAACAATAGGTTTTTATACAGTTTGGAGAGCCGATTATGTGGCTGACTGAAAAGCCGATTGTGTGTCTTAAACAATAAGTAGATAAATAGCATTTGATCAGCCGATTGTGTGGCTGGTTGAAAAACCGATAGCCTGGCTTAAACAATAGGCAATTAAATAGTTTGAACAGCCGATTGTGTGGCTGACCGAAAAGCATATTGGTTGGCTTAAACAATAAATAGATAAATAGTGTTTGAACAGCCGATTGTGTGGCTGGTTTAAAAGCCGAAAGAGTGGCTTAAACAATAGGTAATTAAATAGTTTGAGCAGCCGATTGTGAGGCTGTGCGAAAAGTCGATGGGATGG